>NC_081310.1:139232812-139541479 GCF_026419965.1 Kogia breviceps | reverse complement strand
TTTTTAGATGGGCATATGAATTTTGGGTCAAATCTCTTCATTAAGGTACCAGTCAGGCTTAACTTTTATGACAGACATGTCATAAGCAACATAACCCACAAAATCTCTGGATACATATTTAAAAGGTCAGGCATATGCCATACAAATCTACAAAATGCCTTTCATTTTTTTTAAGCTATAGTCAATTCTCATCCTCCAAGGAAAGTTCCCTTAACGTAAAGTTAAAATACAAATAGAGAGATGTATGTAGCCACAAACATTGATGTTTCCTTATAAGTAAAATAGATGTTTTGCATTTGTTTTGGCAAGCTAAGTGCAGATGCTTCAAAGATACTTTCATAAAGAGAAAAATGAGAAGTTTCGTTTGATTAAAATGCATTTACTCAACCTAATAACAAGCTATTGTTAGTATTTATATGCTCTGCATCCTCTGCATACTATCATTTTTGAAGGAGCCAATGTGCTTTAAAGCTCTCCTAAATAAATCTCCCTAGTGAAAACTCCACAGGAAGGGAACACACATCCATAGGGTGAGCCCAGGGCAAAACTGTGACATAGACTCAAACAAAAAAACAAAGAAATAAAATTAACCTTTGATAGCTTCTTATTTACCAAATTGGTTCTCTCATTTATCCTTCCATCTTTTACTGGGGAAGATAATTTTTAATATCAATTTCCTGTTGTTGGTCAGGCCTGACAACCTCATGGCCCCATTTGCAGCACTTCTACTCAGGTTTCACCTATTTTGAAGCACTTCAGGCTCTAAACAAATCCCTTCACCTGGGGTCACCGCTTAGGTTCTAGCTTGTGTAGATTGTGCCCTGTATCATGATACCCAGCTAAGGGGTCAATTATGAGCAGAATTCCATTCAGCTTCCAGTTGCCATGTCAATGTTGGCCCTGCTTTCGTCTTCCCTCTATAACCTACCTCTGTTTTCTACATAAGATCTACCATAATTGTCTGAAATCTATTTCTGCAAAATACCCTTATGTGATACAGATGAACCTATCCGGAGGGCAGGAATAGAGACACAGACGTAGAGAATGGACATGTGGACACGGGGGTGGGGAGAAGAGGTTGGGATGAATTGGGAGATTCAGATTGACATATATACACTACCATGTGTAAAACAGATAGCTAGTAGGAACCTGTTGTATAGCACAGGGAGCTCAGCTCCGTGCTCTGTGGTGACCTAAATGGGTGGGATGGGGGATGTGTGAGAGGGAGGTCCAAGAGGAAGGGGATATATGTATACATATAGCTGATTCATTTCTTTGTACAGCAGAAACTAACACAACATTGTAAAGCAACTACACCCCAATTTTTAAAAAAATAGCTTCAATCTAATGAGTTTTATCTCCTGAAAGTAGCAACATCTTAACAGATGTTCAGAAACTTACTTTCATAATCCCAAGAATCAAACCTGTAAGTAGCGAAATTTATGTACTGAAGTAGGCCAATGTGGCAATTTTTTTTTAGGTCTGTGGATACCATAGGCTTATACTGGTTATCATTTACTGGTTTATCTATTAAAACATATAAACTGAATATATATTAATCCTTTCTTTCATATTTTTGTGTAAGAAAATCAGTGAACTCTTTACTTTAGCTTTAAGGCGAACTGGACACAACCATAAAATCTGAAGTGAATCTGAGATGTTAAAAATCTTTCTGGAAAAATGAGTATAACTGTGTTTATAAAGCCTAACCATCCTAACTGCTTTCTTACTAAAGTTTTTTTTTTTTTTTTTTCTTTCCTTTAAACTAATAGGCATTATGTCCAAACACAGGGAGGAGAATATAATTCTTGGGAGAGAGGTCAAACTCCAATATTAGGTAGAAATGATGCAGGAATTTTATTGTATATATAAAACAAACAGAAGATTCATCTACTGCTTAATATTATTCTTTCCAAATTGCGTGGAACCTAATTGCTGTAACAGTAGGTAAGCTGTGTACTTCTTTTCATTCTCACTAATGAACAATATTTAAATTGCTGAAATACTTCCCTTAATTTTCTTATTTCTTTCTAACCTACTTTCCTCTATTCCATTCAGGGCAGGTTTTATTTAATTGAGTCTTTATTTCACTACTTGGCTCACCTCTGTCTTGTGAGTTCCTCAGAAGGAGAGATCAATCTATATTTTTTGAACAGGTGCTTCATTATGGGAGGTGAGTAGCTCAGTTACATAGCCATTTCACCTTTTCCCCTTGTCTGGCAGTCGCTGTGGGCTGTTAAACAGCCTTAATAGAAGATGAGACCAGTCTCTAGCTCTAAGGGCATGAAAACTTTTTTAAAAATTGGTTTCAGTATCTTCATGGTTCGTTAAATACAATGTAGACTCATTTTATTGCAGCTAGTGGACCCCAGAAGGACCTGACAGTTAAATGAAAGTTGTCAGTCTTCTTTCTGCTCTAGCTAAATTGGGTATTAAAAGGCCAGAACCTGGAAGTGAGGACCAGAGCTGAGTTCAATGTGCCAAACAAATAAAAGAAATGTAATGAGTTCTTGAGAAATGCAGCATAAGAAGGCATAGGTATTTAAGTGTCTAGACAAATAGAAGCCAGTGGTAATAAATCTATAATGAATGGCTCTAAGAATTACAACTGTACTTTGCATAATAGATAAGTGGAAAGCTTGTGGTCTAAAATTTACAAAGAGGATTCTGATAAACTGCAATGGAAAAAGAGCCTTTGAGTATAGAATCTACTAAGAAATTATTAACAATTATAGTTCATTCTTCATCAGAAATATAAGGAATTTGAGATTGTTGATATTTGTTCTTACTCAAAGCAACAGAAGAAACGTTCCATTGAATTGACTTGCATTTTAAAAAATAAAGTTCCAATGACTGATCATCATTTTATACATAAATAAAGAAATGATTCTTCAGTTAGAAAACATTTCCCTGCTTAGCATCATGCAGTATTTCTAAATAAAACATCATAATTTGTTGAAAATATCACTGCAGAAAAAAATTATAAAGAGTTTAAAGAGTCCTCATAGGATTTTCTTTCATGTCTTCCAAAATTTAGGGCAGAATATATGCTATAGTTAAGAAAGAACTCTTAAACTTCCCTCCCCAAATTATAATTAATTAACACAAATTGAACTTTATATTTCCTGTGTCTAAATTCTATAATTTACTTTATAAGCCTTGAAGCTCAAAGGTGATACTTTCTAATATTTGTATTAGTGGAGCAAGAAAAGAGGCGAGACAGAACTGGCATTAAGTTTTCATTAATTAAAATACAAGAGCTATCATTATTAAAAAATGATTTATCCTATTTAAAAAATTCTAGAAAAACTATCAATAATTATTGATAAACTTATGGCACTTACATAAGTTTAAGTAATGTAAGTGAATATTATATTTATAATTCTAATTTACTTCTCCCATCACCTTCGATAAAATTGTGAAAAAAATGGTGTCAATATGTGGGCGATTGGTACGGAAAAAATGAGACACCAGAAAGCAGTTTAATTTAAATTACATGATTTGCTTTTATTTTTTTACATTTGAAGCCAAAATCATTTGAAGATACTTTACTTTCTCTATATAGACATACCAAGATAAATTTGGGGGGACTTATTTTTATCCTTAAGATTTGAAGCCAAACCATATTTTCAAAGAAAGCTGTTGGTACTCATGGTCCCCTTGATGTTTTAGATCAATACTTTCAAACAGAATTTACCACAATGATGGAATGTGCTATATCACTACTGTTCAGTATGATAGCTACGTATCATATATGGCTATAGATAATTTGAAATGTGGTTAGTGTGACTGAGAAATTGAATTTTTTTATTTAGTAATTTTTATTAATTTAAATATTAATCTAAAATTAGTTGCTACAATATTAGTACAGATTTGAACTGTCTGTACAAATGTCATCAACATTGTTGGTTGATTCTGAAGTCTTCTTTGTCCAGTTCATCATGAATTTCTCTATTATGGTGATACATGACAAGTGAAAGAACTCAAAAGAAGCAGTCCTCATATTTTAATTTCATTCAGATGGTTGTCAAATGATTTAACTGACCAATTTTTATTCTCCTACATCCAATATTCTCTGTGAAAACAACCTAAACATACTTACCTGGTATGTTATCTGGGTTCTTCAAAAAAACAGAATCCATATTTCATATATGTAACCGTATATTCCATATATATATGTATAATGGGCTTATGCAGTTCTTAGGGAGGCTGAGAAGTTCTACTATCTGCACTTGGCAAGCTGGAGACCCAGGAGAGCACATAATAAAATTACAGTGAGTCTTAATCTGAAGGCAGAAGATCAATGTCCTGGCTCAAACACACTTGGGCAGAGAATAAATTATCCCTAACCCATCCTTTTTTGTTCTATTCAGGCCACCAGTGTATTAGATACGACCCATCCACATAAGGAAGGACAACCTGCTTTACTCAGTTTACTGACAAAAATGTTAATCTTATCCAGAAACAGCCTCACAGACATACTCAGAGTAATGTTTAACTGAATATTAAGGCATCCTGTGGCCCAGTCAAGTTGATACATAAAATTAACTATCACAACTGGTATTATGAAGAAATATCTTTTCTTTTCCTGCATCCCCCACCACCTTCAATAATTAATATTGAAATTAAAAGGGCCTCTTTATCCAGTTAATTTAACTATGACTTCTCTACAACAGTCCTAAACAGTTGAAGAGATTTTCTAAAGAAAAGGAATAGCCTACTGTGTTGTGAGTTCCCAGACTTTGTTTTATTACATACTCTGATTTTCAGTTCTTAACACAGTGCCTAGAACTGTTTCTAGTGCATAGTTTGTTCTGGGAGATATTCATTGACTAAATGAATTAACGACTAGTACCTGATATTGGAGAATAATATTTGCTGTTGTATCATGGTCTGTAAGCAAATGCTTTGGCTTTTCATTCAACTCTTTCATAAGCTTCCGGTTTGACAGGTATTCCCAAGTGACTTCGATTACTAAACGTATTTTGGAGCAATGTTTTTCAATATTTAATGTGTGTATGAGTCACTTATATTAAAATGCAATTCAGTCAATAAGTATAGGGTGGAGGCTGGTGTTCTGGAATTATAATAAGCTCCCAGATAATGTCATTAAGGGTGTGAAGACCACATTTTAAGTAGCAAGGATTTTGAGAATACTCTGAAGGAAGAGAAGGAACAGAACATTATATATAAATAATAGTCATCAGAGCATTTAGGTTGTCTAAGATATGGGAGAATCAAGAATCTTCACAAAGCAAAATTTATTCATTCATTCATTCAATCAACAAATATTGCTTGAGTATCTAGTATATGGAAGATATCGTGATATAATTTCTGCCCTCAAGGTGGGTATAGACTAGTGAGGGATAGGGGATCAAAAGCAAATATATACATATGCACACACAATTAGCAAGTTCTTTGATAAGGTTACCCATCAGAACAGGACTTTATGGAAATTCAAAATTGTGACAATAATTTCAAAGTTAGTACACCCCCCAAGGAGATGGTATCCAACTTCAATTTTGAAGGAAGAATTGCAGTGACATAATGAGTACATTCTAGATAAAAGTAGCCATAGACAATACATGGAAATGACACAGGGAAGCAATAGATAGTAAAATTCTATGGATTGAAGTTCTACAGTTTTCCTTCTCATGTCTACTATCTTTATTTGTTAAGTGAAAGATTTGATCAAGTGTTACATGTAAGGCTGGTAGTGAAATGATGGCATAGGGATTTGAGAAGATATAGAAAGTATGAAATATGAAGATTAATAAAGGAAACAGTTTACATCAAAGACCCAGTTGAAGTTTAAGCATAAAGTGTATTGGCACTAACATGTATGGTTGTGTGGTTTTTCCCTGAAGCCTGAGTTTTGGAGAAAAAAACATGGTCAGTAAGGTTGATCTTAGCCTAAGATTTGACCAGAAGTATGTAATGGAAGAATAAAAAATCAAAAAGTATATGAAGTTTCCTCTGTAATGGGAAAAAGATGGAAGAAGGCTAGTAAGTTGGGTAACAATAAAGTAATCAATGAAGAGTAGGGTAGAAGAAGGCAGAAAACTATGTATAGAATACCTGAATGAGATATCTGAATGATAGGAGATTATGGTGATAGAAAGAGAAGTTTGAAATTGAGATTTGACAAGTTGGGTAACCTAATGATGCTGAAAAGGATAATTCAGCCGGGATTGGCTCCCACTATGTATTTGTGTCTAGTACCTGGACAATGAACTAACACATTTTACTTTCTTACAAATAAAGGTCTAATTGGTGGATATAGTGCAACAAAGGGGATTTCCTTTTGAACATGGACATTTTTTATAAAATTTTTTCAGTGCTATTAATTATCCTCCCTTCATGCTTTTTATTTGGCTGAAATAAATTAATATCTACAAGTGAAAAAATGTTTAGTGATCTGCAACTTCACCATTACAAGAATCATTATAATATGCAGAGTTTTTGTAGTAAAGCTATTAATATCCACTCTTCAACAATACAGAATGTGATGAACACAAAAAATGGGGATAAAATATCATTATTTAGCTAGATTTTTAAAATATCCATTATATGTTCAACTTGTACTGATTTTCTACAGAAAACAACATTACTCAAGTGCTTAGTATCTCATTTAATCCTCTTCTCTTATTTAATCCATTTATTCTAGGATAAGTACTACTATTTTCTTATTTTTTCTTGATGAGTAAACTGAGGCATAGACAAATTCAAGGCCGCAGAACTAGTAGAAATAGTATGTGAATGTAGGCAGAGGTTCTCCAGAACCTTAAAACTTAAATACTATCTACAATGAACTTTGAATGTAAATGTTCATTCAGCACTTCTTAAGCTTTCTTGTGACTACTGTAGCACTAATAGCAACATGGAATGTTATTCTTTTTTTTTTAACGTCTTTTTTGGAGTATGATTGCTTTACAATGGTGTGTTAGTTTCTGCTTTATAACAAAGTGAATCAGTTATACATATACATATGTCCCCATATATTTTCCCTCTTGCATTTCCCTCCCTCCTACCCTCCCTATCCCACCCCTCTAGGTGGTCACAAAGTACGGAGCTGATCTCCCTGTGCTATGTGGCTACCTCCCACTAGCTATCTCTTTTACGTTTTGTAGTGTATATGTCCACGCCACTCTCTCACTTTCTCCCAGCTTACCCTTCCCCTCAAGCCCATTCTCTAGTAGCTCTGTATCTTTATTCCCATCTTGCCCCCTTAGGTTCTCCATAACTTTTTTTTTTTTTGATTCCATATATATGTGTTAGCATACAGTATTTGTTTTTCTCTTTCTGACTTACTTCACACTATATGACAGATACTAGGTCCATCCACCTCACTACAAATAACTAAATTTCGTTTCTTTCTATGGCTGAGTAATATTCCATTGTGTATATGTGCCACATCTTCTTTATCCATTAATCTATTGATGGACATTTAAGTTGCTTCCATGACCTGGCTACTGTAAATAGAGCTGCAATGAACATTTTGGTACATGACTCTGTTTGAAATATGGTTTTCTCAGGGTATATGCCCAGTAGTGGGATTGCTGGGTCGTATGGTAGTTCCATTTTTAGATTTTTAGGGACCCTCCATACTGTTCTCCATAGTGGCTGTATCAATTTACGTTCCCTCCAAGAGTGCAAGAGGGTTCCTTTTTCTCCACACCTTCTCCAGCAGTTATTGTTTGTAGATTTTTTGATGGTGGCCATTCTGACCAGTGTGAGATGATATCTCATAGTAGTTTTGATTTGCATTTCTCTAATGATTAATGATGTTGAGCATTCTTTCATGTGTTTGTTGGCAATCTGTATATCTTCTTTGGAGAAATGTCTATTTAGGTCTTCTGCCCATTTTTGGATTAGATTGTTTGTTTTTTTGATATTGAGCTGCATGAGCTGCTTGTAAATTTTGGAGATTAATCCTTTGTCAGTTTCTTCATCTGCAAATATTTTCTCTCATTCTGAGGGTTGTTTTTTCATCTTGTTTATGGTTTCCTTTGTTGTGAAAAAGCTTTTAAGTTTCATTAGGTCCATTTGTTTATTTTTGTTTTTATTTCAATTTCTCTAGGAGGTGGTTCAAAAAGGATCTTGCTGTGATTTATGTCATAGAGTGTTTGGCCTATGTTTTCCTCTAAGAGTTTGACAGTGTCAGTCCTTACATTTAGGTCTTTAATCCATTTTGAGTTTATTTTTGTGTATGGTGGTAGGGAATGTTCTAATTTCATTCTTTTCCATGTAGCTGTCCAGTTTTCACAGCACCACTTATTGAAGAGGCTGTCTTTTCTTCATTGTATACTCTTGCCTCCTTTATCAAAGATAAGGTGACCATATGTGCATGGGTTTATCTCTGCGCTTTCTAACCTGTTCCATGGATCTATATTTCTATTTTTGTGCCAGTACCATAATGTCTTGATTATTGTAGCACTGTAGTATAGTCTGAAGTCAGGGAGCCCTATTCCTCCAGTTCTGTTTTTTTTTTTTTTTTTCAAGATTGCTTTGGCTATTCGGGGACTTTAGTGTTTCCATACAAACTGTGAATTTTTTTGTTCTACTTCTGTGAAAAATGCCATTGGTAGTTTGATAGGGATTGCATTGAATCTGTAGATTGCTTTTGGTTGTAGAGTCATTTTCACAATGTTGATTCTTCCAATCCAAGAACATGGTATATCTCTCCATCTATTTGTATCATCTTTAATTTCTTTCATCAGTGTCTTATAATTTTCTGCATACAGGTCTTTTGTCTCCTTAAGTAGTTTTATTCCTAGATATTTTATTCCTTTTGTTGCAATGGTAAATGGGAGTGTTTTCTTAATTTCACTTTCAGATTTTTCATCATCAGTGTATAGGAATGCAAGAGATTTCAGTGCATTAATTTTGTATCCTGCTACTTTACCAAATTCATTGATTAGCTGTAGTAGTTTTCTGGTAGCATCTTTAGGATTCTCTATGTATAGTATCATGTCATCTGCAAACAGTGACAGCTTTACTTCTTTAATGATTTGGATTCCTTTTATTTCTTTTTCTTCTCTAATTACTGTGGCTAAAACTTCCAAAACTATGTTGAATAATAGTGGTGAGATTGGGCAACCTTGTCTTGTTTCTGATCTTAGTGGAAATGGTTTCAGTTCTTCACCATTGAGGATGTGGTCAGCTATGGGTTTGTCATATATGGCTGTTACGTTGAGGAAAGTTCCCTGTATGCCTACTTTCTGGATGGTTTTTATCATAAATGGTGTTGAATTTTGTCAAAACCTTTCTCTGCATCTATTGAGATGATCATATGGTTTTTCTCCTTCAATTTGTTAGTATGCTGTATCACATTGATTGATTTGCCTTTATTGAAGAATCCTTGCATTCCTGGGATGAACCCCACTTGATCATGGTGTATGATCCTTTTAATGTGCTGTTGGATTCTGTTTGCTAGTATTTTGTTGAGCATTTTTGCATCTATGTTCATCAGTGATATTGGCCTGTAGTTTTCTTTCTTTGTGACATCTTTGTCTGGTTTTGGTATCAGGGTGATGGTGGCCTTGGAGAATGAGTTTGGGAGTGTTCCTCCCTCTGCTGCTATATTTTGGAAGAGTTTGAGAAGGATAGGTGTTAGCTCTTCTCTAAATGTTTGATAGAATTCGCCTGTGAAGCCATCTGGTCCTGGGCTTTTATTTGTTGGAAGTTTTTTAATGACAGTTTTAATTTCCGTGCTTGTGATTGGTCTGTTCGTATTTTGCATTTCTTCTTGGTTCAGTCTCAGAAGGTTGTGCATTTCTAAGAATTTGTCCATTTCTTCCAGGTTGTCCATTTTATTGGCATATAGTTGCTTGTAGTTATCTCTCATTATCCTTTGTATTTCTGCAGTGTCAGTTGTTACTTCTCCTTTTTCATTTCTAATTCTATTGATTTGAGTCTTCTCCCTTTTTTTTCTTGATGAATCTGGCTAATGGTTTATCAATTTTGTTAATCTTCTCAAAGAACCAGCTTTTAGTTTTATTGATCTTTGCTGTCATTTCCTTTATTTCTTTTTCATTTATTTCTAATCTGATCTTTATGATTTCTTTCCTTCTGCTAACTTTGGGGTTTCTTTGTTTTTCTTACTCTAATTGCTTTAGGTGTAACGTTAGGTTGTTTATTTGAGATGTTCCTTGTTTCTTAAGGTAGGATTGTACTGCTATAAACTTCCCTCTTAGAACTGCTTTTGCTACATCCCATAGTTTTTGGGTCATTATATTTATGTTGTCATTTGTTTCTAGGTATTTTTTGATTTCCTCTTTGATTTCTTCTGTGATCTCTTGATTATTTAGTAGTGTATTGTTTAACCTCCATGTGTTTGTATTTTTTACTGATTTTTCCCTGTAATTGATATCTAGTCTCATAGTTTTGTAGTCAGAAAAGATACTTGATACTATTTCAGTTTTCTTAAATTTACCAAGGCTTGATTTGTGACCCAAGATATGATCTATCCTAGAGAATGTTCCATGAGCACTTGAGAAGAATGTGTATTCTGTTGTTTTTGGATGGAATGTCCTATAAATATCAATTAAGTCCATCTTGTGTAATGTATCATTTAAAGCTTGTGTTTCCTTATTTATTTTCATTTTGGATGATCTGTCCATTGGTGAAAGTGGCATGTTAAAGTCCCCTACTATAATTGTGTTACTGTCGATTTCCCCTTTTATGGCTGTTAGTATTTGCCTTATGTATTGAGGTGCTCCTATATTGGGTGCATAAATATTTACAATTGTTATATCTTCTTCTTGGATTGATCCCTTGATCATTATGTAGTGTCCTTCTTTGTCTCTTGTAGTAGTCTTTATTTTAAAGTCTATTTTGTCTGATATGAGAATTGCTACTCCAGCTTTCTTCTGATTTCCATTTGCATGGAATATCTTTTTCCATCCCCTTACTTTCAGTCTGTATGTGTCCCTAGGTTTGAAGTGGGTCTCTTGTAGACAGCATATATATGGGTCTTGTTTTTGTATCCATTCAGCCAGTCTGTGTCTTTTGGTGGGAGCATTTAATCCATTTACATTTAAGGTAATTATCGATATGTATGTTCCTATTACCATTTACTTAATTGTTTCAGGTTGTTCTTATAGGTCTTTTCCTTCTCTTGTGTTTCTTGCCTACAGAAGTTCCTTTAGGATTTGTTGTAGAGCTGGTTTGGTGGTGCTGAACTCTCTCAGCTTTTGCTTGTCTGTAAAGGTTTTAATTTCTCCATCAAATCTGAATGAGATCCTTGCTGGGTAGAGTAATCTTGGTTGTATGTTTTTCTCCTTCATCACTTTAAATATTTCCTGCCACTTCCTTCTGGCTTGCAGAGCTTCTGCTGAATGATCAGCTGGTAACTTTATGGGGATTCCCTTGTGTGTTATTTGTTGTTTTTCCCTTGCTGCTTTTAATATTTTTGTTTGTATTTAATTTGTGATAGTTTGATTAATATGTGTCTTGGCGTGTTTCTCCTTGGATTTATCCTTTATGGGACTCTCTGTGCTTCCTGGAGTTGATTAACTATTTCTTTTCCCATATTAGGGAAGTTTTCAACTATAATCTCTTCAAATATTTTCTCAGTCCTTCTCTTTTTCATTTCTTCTTCTGGCACCCCTATAATTTGAATGTTCATGCATTTAATGTCATCCCAGATGTTTCTGAGACTGTCCTCAATTCTTTTCATTCTTTTTCCTTTATTCTACTCTGCAGTAGTTATTTCCACTATTTTATCTTCCAGGTCACTTATCCATTCTTCTGCCTCAGTTATTCTGCTATTGATCCCTTCTAGAGAATATTTAATTTCATTTATTTTGTTGTTCATCACTGTTTGTTTGCTCTTTAGTTCTTCTAGGTCCTGGCTTAACATCTCTTGTATGTTCTCCATTCTATTTCCAAGATTTTGGATCATCTTTACTATCATTATTCTGAATTCATTTTCAGGTAGCCTGCCTGTTTCCTCTTCATTTGTTAGGTCTGGTGGGGTTTTGCCTTACTCCTTTATCTGCTGTGTTTTTCTCTGTCTTCTCATTTTGCTTAACTTACTGTGTTTGGAGTCTCCTTTTCACAGGCTGCAGGTTCATAGTTCCTGTTATTTTTGGTGTCTGTCCCCAGTGGCTAAGTTTGGTTCAGTGGGTTGTGTAGGCTTCCTGTCGGAAGGGAGTAGTGCCTGTGTTCTGGTGAATGAGGCTGGATTTTGTCTTTCTGGGGGACAGGTCCACATCTGGTGGTGTGTTTTGGGCTGTCTGTGGCCTTATTCTAATTTTAGGCAGCCTCTCTGCTAATTGATGGGGTTGTGTTCCTGTCTTCTTGCTAGTTGTTTGGCTTAGCGTTTCCAGCACTGTGGCTTGCTGGTCATTGAATAGAGCTGGGTCTTGGCATTGAGATGGAGATTTCTTGGAGATTTTCGCCATTTAATATTACATGGAGCTGGGAGTTCTCTTGTGGACCAGTGTCCTGAACTTGGCTCTCCCACCTCAGTGGTACAGCCCTGACACCTTGCTGGACCACCAAGAGCCTGTCATCCACATGGCTTGGAATAAAAGGGAGAAAAAAAGAAAGTAGAAGATAAAATACAATAAAATAAAGTAAAATAAAGTAATTAAAATAAAAAATAAACAATAATTATTATAAAAATTGTTTAATTAATTTAAAAAAATTTAAAAAAGGAAAGAAAGAAAGAAGAGAGCAGCCAAGCCAAAAAACAAATCCACCAATGATAACAAGTGCTAAAACCTCTACTAAAAAAAACAAAAACGGACAGACAGAATCCTAAGACAAATGGTAAAAGCAAAGCTATACAAAATCACACACAGAAGCATATACATACACACTTACAAAAGGAGGAAAAGGGAAAAAATATATATCATTGCTCCCAAAGTCCACCTCCTCAATTTGGGATGATTCGTTGTCTATTCAGGTATTCCACAGATTCAGGGAACATCAAGTTGATTGTGGAGATTTAATCTGCTGCTCCTGAGGCTGATGGGAGAAATTTCCCTTTCTCTTCTTTGTTCACACAGTTCCTGGGGTTCAGCTTTGGATTTGGCCCCGCCTCTGCATGTAGGTCCCCTGAGGGCGTCTGTTCCCACCCAGACAGGATGGGGTTAAAGGAGCAACTGATTAGGGAGCTCTGGCTCACTCAGGCCGGGGGGAGGGAGGGGTACGGATGCAGGGCGAGCCTGAGGCGGCAGAGGCCAGCATGACTTTGCAGCAGCCTGAGGCATGCCGTACGTTCTCCCAGGGAGTTGTCCCTGGATCATGGGAACCTGGTAGTGCTGGGCTACACAGGCCCCCAGGAAGGGAGGTGTGGAGAGTGACCTGTGCTTGCACACAGGCTTCTTGGTGGCTGCAGCAGCAGCCTTAGCGTCTCATGCCCATCTTGGGGTCCGCACTGATAGCCATGGCTCAGGCCTGTCTCTGGAGCTCCTTTAAGTGGCACTATTAATCCCCTCTCCTTGCACACTGGGTAACAAAGAGGTAAGAAAAAGTCTCTTGCCTCTTCGGCAGCTCCAGGTTTTCTCCCGGACTCCCTCCTGGCCAGCTGTGGTGCACTAGCCCCTCCAGGCTGTGTTTATGCAGCCAACCCCAGTCCTCTCCCTGGGATCCGACTGAAGCCCGAGCCTCAGCTCCCAGCCCCCAACTGCCCCAGCGGGTGAGCATACAGGCCTCTCGGACTGGTCAGTGCTGGTCGGCACCGATCCTCTGTGTGGGAATCTCTCCGCTTTGCCCTCCGCAGCCCTGTTGCTGCGCTCTCCTCCATGGCTCTGAAGCTTCCCCCCCTGCCACCCGCAGTCTCGGCCCGCAAAGGGGCTTCTAGTGTGTGGAAACCTTTCCTCCTTCACAGCTCCCTCCCACTGGTGCAGGCCCCATCCTTATTCTTTTGTCTCAGTTTTTTTCTTTTGCCCTACCCAGGTACGTGGGAAGTTTCTTGCCTTTGGGGATGTCTGAGGTCTTCTGCCAGCATTCAGTAGGTGTTCTGTAGGAGTTGTTCCACATGTAGATGTATTTCTGATGTATTTGTTGGGAGGAAGGTGCTCTCCACATCTTACTCTTCCGCCATTTTGAAGCTCCCCTTGTAATGTTACTCTTATCTCTCTGTTCTTTTCTGAACTTTATTTATTCTCAGTTGTAGCTTAATTTCCATTACTTATTAGAAACCTTCCTTGAGCATGCTTGTAATAGTGATTTCTGACTACTTTTGCAGTTCTATATTACTCATTATGGAACTGTGGAATTTCTAGGCCATATGCAACTTAGACATTTTGTTTGGCAAATATGTATTTTTTTGTACAGCAGCTTTCCTTTCTTCACTTATGGCAGGCACTAATAACAGCAGCATACTTTTGCATTTATCCTAGGGAAGGCCTTAGTTTCCTTAATGTACTGTTTTAGGCACACTCCAATGAAGATATCAGAGCTAGAACCCAAGATGAAACACAATTATTATTTTAAAAATGATGAAATGAAGGTCCAGAGACTTGTGGAAGGTCATACAAGTGAACAGAACAGCTAGGCCCCTTATTTTTTTGCCTTTGGTGAACATTTTTCTGAACCTCATATCTGGTCACTAATGTAATTTTATGAAGAGTAAAGTAGAATATTTAGAAGTATAAGTGTACTAAAAAAATCTGGCATGGAAGATTGCTATAAATAAAATAATCTAGAGCTCTATTTTTCTCTTGTACTCTTTCACTCTTAAATCTTTTTTAAACTCTGTGCCAGACAAATTCAACAGATATTTTGCTTTTTGTTGAAACTTCTTTTCACCTGCATCTAGATTATAAGTTCACTGAGAGCAAGAAGCAAACCAATATATATTTGTCATATAACAAAGACTCAAAGATGGGTCATAAAATAATTTTACTGGGCTTGGTAAATAGAAAACATTAAACAAAGAGAAATTAGAATTCTGTAGGAGCACCAAAAATATGTGTTTTTAGCTATGTTTTAATTATATCAAATGTTTTCCCTATTTTCAGTCTTCCTATGTTTTTAGACTCCTACTTTGCTTTTAGATATAACTTCCTTTCCCGCTAGGAAACCTGTTTTATAGCCATAATATATTTCCAGCAGAAATATGAGTAATAAACCTCCTGTTGATAGAAAGTAATATTTGTGTACTAGGCAATTATTCTCACATCATTTAAAACTTTCTGCAACATTATTTTACCTGTATTCTTCATTTTGATTATTATGCCACTTTTGGGTGTTGGCAGGGTTAGCAGAGATACATATCTTTTATACTTGAATGGTTTTGAATGGTCTCTCTCTCTCTCTTTGTCTCTAATTTACAAACAGGAGTCATGAACAGCTTTTGAAAATGATCATTCATTTGGTAAGAAACAAAAGATTTCAACACATTTTATTTTTGATTGAGATAATGTGATTTTATCTAAAAGTTTCAAGTCAGTGGTATGGTCAAACATTAAAAATGAGAAGGCATATTTTCCTTTTGTAAAATATGTCAGATTTCATAACTAGCCTTAATATTTTCCACTTAACAAAAGACATGCAAAATAAACAGCTCAACTTGTACAGTGCTTTACAGTTACCAGCTTTTTCTCAAATGCCATCTTAAGTTGATCCTAAACATAATCATGGTCTCACTGTTATTTGTTTGCCAACTCCCTCCTGCTTATTAGAAAATTGAAGCCCTGAGAAGTTAAGTTGTCTGTTTCTTCAGCTAATTTTCAGCAGAGCTAGAATCTGAACCCAGGTTTCCTGACAAAATTCATTGCTGTTGCTACTACATTATATTACCTTCCTGTGTATAAATACAGTTATGCACAGAGGCCCAGGCATTGTTTCCTTTTGTAGATTCTACACAGCTGTCCACTGTAGTACATTAGCTACATAACATTCTGATTAATTTTGCTTTGGAGAAGAAGAGACTTTTTCACGATCTGCGTAGTTACTTAAGCAAATGCTCTGATGTCTGAAAATTATTGTACATGTGTGGGAGGTTTTACATGCTCATGTATTGTCAAACACGCTCCCTATGAATTACATATAAACCCAAGGTAGACCTAGAATCTGAAAGAATGAATGATGTGTATTTTCATTAATTTAATGTAAAATAGATTAGCCTGCATTTTACGTTTGGTCAGATTATTTCACATAGACAAACCTGCATTTTCCACAGTGACTTTCTCAGAACACTGTCTCTGGATGACATGGATAGATTTTCTATGGGAGGAAAAAAGGTTAAGTTTTTAGATCTTGGTTGTTGTTGAGTTACACAATTTTAAACAGATGTACTTATTCCAGGATGTAATAATGCACTGAGGGCCTTCAAGTGGGGAGAGACAGTAAACTTTCCTCAAAGTTATTTAAACATGTAAAATGTTTTCATAGAGCATCCCACAGGTAACTCATCTACCTAAAATATTTACATAAGGGATTGTTTTTTCCCCACCAGAGGCAATTTATATAGTTCAATTTGACCAAATTAAATCTAAATTTATGCTTCTTTTGCATTTGATTTTTCCAGAATTCATCCTTTCCTTTTCTTTTAATTTTCCGATTGATGAATCTTAAATGAATAGTACAAAAATAACCAAAAGACATCGGTTTTGATATTAAGTGGTAAGCATAATTCACATTCTATTTCATATTCATACACAAAATAAATCAGAAAATTTTTAACATTTACATCAATCTACCTGATTCCAATAGTAACATGGCTTTCATCTAGGAAAGGATCTATAGTCTGTAATCCACAAATTCCCAGTCCTGATATAACCTTACTTCATCTGAATATCGTAATTTTTCACTAAAAAAAAACTGAGCAGGAATAGTCACATACTGTTTTAAATTTACCACAAGGAATATTTTACTAAATATTTACTTGTAAATATACTAACTTTGATTTAAAGTAGTCTATTGAATGTTAATTCACATTTTAGGAAGTAACAAAAATAAAACTATGCTCTGTGCCTATTTCTTCATCTGCAAAATCAGGAAAATATTCACTCACAGATTTTTGCCATCAGTAGTTATAGTCAATGTATGTAAGGAACTTCATGCAACGCTTGGTACATTTTAAGCTTCAATATGTGTTATTTTGTGTTTTTACTTATAATAGTGAAACATGAGATATGAGGTGATCTTCCATGCCTCCACATTTTATAGACATTACAGGAATTAATTCATGTATTTATTTATACCATTTAGCCAAATAAACTAAATACTGAACCAAGCAGACAAAAATCCTTATTTTCATGGGAAGATACAATAAAATTGTACGTAAATTATATGGCCTGTTTGAAAATAATGGGTCCTGCAGAAAAAGAAAAAGGATGGAAACTATAGGAAAGGTAGTGTGAGGTAGGAATGTTTGATACTTCAGATGAGGTTGTCAGGGTAGGTTGCAGTGAGAAGGTGACCTTTTAGCAGAGCCATGAAGGAGGTAATGGAATGATACTGTGGCTGTATGGAAGAGAAATACTCCAGGAATGAGAAGTTTGTGAACGAGGAGTAACATGATTGAGCTTCTGCTTTACCTGTGTCACTATGATGCAAGTTAGAGAATCGGCAGCAAGAGATCCAGGACAAGGGTAGAAGCAGGTCTGGAGGCTTCCCTTCCAGTAATCCAACAAATGCATATTGGTATCAGTCTGGAGTGGTTCCTCCAAGCTTTGTGTCCTATGTCTTTCCCATTTGGCACTTTGTAGAAGTCCTGGGTGGAAGCTTTCCTTGTTATGTATTAGGTTTTTAGATGATACAGATCAGAAGGGGGTGGCCGTTGCATTAGGTGACAGAATTAAATTTCAAAGTAATTTTTGCTGCCTAGAATGATGGACCCAAATGAACAGAAGAGAGTATTGAAGTTAGGTTAAAACAAATCAGTTACATAAGCATAATCTATGAAAATCTGACTAGACTGCAGTTTTTGTTTAAAAGAAAGACACAGATAAAACACAGCGTTTACTGACTTGCACTTTCAGTATGAGTCAACAGTGTGGTACAACTGCCAAAATGATAATTCATTCCAAGACTGCATTTATGGAATATAAGGAACTTCTTAATGAGATGAAAGATACAGGAGAACCAAAAAAGCCTAAAGAATTTTATTTTTTAACCGGCAAATAACTTGGGACATTTTACAATTTTTTCCATCCTTGTCCTCAACAAACCCAACAATGAGAGATATGATCTGAATTATTGGATGAAAAATGTATAATCAATAATTGTGTTATTCTGAATTTGTAGCTGGTTTTTATTATATTAAACACACAATAGAAACTGTATATGTAGACTAAATAAACTATTACTTTTTTGAGATTTGGAAAAATATAATAAACCTAGAAAGAGAAATTGTTAGTTTCTGTGGGCAAATATCTGACATTTCTGACATATGTTTTTGGATTATACACAAATCCTGGATTCCACTAGCTCAACAAATAAAATGAAATCCCCCTCTTGATGTTATTTCTATTCCTGCCTCTTAGATAAGACATCAGATAATTTGTCAAAAATTATATCACGAGAGGCTAAATGAGCTGTTATTTATGCCAAAGTAATCTGTGAGGCTATTGTCAGTATAAGTTCAAGTCCAAGGGACATAGGAGGCTTCCTAGTAGCCTGCCTGTCACTGCCAAAGGAAGGAAGATTAGGAAAGCAGATGCTAAAGACAGAGGAAGTGCTGCTTCCTGGGCTTCTCTGGGTTTTTAATAGTGATTGTGAATCTGATCTACTCAATGTTGGTCACTTAACAAATATAATCTCAGAGGGGAGTACATATTATCTGGTTTTCAATTTACCGTAAGCAATCTACCAGGGAAGGTAGATGATGGAAAGTCAGTGAGAGCTGTAAGCATTTCCTTCTATAAGAAAATCCAATATACAAAACAAAACAAACATGTAAAGTAAACAGAGGAAAGAGCATTATTATTTGCCTTACCATAATATTAATGACAGATTTTTTCAAAATAATGAAAATTTACAGTACCCTTGTATTTTTCCAGGAACCAGAAGAATCATCAATTTCACAAACATCTGTTGAGCGGCTGCTACATGTAAGTTACTATGTCAGACCTTTGGAAGATATATAAATGATGACAACATTGCCACACAAAGGAGTTGTGAAGTGTGTCAACAAATGTTTGTTCACTGGAATGGAAACTAAACATAATTTCATGAGGGAGAAAAACAGTGGCACATATATTGTACCACTAGGCAGAATATGATTTTTAAAATCCATGATAAAAGTTCAAAAAGAGGATTTGTATAAAAATACAAGGATAAAATTTTAACTGAAGGAATCATCAACAGCTTCGTAACAAAAAATATCATTATATCATTTCTATTAGAACTTCCATAGATAAATAGGATATGGAGAGAAAGAAACTGAGAATGCAAGAACAGACCAAAAAGTGTAAAGTGAGTTTAGAAAAAGTCCAGCAATACACTTTAGAGAAGCAGGGGAATAATTTGACCAGGATTTTCCTAATAGAGAAAATTTTAATTTCAATGGAGATAGATGATAAGCAACTGAAAACAAATATTGAATTATAGATGGTGATAAGTATTATGAAGAAAAAGAAAAATCAGCCAGACAGAAAAAGACTAAGTGAAAAAGGGCAGTGCATTCACTATTTTACTGCTGGGAGTGTTATTTTGGAGAAGATAGCATTTAAGCACAAACCTAAATAAATAAAATGAGAGGTCAAGTCATATAAAGTCTTGGGGAAGAACATTTCTGGAGGAGGAAGGAATAAGGGCAAAGAACCTGATTTGGGAATAAGTGAGAATTATAGTCAGAAAGGCCCATTTTCTGGAAACAGAATAGCAGAAGAGTTTAGAAATATAGAGGCTCTGTCATGCAGGTGGGGAAGATAAGTAAAATGGGTTTGGGAGGAAAGCAAAAGTCATGTTTGTATATGCTTAGTTTTTAGATGTGTCTGAGGCCTTCAAATGTAGACGTTTGGTAAGAAGTTGGGAAATAAGACTCTGGAACTCAACAGAGGGGTCAGGACTGTAAATATACGTTCAGTAGAGTGTAATGGCTATTGTTACCAGCTTGGGAGACAAACTGCCAGAATTTGAAAACCTAAGCTACTATGTAATAGCTTTGCAAATTTGACCAAGATATTATATTTCTTTAGTACTCATTTTATTACCTGCAAAGTAAAATTAATTTTGCTCTGATGATTAAATTCATCAATATATTTACATTAATTATAACAGTGCTCATTACACCATCATCATCATTATTATTATTATTATTATTATTATTATTGATAAATGATGATTAAAGCCATGAGATTAGATGAGACCATCTGGGAAGTAAGTATAGAAAGAAAGTGCTCGGGACCCTGGAAGTCTGTCATATTTAGAGGTCAGAAAAAGATGGATGAGGCAATAAAGTCAAAAAATAGAGTGCTCAGTGAAATAGGAGGGAAATCAGGAGTCTTGTGTTGTCTTGTCAAAGAGAAAAAAAGTGCTTTGAGAGGAAAAGATTGGTGGTTGAAAATTGCTAAGGGTTTGAGTAAAATGAGGAAAGAGGATTATCTAAAGGCTTGTTTCAACAGGGTAGATTCATTGGCATCTTGGACAAAAGTGATTTCAGTATGGGAAATGAAAGCTGTAGTGGAGTGATTTAAGGGTGAACAGGAGGCAAGGTAGTCAGGATGGAGTGTAGATGGAACTCTGGTATTCTGTTCCAAAGGGGAGCAGAGAGATTAGAAGGTACCTATAGAGTTACATGGTATCAAGGGAGTCGCTCTTTTCCTTTAAGACATGAACAAGTCCCTAGGCTGATAGAAGTGATACAACAAATAGCAGAAACAAGCATTCTGAGTTGGTGGTATTAGATGGTATCCAAAGCACAAGCGGAAGGGTTGATCTTAAATAGAAACCTGGATAATTTGTGTACTGAGCATGTAAAAATGGCAGAAGATATGAATATGGGGGGGGTTGGTGAATTTGGTACTAAGAATATGACCATTTACAAAATTCAGTTTGGAAGAGGAAAGACTATTCAAGTTATAGTTTTCAGTTAAAAGCATGTCCCCATGGTTCCTCAATGTATTACTAATATTTTTTCTACAATTTTATGAAGTTGATATAGACACGGGAAAGAGGATTAGCAGGTGTATACAGGTAGGATATTAAGGCAAATATGCCCAGTAGTACTTTAATGAGAGTGTAGAACTAAAAAACATAAGGGGAGGCTAGAGGTATACAGTAATTAAGAAATCATTGCCTATCCAATCACTGTTGTGGATGCAATTATCTATAGAGAGAATGCAGAGAGAAATGAAGAGAGGACTGGAAAAAAATTTTTGAGCAATTCCTCTGTTTAGGAATTTTTGAGAAAACAAAACAGAAGAAGACTGAAACAGTGGTCAGAAGGTTAGAAGACAAAGCAGGACAAGGTAGTAAGTGATAAATTAAGACCAAGTTTCAAATAAAATTTGTCAATATATCTAGTTTTCAAGGTGGTCAAAATGATAAGGAGTATTAAAAGGACATTTGATTATTAATGGCTTAAGGTAAACCCATATCTCATGAGTCATGAAATTAACAAAAGAGAACATATAATCTGTATATTTTCTTGGAATTCACAAAACTTTTAGTAAAAATACTGGAAGTTCAGAAGTTCACATAAAGAATTAATAGGTGCCAAGAAAGAGTAATTATGCACCATGACTCAGGGGTTCTAAAATGTTCAATGAATTGTTATAAAATGGGCATAGTAAAAGAAAAACTAACTGAATAAACAAAAGCATAACATTTTGGGCCACCATGCAAATATCGCTTTCAAATTTGTTTTATAGTCAGATAGCTAGAAAGACAAATTTTACCTTATTGTAAAACAAATTTAAAAGTTCTCCTACAAGACAAAAATATATTCCATACTCTGAACTCTAGGCTCATTACCCTGGATGGAATGTATAATATATCTTCACTTTTCTCCTTCTGTAGCTAAAAGTATCTTGCATCAAAGAAGGCTATAAACTGTCCTGGATGTTGGTAAGGTTAAAGGATGAAAAGAAAAGATTATATACCTTACAAGAAAAGAACTTACTGAAATGTGATCATTGTTATTCAGATGAAAAAAAAAAAAAAGAGGATGCATTATGTGTTGGGTTAAATGTACTTAGGTGGTTCAGGAAAACATAAAATCACAAAAACATTTTAAAAAGCCAGTGAATTGAAAAAAAGTGGTGCTTTCAGCTAGTTCAAATTTACAAGTTACTTCCTGAAAACTTCTAAGGTAAAAGCTGCATCTTAAAATTAAATTATATATAGTCAGATGAAGCAAAAAAAGAGAAGTATGATTTCTCAGATAAAAGATAAGTGCCTGTAAGAAATCATGATGGCTTAAAAATTTTATTCCAAAGAAAATTGTTAATGGAATGTTATAAGGTAGTTTGAGCTATTATCTTCGATAAAGCCCTTAGAGACTTATCTAGCTATTGTACTGACTTTAAATTCTATGTCCTCAACTAATCCTAGTACAGACAATATATGTGTAACACATATATTTTAAATAAAAGTACATTTTAGAAAAAATATTCTGAGTGTATACATGGCTCCCTGCAGTTGTGCTGAGAATTTTTAGGGAGCAGATTTGCTCCCTTACAAACAGTCAGTAATATGTAATCACAGCAGAGTTATTTTTGTGTTTGTGTGGGAAAGCAATAAAGAGAAAAGGAGATAAATGTAACTCATGCAATTTCTAATGCAAATCAAAATATTAAAAAAATGATTTTAAGGGAAGGAATAAGATTTTTTTATTAAAGTATAATACTGTAAATAAATTTCAACATGTTATGAGATTTTAAAGTGATCATTTTATTAAGACACACAGATTTTAAGGAAAACTTAGGCAGTTGTTCATTCCCTTTTAATCATTTGCTCTCACCTGCAGAACTTGAGGTATTAGGTTTTGGGAACATCTGAAACAAATGAGAATGGGGAAGGTTCTTCTCCTACCAATTCTGAACATTGTTACTGCCCAGGAGGAAAAAAAAAAGAAAGGGAACAACTAGCATTTATTGAATCTATTCACCTTTACATTATTCTTCAAATTCAAAAATATCACCAAGCCATAAGAATCTGGCTAAAACTCCCAGCCCAACACTAAAGCTTTTTCTTTTACTAAGATCGCTATGGGGACTTCCCTGGTGGTCTAGTGGTAAAGAATCTGCCTTACAATGCAGAGGACACAGGTTCCATCCCTGGTCAGGGAACTAAGATCCCACATGCTGCGGGGCAACTAACCCCCGTGCACCACAACTAATGAGTTCGCACGCCTCAACTAGAGAGCCTGTGTGCCACACACTACAGAGCCCACGTGCTCTGGAACCTGCATGTCACAACTACAGAGGCTGGAGGCTGCATGCCACAACTAGAGAGAGAAAACCCACGTGTTGCAACTAAAGAGAAGCCTGCAAGCCACAAGGAAAGATTTTTGAATGCTTCAACGAAGATCCTGTGTGCCGCAACTGAGACCCAACACAACCAAAAATAATAAAATAAAATAAATAAAAATAATATATAAAGATCACTATAGTTCTAATTGTTGCTAAAAGCAAGAGACACATAGTTTATCACACTCAGAATATCAAAGAATGTAATTATTAATCTCTCCTTTTAATGTTATGTTTAAATGTTGTTCATCTCTCCTTAAAATGCTCCATTTTCCTGTTGTCATGATACCACATACTCCTACCCTTTCTAACTGCTACCCATCTTCATTTTTTACCCATGTCAAAAAATATACCAGATCCCAGTTTTTACTCATATGCTGAACTAAAATAGGTATATCTAGAGACTGGTTCAGAGTTCCAGTTACTAACACCACTGACAGCTTCACATAATATTCCATTGGGCCTGTTCTGAAGGAAAGTTTTCATCTTTACCCTGCCATGGCACTTACTATATGTCTTCTTTGTTCAGTTCAGCACATCTAATCCAAATAAGGGACCCAGAATCAAACTTGACTTTTCATCTTCCCTTATTCTTCCCTCATCCCTGAAACCCAATCCCAAATCATCTAGATTTCATAGCAGAGGAGATATTTTTGCCTCTCTGCTCACCCACGGAAGATAATTCTATCATTTCTCCCTTCTCCCAAACAAAAGGTATTATAATTCTGATGGAACGGTCTAGGCTGCTGATTGATCCCTACTCACAAATGGGCACAATCCCTTTGCATGATCAGGAATGATGCCCTCTGGTTCCTCTTTTTTGTGTTAACATGTTATTCCCTGCTTTGTGTTCCTTTACCGTACAGGCAGCTAGAAGGTAGTACTATAAGACAGTTGGGTTTGGACTTAAGGGAATTTAGGACACATGTAAATCAAAACTGAACTCTCAATTTTCTTCCATGATTCTGTGCATCTCTCTCTTTTTTTCCCCTTAGGAAGCAGCACCATAAATAACCCAGTTGCTCATAAGAATCTTGGCAATAATCCTTTTACTTTCCTGGTCCCTTCTTTTGTCTCCATACTTAATTAACCTATGGGTCTTACACTATAGAGTATACCTCCTTAGTATATATCAAATCAGTCAATTTCTTCCCTCGTCTGTAGCCACGTCTTCTAAGTGATCAGCTTCTCTAGTCTTTATTATTGAAATCCTGTTCAATTTGTCTCTTTTCTTCCATGCCAGCCCCCAATCTGATCCATTCTCCATGTAGCAGAAAGAATGAGATTCATTAACACATGAAATAACAACATACTACTAGTAAAAGTGAAAGAAAAGAAGTAAGGGAGATAAGGAGAATAGAGAAAAATCAGTACTGCCTATTTACTCTTTCACTTCTCCTTGCAAACTGGCCAGTATTCTTTTTTGCTAAATGATTCCTTTTTTTTCCAAAAATCTTGCTATACACAGCAAATAACAATCATTATGTACTAGCATTTTGACTTTTTCTGAATCTGTGAGGAATTTTGTTGGACTTCAAAATGATTCCAAGCTATAGTCTTACTTAATGTCTTGCTAGAAAATCACAGATAACCAGTTTTCCAGTCTGTTGTATTTTTTTCTGATTTTGAGGATTTTCCACCCTTTGAGAACTTATCATCTGCATCTAAATAGCAGACGGAGAAAGACACATTGTATCACACCTTCTACTTAATAGCCTTGGCCTAGAAAAGATACACAAAATTTCCACTCTCATACCATTGGAGGAAACTCAGCCCCATGATGCCATCTACAGCAAGAGTGCCTGGGAATTGTACTATTGCTCTGTGTTCAAGAAAAAAATAAGTAAAGAAATAATATTTTTGCTTGAAAAAGTGAGCAGTCACTAGATCAAGAAAGAATACTGTAACTTTCAGAGTAATCTCTAAAAGTTAAAAACAGTTTTGTAGTTTACAATCTAACATGGCGGAAAACATCCACCTAGGATGATAAATTTAACAAAAACAACAAAAAAAGTCAAGAAAGGAGAGAAAATGAAACATAAAAAGATGGGATGAATATAAAGCACAAAATAAAGCAGATTAAATCTAAGTATATCAGTACTTGCATTAAATATAAATGTGTGAAATTTTCCAATTAAATGACAGTTTAAGAGATTGAATTTAAACATACACACACACATACACACATCAATCAGACTATGAGCAGTTTATAAAAGGATGTAGAAAGGTTGAAACCAAAAACAGTATAAAAAGTATATAATATGGAAATAATGAAAGAGATCTGTCAATGCTATTGCAATATTAAAGAAAAAGTATGATACAAAAAGCATAATTAGCAATAAGGAGGAGATTTTATGAGCTAAAATACACAATTATTTATTTATTAAGTTTAAATTTATAATCAGGCAAAATATCAGAAACTGTAAATATATAATATTTGAATACTACTATAAACAAGCTTGAATTTACAAGATATATGGGAAATAATGTACACAACAATGGAAAATTACCCATTTTAAAGGCCATATAGATCATAAAAAAATATACTGAACCAGAATCTCAAAAAATTTCAAAGGATATAAATCATATATAAAGTATTCTTTGACATTATTACTGTTTTTACATATTAAAAGAAAAATATATAACTAGAAAATTCCCATATGTTTGGTGATTTTTATTTTAATGATATTCTACATACCCTTGGGGCAATGGAATAATCATAATGGGAGTTAGAAAATATTTTAACTCAATTATAATAAAGAATTGCTGGAACTGTTTTAATTGTATTTAATGCAGTTTTCAACCTTGAATGCATTTATTAGAAAATAAGTCTGAAAACATAATGAACAAAGCTTTTGTTTAGTGAAATAATAATAATAATAATAAAACCCTAGCAACATGAACTCCAAAAACAATGGGAGTAATATAACACTAATATGAGGAACAAAATTAATAAAATAGAACAAATGCAGTAAAGAGGCTCAACAAGCCAATTTGGAAAAGTAATGAGTTGGTAAACTTGTGGCAAGACCAATGATAAAAAGTGAAGAAATAGTATTTGAAATTACAAAAAGAAATAGTTCCACAGGTAATACAAAATTTAAAAAATACATAAATAAGGGAATATTATGTATAACTTTATACCAATAAAGTAGAAACTGCCTTCTCAGGTTTTACTGGATTCAATCTCCCAAGACTGAGAAAAGGAGAAATGGAAAACAAATAATTCAATTACTATTAAAGAAATCAAATCAATAATTTAAAATATTTCTAAAAGAAAACTCAAGGCTACTAATGAAAATCTACCACCAATACCAAACTGAGTGTGGAAATATAGAATACATACAGATACAAATGTCTTCTATTACCTATCCCATAAAATAAGGGAAACGAATGTTATTAGGATTAGAAAGGAAGAAACAGAACCATCATATTTGCAGTTATTATGATTCTGAACATAGAAATTCTAATTAATGTACAAACTATTACAATCAGTAAGTTAGCTTAAC
Source organism: Kogia breviceps (assembly GCF_026419965.1). Lineage (NCBI taxonomy): Eukaryota > Metazoa > Chordata > Mammalia > Artiodactyla > Physeteridae > Kogia > Kogia breviceps. The sequence continues at coordinate 139,514,595 of NC_081310.1, read as the reverse complement.
AAAATCCTGGAGACAAATTAGTTGCATTTATTTACAGAACTAACAATCAAAATTAATACTTTAAAAAAGTAATCCACAATAGTTATAAAATGTTAGGTACCTGGAAGTAAATGTAATTAATCTGTGCAAGACCTCTCTGTGAAGGGAAAGAAGAAAAAAAAACAAAACTATGCATCATATTATGTCACATACCTGCTTAAAATTCTTCTGTGCAACTTCTTTAGAAATACAGGATTTGAGGGCTTCCCTTGGTGGCACAGTGGTTGAGAGTCCGCCTGCTGATGCAGGGGACACGGGTTCGTGCCCCGGTCTGAAAGAATCCCACATGCCGCAGAGCGGCTGGGCCTGTAAGAAATAGAGGATTTGATAATTCCTGAGTTCTTTGTATAATACCATGAAATTCCTAGGAAACCCCATCTAAACATTACTTCTAACCAGATATTTACTCTTAAATTTGTTTACTTTTTCAGAGTATTCCAAATAATCAAATTTGTCTCCATGCCAACAGTATTTGCCTCTATCCACTTTCTAAAACTGCAAACAGTTAATATTTTTAATGACTAATTTGGTTATCTTACTTTGGTGCAAAAAAAACCTCCTCTGTGTGCACCCACACTACTTTTGGTATAATAAATTCAATTTTCTGGACCATGGCTTATAAGGCTGTGCATAGGCTGGTCCCTGCTCAGCTTTCTAACTGCATTTCTCTGCCTTCTTCTGCATAATGCTCCCCACACTGAACTATTGAAGTTCTGGAAAGAAGTGTTCTCAGTGATCATGCTTTTGCAATTATTATCCCTATTGCTGGAACATTCTTCTCCTCCTTCCCTCCTTACTTATTAAGGTCCACTCATTTTCCAGATTTCACCTCCAGATCTTTTCCTCCCAGAAAGCCTTCCCTGAATTCCTGAGCCCTGGTTGGGAGACCTATCTGTATGCAATTATTTCATCATAATATTTACTGTACTGTAATTGTCTTTTATTTGTTATCCACAACTACATTGTAGAAATTGGGTCTTACTGATGTATTCAGGGTTTAGCTTAGAGCTTGTCTCACATAGTGGGTAATACATTTCTTCCAGGAAGAGAGAGAGGGGGAAGGAAGGAAGGAAGGAAGGAAGGAAGGAAGGAAGGAAGGAAGGAAGGAAGGCAGGAAGGAAGGCAGGAAGGAAGGAAGGAAGGAAGGAAGGAAAGAAGGAAGGAAGGAAGGAAGGAAGAGAGGAAAAAAAAACACATTAGGCAATGCATTAGAGCAGTGGTTGAACTTTTCCTCTGAAGGGTCAGATGGTAAGTTTTTTAGACTTTGTGGACCATATGGGCTCTGCCCTATACTCAACTCTGCCCTTGTAACATAGAAATATGCTATGTTCCAATAAAACTTCATTTATAAAAAATAAGTAGCAAGATAGATTTGGCCTGAGGGCCATAGTTTTCTGGCCACTGCATTAGAGACTTTATTTACATTATTCAGTTAATTCTAACAACAACTTTTCATGAACAATGAGTCAAAATAGATTATGTAATTTGTCCAAATCCACAGCATTAATAGTACTGATGACCTAGGCCTGCTTAACTCCACAGAGAAGAAAGAAGAGAAAGTGAGAGCCAGAATATTATGGACTATTCACTTATGTATTCCTTTTTTATAAATTAGAAATCTGCAGCTTAATAAAATTTACTCAAGTTCCTACAGGTAGTATTTAAATTTATCTCTTATTAATGAAATACCTCAAGCTCTTAACCATTAGTGCATGCCAATTTTATTGAATTAAAATCTCTCTCATTTCTGACTTTTCTGCTATTTTAGAAAACTGTTGATCTGAAAAAGCTATTGTAACAATTTGAAAATTTAATTTATCTCCTGTTCTTCCTTTTGGTCCTCTTAATACAAAATACTACCTAAATTAATGATTTAACTATTACAGGAAAGTAAGTAGCCAGTAAATAGTACTTAACTTCTACATTTAAACAAAATAGAACCATATTTTCTAGCATCCAGGAGGATGGATAAGCATGAAGAAAGAGTACATTTTATATAGGTTCAGAGATTATTATTTGTGAGATAAGAATCTTAGACAAAGGGTTTAGATTTTTTAAATGGATTTATGTATCTATGCCAATGAATGAAAGGAATATGAGAATGGATACTGAATAAAGCTGAAAAGTATCAAAATAAAATAGGTGCTAAACATATCATTTTAAGTTGTCCTCCACGTCACTTGGATTCTATTGACATGGCATTCCTCAGTTTGTGAAAGTGAAGGATGATGTACTGGAGTAAGTAGCTCAATAACCCAATGTAGAGAAGAGGTAATCCAGGAACTTGTGCCAGCCAGAAGTGCTGAATTTGAGTCCACAAACTTTTAAAACATATGGACCTTAATATTTGCCCTATTACTATGTATGGGGCCTTGGACAATTAATTTAACTACTTTAAATCTTGAGTTCCTAATCTGTGAAACAGGGATGGCTACAAGTTGTAAAGTTCAAATGCTATTATAATGTCAGCTGAACTCACTAATTCCATCATTTTCTAGCTATATTAAAGAGCCTAAATTAGTTTTGGTTTCTTTGATTTTGACTAAAGGCTATGGTTTATTCATCACTAGTGACTTAAGCTGAACAACAGGTATGATAATAAAAATTCACATCCTTTGCTACAGTCTTTGGAGCAAAGCTTCATAAACAGAATTAATAGTTTCATTAGTAAAAAATGAAATGTTCACATATCAACAAAACACTCCTACCTAGTTGGGGCTGGCAGTGGAAAGGATGAGTGTTCCCAGGAGTGGGGATAGACTTAGGGATAAGATACTGTATATCCTTTTGCAAACAATGAAAGGCTGAGTTAAGAGTAGAGCCTTTGGACAGGAGAAAGAGCAATGTTAATGAGGACCTGTACCAAGATAACAGAAGAAATAAATGGTTTAGATTAGCCTAACCAGTCACAGATAATTAAAAAATTATATATATATATATATATATATATATATATATATATATATATATATATATATATATATACTAATGACTAAATATTTTGGTGTAAAAAAAAACAGTGTACTCACATAAGTAAGAAGTACTTGATCTCGCATTTCTTGGGTAGAACCGTATAAAATGAAACTTAGTTCTAAGAGGCTTGTTTGTAGTTCTGATATAGCTATTAATCGTTTTTATTTATATGGTTAATTATGATTAAATACAAGTACTTTGTCCAGTTCTACTGTTAACTCAAGAAAGTGGGACTAAGTAATACTAATATAATTATGTATTCAATCCATGTTAAATGCCTCATTAAGCACGTCACATGCAGTATCTCCTTTAATTCTTAAAACAACATATCACATAGGTATTTTATTTCCATTTTATTGTTGAACAAACTGGGGGTAGGGCGGAGTATCTTGGAGCTGAATTACCTTGCCTAAGGCCACATGGCTGGTGTTTGATCCAGGCATATCCAGCTGCCAAGCCCACCCAAACTCTTAATCAACATACTGTATTACTTTAAGTGGCTCATTATTTCAGACATGCTGCCACTTTAACAGTTTACATATTCCATAAGAATTTGTGTGACTGCTATTATAGTTATGTGGAGAAAGGAAAAAAGTTTCTGAGCAAAACAATCGCGCAACCAACTTAGCTGGAATTAGTGAGTAATGCCAGGTGAGACTTTGTTCACCCAGCTGTCATAAGTGGCTAAAACTAAAATGTGATCCTCTATCTGGTGAAATATTACATAATTTAAATATGTCTGGAGAAAACCTATTAAAAGGGGAATTATTCACCAAGAGAACAGAAATTCTTTTTCTTCTTACTATTCCTCTTTTAACAAACTGTCACACTAAACTTAACCATTCCTCCAAAGCATGAAACCAAGCCCTTTTGAGCAATTTCAAACTTTTCCACAAATGAATAGACATAGCAATGCGTCATGAAATCTTGCCAATTTACAATGCCTACGTTACTTCACAATAATATATTTCTTTATTTAAAAGCTATTTTGTTGCCTCTATACACTTTTCAACGTGCATTTCTCTTCCCATTATAAAAAGGAGTAATATGAGGAGAAAGGTGTCAGCTGAAGCACAGGTTGTATGGGTTCCAATTTCCAGTGAACATAACAAATCACACTGATCACAACTCTGGGGAAAATCCTCTGTAAAATTACTTTTTGCATATGTTTAAATATTATTCACAATGGAAAATCTTTTCTATAGAAATGCTTTAAAATAATATGGCTGACTGTTACCATGTGAATGCTTTTTTCAAACATAGCCTTTTATAATCACATATATTCTATCGTTTTCCATTTTATTTCTCTCTTGGTAAAAATGAACAAAATACAAAATTCAGGATAATTTTATCATTCACATTAGCAAGAGAACAATGGGAAGTGGCTTTGAACTACTCTTCCATCTGGCATTTCAGTTACTGTTTAGATTAATAGGTACAATAGGAGTTGAAATTTTCTGGGCCAGAGTTTGATGGTGCTCAGCACTCCTCCTTTCTGAAAATACCCATTCACCTGTGGACAAAGCTTCCTCTCCATTACCATGGCCCTGAATAAAGTGACTGATGAGCATGTGAGTCTGTTTCAAGTTGCAAAAACAAAGAAGTTAAATTCCAGTTAAATACGCTGTCTCTTCCTGATACGAATTATGCCAGCTGAGATAATCAATAACTCATCAGGCTGCTGAGAGCCCATTAGCATGTGGTTAACATGCTAGTGTTCATGGCAATATTCTTCAATGTGGGAAGTGGCCCTTTGGTATAACACACTTCAATAGTTTAAGCTCAATAATAATAACTCTTGTTTAACAAGATATTAGATTGACTCATAAATTAGAAGATTGTTTTCATGATCTATGTAATCTACTCTATTAATAAAATAGAACTGAAGGCTCTTGGCACAATTCATTTCTCACTTCCACTTACAAGTGGCCTCTAAATATAAGGAATCAGGCTTTCCCAATTAGTCACAGCCCTGAACAAGGTGTCTACCTGAAAAGAATGTAAAACCACTACTAGTAGAAAGTTTAATTTAAGCCCTAGGGCTAAATTAAAGAGCTTTTCAAATACAGAGATTATTGTCTGGTAATAGCAAAACACAATTATGTTTTTTTTTTTAAATTCCATTTTAGGAAATTATTTTCAGAAACAAAGAAATATAGCAATTTGCTAAATCATTTGAAAGGGGTTTATTCTTATTGCTGTCACATTTTAGTATGAAAAAGAAAATGGCAAGAAGAAATAAAAACAGTGCTATAAGAAGTGGTTAAGATCCAAAGATTTTCATTTACATCCTCCGAGTGACAAAGACAAGGATTTGTATCCGGTGTCTGTGTACTAACTGAATTTTCCTCTGTCTACTCCTTAAATGCAATTCTGATTGTGCAGCCTTAAGAAAGAACAGCTAAGTGAATGAGCAGGATGCAGTATTTCATGTACTGTTCCCACTTTCGGATTGTCATATTGCATCTGTGGGATTGAATCTTTTAAGGAGTTGTCAAATTTAATTGGTGAATTTGCACAGTTCTGATTTACTGGATATATCACACCACCAAGATCTTTTTCTTTTATCACCTTATGTTAACTCCATGATTTAAATATTGCCATCTGTGAACAAAGCCTACAGAATTAAGAAAACAGCTTTAGTAAATTAAAATCTTAACTGATGCACAGTTTGAAGATTTTAACATTGTTTATTTAATATTTGATGTATTTATCTTTCTCTTCTTGTGGCAGGTATTGTATTTTGTACATGTTAAGTATAGTAGAATGCCCTATAAACACTTCAGTAGGCTTAAAGACTATAAAAAAGAAGAGCAAAATCTATAACATAAACAACAGACGCCCAATCCTTTCAAGAATAAGGACAAATGCTTCAAATAAATATTCTAAATGAAATCCAACACTTTTCTCTACCTATGAATCCTGCATTGTCTGAGACCTAACACTCTGTCTCTCATTCCATCTACTAAATTTGCTTTCCCTGCCTTACACATCCAAGCTCTTCCATTTTTTCATATTTGTGGCTTCTCTTCAGGTCTTGGCTAAAATACGACTTCCACAGAACTACAGAGAGCCTTGCCAAACATTCTAAGTTGACCTCCTCTGGTTATTCCCCAAAGTGTTTTTCCTTCAAACAATTATCAAAAATTATAATTTTCTATTTACAATTTGGTTTCTTCATATTTTATATGTTTACTCACAGAATGTGCATTCCATAAGGACAGAGACAATGATTTTGTTTTGTTTGCTTTTGTTTGTTTGTTTCTGTCAGTACAGACCCAGCATCTAGTGGATTGCTAGCAAGTAGTGGAGGTGGTAGTGAAAGGAGGAGAAGGAGGAATAATAAAATTATTCAATAATGAAACTAATACATATAATACCTAAGATTTCCAGAGCTTTTATACCAAGCACTGTGCAAGAGGATTTTCACTATCTCATTTAATTGTTAAAACAATCCTTGACAATAGATGCTTGTGTTATATAATTTTGCCAGAGGGAGATTTGAGGCTTAGAGAGGTTAAATAACTTATTCAGGTCACCAAATTAATTAAGTTGGTGCCAGGATTCATACCCTGGACATCCCACTCCAGAGCTCGCATGAAAGAGTTTATTAAATAAGTGAGTGGATGCGTGAATAAAAGAGGAAAGTAGGAAAGAAGGAAGGAAAGAAGGGGGAAAGGAAGGAAGAAAGAGAGGAAGAAAGAAAGAAGGAAAGAGATGCATGCTACCTATTGTAATGAATGACATGCTGGAAAATTTTATTTTCATGAATTCAGACCAGTCAAATATCTAGCAACTTTAATAACCTACCATTTTAAACTACAGGTTCTGAGGATGAGATGTTGTAAGACTTGCCAAATAATGGTCTCAGGTAAAATAATACTCAACATGTATAGCTATCTTTGTTAACAGTGACCATCATAGATGATTTTTGAGAATCAACATTGTGAATTATGTACTAACAATAAAGCAACTATAGTTATTTCACTAAGCCACATGATAGGCAGAACATTTCAGCCCAGACATGAAGAATGCAGTGATAACAATCCCAATATTGAATTAGTGTTTGTATGTGTCAATTTTGCACTAAGCCCTTTACTTCTGCATGTTCTCCTTTAATTCTCATACAGTCCTAGGAGGTGAGCACAGAATCAAAAGGCCAGCAAGACTTGAACCCTGGATTCAGATGCAGACATTCTGATTCCAGAGCTATAGGCCTTAAGAAGTCACTCTCTAGTGGTCTTGGACCATTTCTATGTAAAGTTCAAAGCCATGGAAATAGAGTGGATTGTAAGAAATTGTGAAGTTTATAAGTAGGTATTATATGTTCATTGCCTCAACAAATCCTCTCAACACTTGCAGCATTTTTTATTTGACAAGTGGGAAAATGAAACTCATAGAAGCTGAGTAATTTGCTGAAGTTTCCCTAGTCAGTAAATGGATGAACTAGGATTTGATCCCAGGCCTGTGTTTACAAAACCCATACTCATTTTTAAAAAGCCACACTATTTCCTGGAGCTTATTATCTACTGTAGTCATTAACAGGAAGGAGAAGCAGCCATTGCTTACTATAGTATTCCTAGTCTCCAGCTGAATCATTTGAATGCTATTTCTGGCATAACTCTGAATAGCTGAATTTGCCTGAATTTGCTCCTTTGAGAATGGTTATTTTCTTTAGATACATGATATATGCAACTGCAGGAACTGCTATGAAATGATGGTGATGCTATGCTAGCATCACCCTCAAGAATGAGCTCTTCTCCAGTATTGGAAAATTGCATCTTAAAGTTAAAAAAAATTAACTTTGAATATGCCCATTCCAAAAATATATATAAACATAGTCATTATTTTAACAACTAAATATTCATACATGATAATAAATGAAGTACTATTTGAAACATGACTTTTGAAAGATAGGAGTATACAAGCACTGATATATAAACATGGAAATGTGACCAAAATCTTTTTTATAACTAAAGTCCTATAATATTATGAAATGGATATACTATGTATAAACTAAATAATGAATAGTTGTTTATTGAGCAGCTCATATGATATTCACCATGAGGTGATTAAATACTTTAATCTTGAGCTATTATTGTTTGAAGATATTTAATTATATAAAAAAGAAGGTGTCATGTGCTGGACATTTGCAGATTTCTGTCTAGTATTGTTTTAAAGGCTTTTGCCATCATCTTGGTTGTCACAGTAACACAAGTTTCATAGTCTAATGGAGGAAGCACTAAAGTAGAAGGCCTCTGAACTTCAGCAGCCATCATGATCTTAGCAGCTGGCTCAGCTCAGTGGCATAGAAAGAAGATGCACAATCCTGAGTTCTCTCCTTCAGGTAGGAGAGAGAAAAGTAGAATTTACACCTAACATTCCAGTGCACTGCCCAAGGGAAAAGGGGTAGGTGGCTCTTAGCACAAAGCATGGCTCTGTGGGATTTGGAGAAGGTGAATAATTCTGAGGATTCTCCCCCAGAAGGGAGGGAGAGTAGTGGAACATACACAGCCATAAAATAAAAAGGGGATTTGGAAACTCCCACAGTCTCTAACCAGCTGAATTGGTAAAGGTCTTTCCTTGCAAAGCCAATTCATGAAAACGGGAACAGGTGGCTGCTTCTTCCTCATATGCACAAATACCAATACAAATCCACAAGAAACATAAAGAATCAGGAAAAATTAATCAATAGCAACCTACCCTAAAGAAATGGAGATCTATGAATTGCCTGACAAGAATCAAAATAATTGTCTTAAGGAAGCTCAGTAAGCTACAAGAGAGCACAGATAGACAACCAAACAAAATCAGGAAAATGATACATGAACAAAATGAGAATATCAACAACAACAAAAAAACTATAAAAATGAACCAACCAGAATTCTGGAGCTAAAGAATACAATAACTGAACTGAAAAATCCAATAGAGAGCTTCACTATCAGACTTGATCAAGCAGAAGAAAGAATCAGTGAACTTAAAGACAGGTCATTTGAAATTATCCAGTCAGAGGAACAAAAAGAAAAAAAGAGCAAAGTAGAATGCCTAAATTAGATAAATAGAGGGCAGCAATGTTATACAATCATAACTCGCATATTGAAGAGTATATTTCTGAAGAACCAACCTCTACATAAAACTTTAGTAAGTAAAGACATTACCACAAGGTAGTAGGAAATAGGAACCATAGGTCAGAAGAAGTTATTCCAGGGAAATCAGACTCACCAAAATGACCCAGATTCAGAACTGTTTCTTAAGCCATAATAAATCTCAGTTATTATGAGTTTCCTGGATAGGAGGTGGATACAACCTTTATAATTCATTTTATATAACTATCTGTAGAAATATATATAGTATTCATAATATTTTATATATCCATTGGTGATAAATGTTTATGTGAATATGACAAATTCCAAATTAAAGAAATAGCTTAAATTTTGTTTTAATTAGATTCTGATAGTGTTAGAGTGCATCTAAATATTATAGCCTACAATGAATATAACTAAGAATATTTCTGCTTTCAGATATGCAAGGAAAATTCTCAAATGATAGACATATCATTTAAAATATCAACTAACAGATATGTTGTTACAAATGGTGTACAATTGGATTTACATTGTGGAATAGTGTAAATAAAATCTAGTATTACATTTTAAATAATGAATGCATCCTTTAAAAAGTCATAGATTTTGTAAGTGGCATTTTAGAACTAGTAATAACTTAAAAATCACTCACAACCTGATTCATAATATTAAGTTTTCACTTTATTTGACCTTGAAGCTACTTAATTATTCAGGCTTTCATTTTTTTTAAAGAACATGGCTTCCTTTTGTGTGGATGAAATAATCTGAAAATTAGGAAAGAATGCTTATCTGAAGTTTGAAAAGACCTTACCTAGAAAAAAAACCCATTTTCAAACACAAGGTTTTCCATGAAGCTTTTTCAAAATTTTTTGAACCAGAGGCAGTATAATTTGATTTCAATCCTTAGCTTTGAAGTCAAACATTGCTTCAGATTAGCACAAAATAAAGTGGATGGGGTGAAGAAGAAAAAACCCATTATAATATATGACATCATTTTTGCATAACCTGAAACTATCACATACAGTGAAAATGTTTAAGTTGTGCCCTTATCTTATGATAGATCTACCTATGCCCATTTCAATATGAAACAAAGAATAAGGATTCTGATTCCCATCACTTACCAGTTAAGTTAGACAACTTATATTTTGTCACTGCACTTCAGTTTCCTGATCTATCAAATGAGATTATAATATTACTTCCCAAACACAACTGGCAAATAGTAAATGCTCAATTAATGGAAGTGATTGGTAAAGTATTATTTTATATTTTCTTCCTTTGAAGCCCCATAACACTTTCTGGCATCAGGGCGGATCTCCTATTTTATTTGTCTCTGTATCCTAAGAACCTCCAGGCTTTCAATGAGTATTTGATGCAGCTTGGTACAGTGCAGTGGCTTTCAGACATCAGCATGAATCAGAATAATCAGGAAAGCTTGTTAAAAAACAGATTCCTGGACTGCACCCCTATGTTTTCTGATTAGTAGGTTTGTGATGAAGGTCTGATAATTTGTATTTCTTACAATTTCCTAAGTGATGTTGATGCTTCTGGTCTGGGACTGAAGTTTGAGGACGTTTATATACAGTAAGAAATTAAATTGATGTTGGACTCAAATATACTAGTATTACAATCCTTTGCCAGTTACTTCAATTCCTTTAGAGTGCCACTCCTTTCCTGCAGGTAAAGAAAGTGACCATTCAGTATGAAATTCATCTTTCTCAGAATCCAATGAATTAGCTGTTCCTTCCCTAGTCCTAAGATTGGATGGAGTGCGACACCCTCACACCCCTCTCAATAGCAGTACCTTTCTAAGGCCCAATTGCTCCTCTGTACTCCTCCTGACTTTTGATAGCTAAGTAGAAGCTCTGTTTATAATCTCCAATCAGCCCAAATCCCTGCTCTGCTCTACCATCCTCCAGTCCCAGGATGAGACTTTATCTTATTCATTCTTCTCTTTTCAACTTAGATTTAACTCTAAACATGATGCTGGCTCAGAATCTACTCCCCACTCAGAGGCTATATTGTCCCTGGAACTGTGCCAGGTACTGTGCTTTGGTGAATAAGATACATTTTTGAAAAGTATACAGTCTGGTGAATTTAAGAGAGGTTGAAGCTTATGTAAATAAATTGAGTATTATCTGCACAATGATAGTTGACATAAGGAGAAATCCCAGAAAGAGAGTAAAGAGAAATAGCACAATGCAGTTAAGGAGAGACACTTAGAAGAAAACCAAATTTTTTTAGAAGGAAGAAAGTTGTATACCTAACTACACTACACTACTAACTGCTATACTTGTTAATCACTCAGTTTTAAAATCACTTGTAAAGATTTGGAAAAATTAACCTTCATCTCTGGCCAAAATCACCTCTAACTATTTGGAGAAAATCTTAGATTTACTTAAGACTGTTTGGAATATAGACATGACAATCTTGTTTTTCATCCATCACGTGAGAATGAGCTCAGCTCTATCAGAGACCCCATAGTTTTAAATTCACCATTTTATTATATACTTATGACTGTACATAAAAATGTGTTCTCATATTGTAGGTATTTTCACTTTTTTGTTTTGCAAAAATTCTTAACCAAGATATGAAAAGATGAAAGACTGAACTATTTTGGTTTGTATTTTGAAGACTTCTACATTAGAGCACATTTACATATGAACAGTAATAAAATGAATTTCGCTGTTTTCTGTTTTTCCTTACTTCCATTTTCTTATAAAAAGAGACCAACATAATTGTAGCTGTTCACTCAAAAAGGTTCGGGGATGGTAATATGCAGTGAAGTGAGGCAAACATATCAACAAAGGGAAAGGACCACATCTTCAAAGAATTGGCATGAAACATATTAATGAATTATTTGTTTCTAAGGTCCCAGTGCCTTAAGGCATGTTCAGGATCCAGACCTAAAAGCAATGTGCTTTTGAAAAACTAAAAGTGACAGGACAAAATCTGGATGGCTTATCACTGCTGAAAACAGGTGCCTGCCACCTCTTTCATTACACTGACACACGTTCTGCACTATTCATCAACCTTATTCTTTTCTTCTCTAGTGTAACCTTTTGGTGACAGTAAACATGACTTGACAGAGGGTCCAACACAGAAATTACACAGTCTTTAACCTTTTTCTGATTTGTGACAGTTTTGGGACACATCTGGACTAATCCATCAGGGAGGAAAAATATCTTTGGAATTATAATATGACAGTGATCTTCAGGAGCCAACAGTTATGTGTGTGTAAAGTCTTTTCCAGTTTAAGTCCCCATGAACATAAAAATAATAATTTTCTACCAAAAGAGGATCACTTGCGTAGAGTAAAGGGAAACTTTGCCATCAAATGAAAGGCAATAATAGTTCAGCATGCATTTTAAAAATGCTTACATAGCAAAAACATATTCTGGAAAATAGATTATAAATTAATTCTTATGCCTTTAATATTAAAAAGAGATATGTTTGTAACTGAGAAAATAAAGATACTGTAGACATCTGTGGAATTTAGGCATTTGCAAAGTTGAGTCTGTTGGTATAAATATATGTTCGTATAAATATATCTGTAGCTGAAAATGTCCTTATAAATGAAGAGCATTTTAACTATTTATTTCTGCAGAAAATTTTGTCTGATAAAATATGCAACTAAATACTGATGAATGAAAGGGAAGAAATATATTCAGTTGTAAACATTTAAAGTTCCCCTGTGCTTTGGGGCAAAAACAGGTCTTTTCTAATCTCTCTCTTTTTATTTTTTCTTTTTAACCAGGCAAATTTGTATCAGAATAATCATCTGCTGAACTACCAAAAAGTCATGGAAATCTAGCCCATTAATCTCTCAGCAAAAGTAGGGAAAATGAGACATTTTACCTCTATTAAACATTGTACTATTTTCAATGCTTTTACTCATGTTGCATATAACTTTGCACATTGAACTACCAAACCAGTTTCCTACACAGTTAAGCAAAATTTTTCTACCCCTCATACTTCTCTCCATTTTGTATGGCTTTCCCAGATGACAAAAGAAAAAGCAGAGTCTCTACTGTCTTACATCCCAGTATAATTGAAATACTTCCATTTACTTTATTAGGGTAGAGTCCTTACATATATGATTGCAATAAAATTTTAATAACAATTTGGAGAGTGAATGCAGAGCATACTCAAGCCACTTAGCAATTTGTCACCTAGTGCATGCCATGACAGTATATTCCTAATGTGTAGAATGGAGATGCTCTGCCCAGCCTAAACAAATTTTAGTTATAATCATTTCGTAGCCAAAATGTATAAATGTTCTTATTATTAGTTATAGAAGAATTAATAGGGATCCATTTTAATGATAATGATTAAATTGCTAAGTTATTTTTCTAAAAATAGAAATAAAGATGAGAATTATGATCATGGGATACCATCCATCGTTCACTATGTTCCTCAGCTTCTTTTTGTAGATGATTCTAAAGATGCATTTTATAAATACGTATTTTGGATTTCAGGTTATACTTCTGTCAGTTTCAAGTGAAGGCTTTGTTTTGATTCTGGCATTCACTTAATATTAGACACTTGTAAAATAATATTTAAGTACATATGGATATTTATAAATTAAATTGGGTTCAAAAAGTCTCTTTTATTTCATTTTCATTCAGAATTAATTTAATATGCATTTGTGAAATAATGTACTTACTACATTTTAAAAAATCAAAATGACTTCCTAATTAGTTACTGTCCTCTATTTGTTGACCTCTAGGATACAGTGAGGAACATTGCTATTTAGCTAAAAATTCAGTTTAAAAATCAATATCTAGTCCATACAGTCATGAAAGATTTTCATTTGTAAAAACTGCCTCATAAAATATTCTTAAAGATGTGTAGGTTCTGTGCTTATGAAAGGCCCAGTGGAAAGCAAATGGGGAGGTCTTGGGGGAAAATTTCCAGGAATAACAGCAAGAGATAGACAGATGTTGGCATTTTGCCTAGGATTTATCCTGAGCTCTTTACAGAAATATAACTGACTCTCATGATTGGTCACAGAGTACGGAGTAAGGCCAAGAGGTTGGATGGGGATTGTGTACTGACCAGCAATTTGATGACAATATGAGCTTCAGATTGGAAGAAATTCTGAGTTTCCAAATGAGTCAACCCGTGTGGGAACTTGAAAACAGTTCAGTAAACTCCACATGGGCCTGGGCCATCTCTTGTTGGGTTCACTTTTCTAAACCTAGTTCGGAACTGCACATAGTGTTGGCACAGCCGAGTGGAATGTAGATAAGATTTAGTAATCTTATATAATTTCCTCCATGAGTGCCATTTGGCACTGTGAGCCATCCCAAATAAACAGACCTCCTAAGTAAAACTAGTATCTTTGTTAAACAAACATATCTTCAAGATAGTCCTTTAAACCTAAGTTTCCACAGCAATTTCATTTCTGGGTATATATCTAAAGGGAACAAAATCACTGTCATGAAGAGATATCTGCACACCGTTGTTCATAGCAGCATTCTTTACAATAGCCCGGGCATGGAAACAACCTAAGTGTCCATTAACAAGTGACTGGATAAAGAAAATGTGCTGTATATATAGATATGCAATGGAATACTATTCAGTCATTAATATAAAAGAAGGAAATCCTGCCATTTTTAACAACATGGGTGGACCTTGAGGACATTATGCTAAGTGAGATAAGTCAGACAGAGAAAGACAAATACTGTATAATGTCACTTATGTGTAGAATCTGCAAAAAGTAAACTCATGGAAACAGAGACCATATTAGTATTTGCCAGAGGCAGGGGTGAGCAGTGGGGAAATGGGATGAAAACAGTCTAAAGGTAAAAACTTACAGTTGTAAGGTATATAAACTCTGGAGATGTAATGTATAGCATGATGACTATAGTTAACAATACTGGATTGTATATTTGAAAGTTGCTAAGAGAGTAGATCTTAAACGTTTTCATCACAAGGAAAAAAATTGTAATTACATTAAGTAATAAATGTTAACTAAACTGATTGTAGTGATCACAATATATATTTGGATATATAAATCATTATGTTGTATACCTTAAATGTATACAGTATTATATGTCAATTATATCTCAATAACCCTGCGGGGGGGGAAACTTATGTTCTGAAGCTTTCAACAACAGTATAAAGTAGATGCTCAAGAAATACTGTTGACTGAACAAAGTGTTAATGAATGGGTGAGATGAGTGTGGAGACCCTGAGCCAGACTACACGTTCCTAGTTTAAAATGATCCACCTTTAAGTCTTAGGATTTTTCTTGGTGTTAGTGTGAAGATAGGGCAATAGTGTGCTTTATAAATGTTTTAACAAATGGCTGGCAAATCTACGTTAGAGTAATCAACGCAGCCACTTGAGCTGAATTAAGTTACGTGAGAACCTTTTTGTATAATGTTAATTTGATTTAGTCAACATAGCATGCTTGACAATATTCAGAATTTGTTTTCAAGTATGTAGCATCAACAAATAAAATTAAATCAGCGTTTTCTGAAAGAATTTTCAAAAGCTTTTAAAAAGACTTAGATTGTTACCTAACAATAGATAGCAATGGGATTCTCCTTCCTCAGGTAGGGGAAGGAGAATTGCTGGGTTTAGGATTATAATAAGGGATAGTGATATATAAAAATGGAAGGCAACAGTATTTCATAGGAGGTAAGCTGACTAACTGTGAAATCCTTAGCATTTTCTGTTAATGGTAGTCTGTACAGCAAGAAGAAACAACAAAGAGGCATCCTAGAACTAAGTCTTCCATAGATTCCACAAGCTTTGTAGCTGCTACTATATCTCTTTAAAAAGGGGAATGTACTTCAGTTGTTATACCATCAAAGTACATCTAGTGTCTGACTAGAATATAAATGATCAAAAGGATATGTGGTAATTAGGCAACCCTAAAGTTGTGGGTTGTTGACCATTGAACTAGTTTGAATTGCCCTTACCAAATGCTTTTTCATGTTTATTTTCCCCTAAATAAAATTCAAGACTTAGAGATCAATTACCTAAATGAGATGAAGTCTTAGAAAAATTTGACACAAAATACCTTCAATACCCTTGCTAGCTAGTGATAAAAATTCCCAGAGTTAATTTTGGAGTTGATCTAGAAAAATTCTAGATATGTACAATCTCTTAGAGGTTAGGAATTTACCTCTTGGGATAAATTATGTTCTCAATAATGAACTTTTGTTGCTAGAATTGCAATTTCTTTGTAGGCTTTATATCTCTCCTGAATTAATGCTTTTAATAAATGAATGGAAACTATTTTAATTTTATCTTCTGGGTTTACAAAAGACCATCTATATATTATGAAAGAGAAAAGTCACAAAGAAATGTTATAACTTTTCAGTCTTGACTGAGAGAAGTAAAAGAGGGCTTCTATAAATCATTGCTGTATAATAGACCTGGCATGTTGTTGATTTTCTCACAAGGCAAATAAATATTGACTGTTGAGATTTAGAAGGATAGTAGAAGGAAATAGCACAAGTACATAATACTAAAATAGATGGGTTTAGGTAGTACTGAGAATAAAATGATATTTGGGTTTGGGACCAGTGAGAAATAGTAGATCACATTTTATTTATAACACTAACATCTTGCACAAATCTATATCTATACATTTTAGGTGTTGTGTTTTTTTCCTACAAGCAATATAAGAATATTATAGGTGCTGATATAAAGAATAAACAGATCCATTTTTGACATATATTCCATAATAGAATCAGCCCTTCCCTTGCTTTGGGCTTCAAAGGATATTGGGCAAGATTGGGTAAAGGCTTGGATAAGTTATTTATTATTTAAATGGGATCAGCCCCTAATATTTTCAAGATATCAGAGATTCTTGGCCCAAGGGTATCTGGGACCTCAAGTAATTCCTCAAGTTGGGATTGGATTAAGTACACAGGATTGAAAAGCAAACATCCACTTGAACTATTAGGAGCCCAAATTTTCATTAACGTAAGCCTTTTATGTAGTATCTGGTAGGAGTTCATGTAACACCAAATTTCTTATTACTTTTTAACTCCTTTATTTATTTTTACCATGTGCCAAGCACTGTTCTAACCTTTAGACAAATAATAGTGTTGAAAACAAACAAACAAAAAGAACATTCTTGCTGTCCTACTGGAGTTTTTATTCTAGTGTTCTAGTGGAAGAGACAATACAAGCAATAAATAACTAAATATATTTTGGGCAATAACTAATGTTATGGGACAAAGAAGGATAAGATGACAAAGGGCTATAGAGGGGGATTTGGTAGAGGTGCTATTTTAAAGAATCAACAGGATGGCTTCTCTGAAGTGGTGGTGTTGAGCAAAGATCTGAGTGAAGGAAAGGAGTGAACATTTTGAAGATCTAAGGGAATAAATAGTGTTGCAAGCAGAAAGAACAGGACAGAGTCCAGAGTGGCTAGAGAAGAATAAGATGGAGAGTGTAATGTGATGAGGTCAGGGAGATAAGCAGTAACTAGATCATATGGAGTCTTGTAGAGTGTGATAAAGGGTTTGGATTTCCTCCTCAGTTGTGAGAGATTATGAAAAGTCATGGGAGTTTTTGAGCAGGAGATTGATACAATCTGATTTTTTAAATAGATTATTCTGGTTGCTGTGTATAAAACTGGCAATAGGAGGTGTGAGTGAAAGAGATAGAAGTCTGCTGTGATGATCAATGTGAGAGATGACAGTGAATTGACCAGGATGATGATAGAGTTATCAGATGTGCTTGTTGTCAGTGTCTGCATTGAAACTAGAGTCAAAAGGACTTGCTAATGGATAAGATATAGTGATTATAGAGAAGAATAAAGACTGATGACTCAGTTGGGCCAAAAAAAACTGAATGAATAGTGGAGCTATTTCAGAATGGGGGAAACTGGGAGAGAATGAAGGGGTTGGGAGAAAACTCAAGAGTTATGTTTTGGAAGTGCTATGCTTGACATGATTCTTGGACATCTATATGTCACTGTCAGATAGGCTCAAGGGAGGGGGAGGAACTGGGGATATGCCGGGAGCCATCAGTGTATAGATAAGAATTAAAGCTGCAAACAGAGGCGGTCATTTGGGCATAAGTGTAAACAGATATAAAAAGGGGGCTGAGTTCTGGGACATTCCAAATTATAGAATTCAGGGAGAGGAAAACATTCTAGCAAAAGACACAAAATGGAGCATATAGTGAGGTAGAAGATAATCTAGAGTGCATGATTTCCTGAGAGCAAACTGAAGACAGTGATTCTCACCAAGAGAATGATCAAATGAGACTCCAGTGTGCTTCTCTAACCTGTTGTAGGGTACCTTTTAGAAGCTCTCAAAATATGTCTCTTGGAGCAAGCAAAATTATTCAGATTATATTACTGATTGACTAGATATATATCATAAATATTATACTTTATAATAAATATTATTTTAATTTGATGACACAAAAATTAAAATATTTTGTACTTTTACAGTATTAGAGATGTGGGTCGGTAAGTAAGTTTGGTCAGTGAAATTAGGGAAGGGGGCTTCAACATTAGGGAGAGATCATAAAGATCTGCTTGAATCTCTTCCATGTCATTTTCCTTAATCCCCTAAACACTATCTCTAGCATGCCAGGTGAATCCATTTAAATAACGGAATCAAAGTATACACAGTACTAGCAAGTTTTAAAATTATTATTTATAATTTTCTGAAACCCTTTGTTAAAAGAACATTCTTATTTAGGTTAATTCCAACACTTTGTTTCCTTAGCCTTTACCTATTAGTCCTAAATTTCCCCCTGAGGTAAAACAGAATAGACTTAATTCTTGTTCATTATATCAAAAATTATGCTCAAATTAAACCTACTACAAGCAATATGCGACATGCTTTTAACTATTATGGTAATCAAATTTTGATCATCATCCATTTTGTGAATATTTTTTCTTTTAAACATCACTACCAAAATGGACAATGGAGCGAATTAGGACTAACATCCCCTCTCCCTTTTGTGTGCAATATACTTCTATTAATGCTACTAGTCACATTATTATTATTATTGTTAGCAATAACAACAGCTGCTGCAGATATAGTAATACTACTAGAGGTAATATTGTTATTATTTTCTGGTTTAATATATGTCACTCTTTGTATCCTTCTGAGCTTCCAGATGTAAAATTCTTAAGTGTATGTTCCACTACAAGCAGGGATTACTGGATAGCCATGTTTGTTCCCATGCTAGACTTGTGCTATTAACTTTATACGTGTTATCCTTGTAATTTCCAAAACCGGAATCTCTTAATTTCACCTTTACATACGAGGGGCACTATAGCATGGTAGTTAGAAATATGTTCTTTCTACTAGCTTGAAATCCTAGACCCAGTATTTACTGTATAACTTTGGACAAGTCAATTACATTTCCATACAACATTATTTCATTTTTTTTTTACTAGAGTATGGTTGCTTTACACTGTTTTGTCAGTTTCGACTGTACAACAAAGTGAATCAGACATATGTATACATATATCCCTTCTTTCTTGGATTTCTTTTACATTTAGGTCACCACAGAGCACCGAGTAGAGTTGCCTTTACCATGCAGTAGGTTCTCATTAGTTATCTATTTTATACATCATAGTGTATATATGTCAATCCCAGTCTCCCAATTCATTCTGCCCCACCATTTTCCCCCTTGGTACCATACAGTTGTTCTCTACATCTGTGTCTCTATTTCTCCCTTGCAAATAATATCATCTATATCATTTTTCTAGATTCCACATATATGCGCTGATATACGATATTTGCTTTTCTCTTTCTGACTTACTTCACTCTGTATGACAGTCTCTAGGTCCATCCACATCTCTGCAAATGACCAGTTTCATTCCTTTGTATGGCTGAGTAATATTCCATTGTATATATGTACCATATCTTCTTTATCCATTCCTCTGTCAAGGGACATTTAGGTTGCTTCCATGTCCTGGCTATTGGAAATAGTTCTGCAATGAACATTGGGGTGCATGTATCTTTTTGAATTATGGTTTTCTCTGGGTATATGCCCAGTAGTTGTATTGCTGGATCATATGGTAGTTCTATTTTTAGTTTTTTAAGGAAGCTCCATACTGTGCTCCATAGTGGCTGTATCAATTTACATTCTACCAACAGTTCAGGAGGGTTCCCTTTTTCTCCACACCCTCCTCAGGATTTATTGTTTGTAGAGGTTTTGATGATGGCCATTCTGACTGGTGTGAGGTGATACCTCATTATAATTTTGATATGAATTTAACTAATACTTTGTGATGTTGAGCATCTTTTCATGTGTTTGTTGGCCATCTGTATGTCTTCTTTGGAGAAATGTCTATTTAGGTCTTCCACCCATTTTTTGGATTGAGTTGTTTGGTATTTTGATATTGAGCTGCATGAGCTGTTTGTATATTTTGGAGATTAATCCTTTGTCAGTTTATTCATTTGCAAATATTTTCTCCCATTCTTAGGGTTGTGATTTCGTCTTGTTTATGGTTTCCTTTACTATGCAAAAGCTTTTATGTTTCATTAGGTCCCATTTGTTTATTTTTGTTTTATTTTCATTACTCTAGGAGATGGGTCAAAAAAGATCTTGTTGCTATTTATGTCAAAGAGTGTTCTGCCTATGTTTTCCTCTAAGAGTTTTATAGTGTCTGGCCTTACATTTATGTCTCTAATCCATTTTGAGTTTATTTTTGTGTATGGTGTTCGGGAGTGTTCTAATTTCATTCTTTTACATGTAGCTGTCCAGTTTTCCCACTTATTGAAGAGACTGTCTTTTCTCCATTGTCTATTCTGGCCTCCTTTGTCATAGATTAGGTGACCATATTTGCATGGGTTTATATCTGGGCTTTCTATCCTGTTCCATTGATCTATATTTCTGTTTTTGTGCCAGTACCATATTGCCTTGATTACTCTAGCTTTGTAGTATAGTTTGAAATCAGGGAGCCTGATTCTTCCAGCTCCATTTTTCTTTCTCAACATTGCTTTGGCTATGTGGGGTCTTTTGGGTTTCCCTAAAAATTGTGCAATTTTTTGTTTTAGTTCTGAAAAAAATGCCATTGGTAGTTTGATAGGGATTGCATTGAATCTGTAGATTGCTTTGGGTAGTATAGTCATTTTCACAATATTGATTCTTCCAGTCTAAGAACATGGTATATCTCTCCATCTGTTTGTGTTGTCTTTGATTTCTTTCTTTTGCCTCCTTATGTAGTTTTATTCCTAGGTATTTTTTTCTTTTTGTTGCAATGGTAAATGGTATTGTTTCCTTAATTTCTCTTTCTAATCTTTTGTTGTTAGTGCATAGGAATACAAGAGACTTTTGTGTATTAATTTTGTATCCTGCACCTTTACTAAATTCATTGACTAGCTCTAGAAGTTTTCTAATGGCATCTTTAGACTTTTCTCTATATACTATCATGTCATCTGCAAACAGTGACAGTTTTACTTCTTCTTTCAAATTTGGATTCTTTTTATTTCTTTTTCTTCTCTGACAGCTGTGGCTGGGACTTCGAAAACTATGTTGAATAATAGTGGTGAGAGTGGACATCCTTGTCTTGTTCCTGATCTTAGAGGAAACGCTTTCAGTTTTTCACCATTGAGAATGATGTTTGCTGTGGGTTTGTCATATATGGCCTTTATTATGTTGAGGTAGGTTCCCTCTATGTCTGGAGAATTTTTATCATAAATGGGTGTTGAATTTTTTCAAAAGCTTTTTACGCATCTATTGAGATGATCATATGGTTTTTATCCTTAATTGTGTTAATATGGTGTATCACATTGATTGATTTGGTATATTGAAGAATCCTTGCATCCCTGGGATAAATCCCACTTGATCATGGTGTATGATCCTTTTAATGTGTTGTTGGATTCTGTTTGCTAGTATTTTATTGAGGCATTTTGTATCCATGTTCATCGGTAACATTGGCCTGTAATTTTCTTCTTTTGTGATATCTTTGTCTGGTTTCGGTATCAGGGTGATGGTGGCCTCATAGAATGAGTTTGGGAGTGTTCCCCTCTCTGCAATTTTTTGGAAGAGTTTGGGAAGGATAGGTGTTACCTATTCTCTAATGTTTGATAGAATTCACTTGTGAAGCCATCTGGTCCTGAACTTTTGCTTGTTGGAAGATTTTAAATCACAGTTTCAATTTCATTACTTGTGTTTGGTCTGTTCATATTTTCTATTTCTTCCTGGTTCAGTCTTATAAGGTTGTGCATTTCTAAGAATTTGTCCATTTCTTCCATGTTGTCCATTTTATTGGCATATAGTTGCTTTTAGTATTCTCTTATGATCCTCTGTATTTCTGTGGTGTCAGTTGTAACTTCTCCTTTTTCACTTCTAATTTTATTGATTTGAGTCCTCCCCCTTTTTTTCTGGATGATTCTCGCTAAAGGTTTATGAATTTTGTCTCCTCCAAGAACCAGCTTTCAGTTTCATTGATCTTTGCCACATTTCTATTTCATTTATTTCTGTTCTGATGTTTACAATTTCTTTATTTCTACTAACTTTGGGGTATTTTTGTTCTTCTTTCTCTGGTTGCTTTAGGCGTAAGTTTATGTTGTTGTTTTTCATTTTTTTATTGAAGTATAGTTGATTTACAATGTTGTGTTAATTTCTGCTGTACAGCAAAGTGATTCAGTCTTATGTATATATACACTTTTTTATATTCTTTTCCATA
Organism: Kogia breviceps; assembly: GCF_026419965.1. Classification (NCBI taxonomy): domain Eukaryota; kingdom Metazoa; phylum Chordata; class Mammalia; order Artiodactyla; family Physeteridae; genus Kogia; species Kogia breviceps. The sequence goes on along the minus strand of NC_081310.1, from coordinate 139,491,879 downwards.
TGTTTTATCACAGAATATTGAATATGGTTCCCTGTGCTATGCAGTCGGGTTAAGTTGTTTATTTGAGATTTTTCTTGTTTCTTGAGGTAGGATTGTACTGCTATAAACTTCCCTCTTAAAATTGCTTTTGCTACATCCCATAGGTTTTGGGTCATCGTGTTTTCATTGTCATTTTTTTCTAGGTGTTTTTAAAATTTCCTCTTTGATTTCTTCAGTGATCTCTTGGTTCCTTAGTATCATATTGTTTAGCCTCCATGTGTTTGTATTTTTTATAGTTTTTCTCCTGTAATTGATTTCTAATCTCATAGCATTGTTGTCAGAAAAGATGCTTAATATGATTTCAATTTTCTTAAATTTACCAAGGCTTGATTTGTGACCCAAGATGTGATCTACCCTGGAGAATGTTCCATGTGCACTTAAGAAGAAAGTGTATTTTGCTGTTACAACATTATTTCTTTATCCATAAAATGAAAATAAGGAAATAAATATCTGTCACCTCTTATATCACTGGAAATCTATGTTTGTAAATCAGTTTTTTACTTGTTTGTCCTGTAAACCTGACTGCAATAACTGGCCTGCTGCTGCATTCCCTTGCACTCAAGTCGCTGCTTTGATAGGGCAAATGCTTCTCTTTTCTACTTGCCAATCCTGAAAGCACTATTACTGAATCCCTTTGATGTCCCATTTAAACTATATCATAACTTACCCACGTGGACAACTACTTGGCTGTGCCTTGCACCTATCTGCCCTAACACTAGCAATTATATCAATAAAAATGATGTATTGTGAATTGATATATACCAACCTCTTGAGAAAATTTTATCATCTTATCATTTAATTTTCATAAGTCAAGAATTGGGACCATTATTATTTTGTCTTTACCCATGAAGAAAATGAGACTTGGGGAGGCTAATTCAACTGCCCCAAGTCATTATTAGCAAGTGATAAAACAGTATTTAAACCAATGGCTATATGACCCCCAAATCTAAAGTATTTTATACTGCCTTCATAAAGGGGTATTGAACTTAGGCTTGAACCGTAAACTTCAAAAAATGTGTCAACATGAGATTCCTGTTTAGCAGGAATCTATAGGAATCTCATGTTGACACATTTATTGTTTTTGCTGCTTTGAGAATCGTCACCATGTTCTTCAGATAACTCACACTGAAAATGCAACACTCTAGATGTTGGGTTTTTTCCAGCTCCTGATCCTTCCATGTCTCAACTGCTTCTCCCTTTTATGAGGTACCATTCTCTTGCCCTATTTGAGTATGTATGAGTAGCTAGGTAACTGGCTATATGGTCATGCAGGAGAGATCCACTCATTTGATGTCAGAAAGTATTGTAACATTGTGTACCACACTCACTTATAACCCTTTAATAGAGCCAGGGACATTAAACCTAAGAATATTTTGTGGCAAGTAGTTTGTCACTGTTGAATGTAGGCTTACTTCCACCGTTCCTATTTTTTTGTGTGTGTCTATGTTATACATAACATGAGGAATGCTTTTTCTAACAAAAATGTTTCATGTCAAATTTTTCCAGCACCATTTGGGAAAGTCATTGAATAAACTAATAGTAGGCTTCCAAGCCAAGAGTAATTATGTTACATTGCTCTTTTTCTGGCAGAGAGCTATTTTTGCCTGTAAATGAAGTACTTTAACATAAGCACATTTTTATACTACAAAGTGGAGGAGGATTTGATGCAGATATCTTTCAGGTGTGATACAAGATCATATTTTTCCCACTTCTAGATTAATGTAATGAAGTGATCAATCAATTACTCAATCAACTTAATTTTCCTGGTAATCACTATAGCAGATAATGATTAGAAATGGAAACATATACTTGTAAAATTTAACTTTTTTCTTTTTTATTGAAATATATTTGACATACAATATTATACTAGTTTCAGGTATACTACGTACATAGTGATTTGGCATTTACATACAATATGAAATGATCACCAAGATAAGTCTAGCAACCATCTGTCTGCATACAAAGTTTTTACAATAGATAGCTGAACATTATGTGACATTTTATATTCAGAAAACACTTTAAAATCATTCATATTAGTTTTTCCTTTAAGCTGAATTTTGAGAAGAGTTATTTCCCTGATTGCCATTTTTAGAGGAGCAAACTGGTTCAGGAGTGTTAAAATAACTTGTCCAAATATGGTTAGTAACTTGATGGCAAAAGTGGAGCTAGCAATCAAGTTTGTAGCCCATCTATTTTAGCATAGGTCACTATAACAGATGTGTTATTTTCATTTCTCATTTTCTCCAGAAGAGAAACTTGAAGACATCATGAAAGTCTATGAAATGGAGTTTACACATTGTGAGGGTCAAGAAAAACCCATTTTATAAATTTATATCATTTTCATATTAATATATACAGTTAACATTTATAGGGGAAAGGACTGGGGGTTTAAATACATATTTCAAATACAGAAATCATTTCAACAAATGTTTACTTGGGAGTCCATAAATTATCTTCAGGAAATAATTATGGCTAACATGTATTGATAGTTTATAAGGTAGCATTCAGTATGCCAAGCACTTAAATGATCTTATTTGAATCTCATTAAACACTATGGGGCAAGTACTGTTATTCATATTTTAAAGTGAAGAAATTGAGGATGACATACGCAATTTCCTCAAGGTCACAGTTAAAAAGGGTTAGAAACAGGGCAGAGAAAAATGTCTGGCTATTGTTCTGAAGACCAAATGCTTAAGCCCTAAATGATATTGTTTCCCACTGCAGTCTCCTCCTTTAGGTAAATAACACCCTCTGTCTATTAACTTCCAATTTATATTATGGGAGTATATTTACCTTTACAATATTGGAACAGATGATCCCAGTGTCTTGTTAATCAATGAACAACTATTTCAGAACCCACTACCTTCTAGAAAATATGCTATATGCTGATTCTAAAATTGTTTCGTACACAGAAAATGCACTTGTGTGTATATGTAATAGTAGTATGATGGATATCATATAGTACATTACACAGTACATCAGAACTAAGGCCAAACTTAGACAAATGAATGATTTGCCAGGCCAAAAATTTAGCACACCTTTAGAGTATGATAGTAAAAGTTTATACAATATATAATCTGCATTGAGACTGAGTACTACAAAGAATCAGTTTGGGAAGGATTGCTTGGGGCAGTATTTGTTCTTTGTATTGCCTTGAGCTACTTGGTTCTGACCAAAAATTTGCATTCCCCCACAAAACAGAAAAACATGCAATTAATCAGACCCACCATTCTTAAGAGGCCATTTTAAGAACTTTCACTATTTGTGCATACTGTCCATAGCCTCCTGCCCATCACTCTCCTCCCCCAAGCAGCTAAGAAAATAATGTCCTTCCACTCATATAAGTACTATTCCTAAGAGGAAGCTTCCTTCCAAGTGATAAAATTCCAGTGATTCATAGTATCTTTGTAGATTAACACTCAGGTCAGGGGTCTCCTTGATTTACATAGTTAAATTTCCTTTGATACAAGAGACTTAGAAGACTTCCCTAAGATGGCACATGCATCAGTTAAGTTGGCACTAGCTGCTGTAACAACAAAAAAACCAAAATTCGTAATGACTTTATACTGCAAACACCTATTTCTTGAGCATATAAAGTCTAAATGGTATTTTCTGATTGGTGGGTGGTTCACATCCAAATGAGCACCTTTTCTTCTTGTGTCCCAGAAATTTCCTAAGAGCTCAGATCCTCTGAATTTAGCCTACAGATAGGGAAGAAAGATTGGGGGTGGGAGGCACATGCACTTTTAACCACTTTGTCCAATAAATGGCATATCATTCTGCTCCTATTCTGTTGTTGTGAGTGTGTTACATTGCTTCACACAGATCCAAATGGGCCTGAGGACTGTGGAAGCTGAGTGGGCATCCCCTTCCAGGCAACAAGTCTACACCTATGAAAGAACAGCATTTAAATATCGTCTCTGCCAAAGGATACAGAGGTGGCAAGGAGTGATGAGACATTAACCAAGTGAAGACCAGAGGGAGGGCATTAAAGGGAGAGGAAACAGTATGCTCAAAGATTGTGAAAGCATAATTACGAAATATTGTTATAAAAATGGGAGCTCAGAAGGGGCAGTTACTAATGCCCACTCTGATTCAATCAGGAAATATTGAGCACTATACTTGTGTTCACCATTTCGTACTAGAAGAGGGGAATATGGAGTTTAACAAAATGCAGCCCCTGCCATAAAAACACTTCTGAGTCTTGTGTGAGAGACAGAATCTCTCACACAACTATTTTTCCCAAGTCACAGTCAACCAACTATTTTTCCCAAGGTTTCTTCTCCTGTTTTTTTTTTTTTTTTTTGGTGGTACGCAGGCCTCTCACTGTTGTGGTCTCTCCCGTTGCGGAGCACAGGCTCTGAACGCGCAGGCTCAGCGGCCATGGCTCACGGGCCCAGCCACTCCTCGGCATGTGGGATCTTCCCGGACCGGGGCACGAACCTGTGTCCCCTGCATCGGCAGGCGGACTCGCAACCACTGCGCCACCAGGGAAGCCCTCTTCTACTTTTGCTATCTAATATATCTTGAGTTACTAGAATCAATGTTTATTTCAACATTTCGATTTCTTGGAAAATTATGAGCTAGCTATTCCTTAATTCATTAATTTATTCAAAACTCAGCTTTATGGAATGCTTACAAAATGCTGAATTATCTCATTGGTGCAAGAGATAAGGTGGTAAACAAGACAGACAGTATCCCAGCTCACATACAGTTCCCATACTTGTGGAAGTTATATGAGCTGGGAATAATTTCTAAATTGACTGACAGCTGGTTTGAGTTTGAAGTAGGCATATTATTAGTATAAACAGAAATGGCATCTTATTATATGAGGCCCTTCATGTGTAGCTTTCCATTATGATTTTACAGGTTTCCAGAAGATGATTTCTCAGTGAACAGCATTATTAAAATAATATACAAAATCAAGACTTACATATAGAGCTGTTTTAATGATACATTGTTTTTTCTTTGTACCTTGGAATCTAAAGTAAATATTTAAAAATGAGATTAGAATGAACTACTAGATGAATATTTTAAACTACTCTATTCTTAGGAGCAAGTATTTGATGATTAAGTTAGAGATGGGCTAGATATTTCATTGAGAGAATTAACCTGATGCATTTGATTAGATCTAAAACTTCACATATATATAATTCAATATAACTTTAAAGGCAACTGATTTCTATTTGTTGATTCCAGTTGCTGAAATATGAATTACAAGTCTTTCCATTTAAATGCAGATTCAGAATTTCCACCTGCGGGGCAAAATAAGTCATTTCTTTTGACTGAAATATATATATATATATAGGGAAGTTTCATTTACATGAATATTCCTTCCCAACACAGGAGATCTTTTTTTTTGTGATATCTAGAATATTTATTGCAAAAATTTTATAACCTCCTTGTATCTACTTCATTGTTTTTTGATACAATTTCATGTGCTGAATAATGAAGATAAATAAAAATTAAACTTTCAGTGGGCATTGGAAAGGTGTGTGGAATTTTAAAATAGAAGTGATGAATTAAACGACACTGAGTAAGCAAATCAAAATTGAAATAGAAGATGCTGAAAAGCTAAGCACATTAATATACTGACAGAGATATAGTATGTAGAGCCATTTAATGCCTCTTTCTTTTATTTCCTTTTTTTATTCTTCAAAAAATGAATTCTGGTAAGAGTGTTTTAAAATATAAAGCCCTGGGTTATGTATGCCAACTCATTTAATGTATACCTGAAAAGCTGCTACACTCATATCCAATGTGGAGATTTACAACAGAGAAAATCAGAGTGGAGATAAGTCATTGTAAAAGAGTCATATTAGCATCTTATTAAATGATTTCTTGTACTGAATAATAGTTAAAGGGATAGTTCCATTTTAATAAGAAAGCATGACAATTTTTGCCAGTTCAAATGTTATGAAAATCTAAGTCCTAATATTTATATATAAAATAACCATTTTTATAAGAAAATATTTACATGTGAACAAAATTTAAAGTTAACAAACAATATTTACCTCACGTATTTAATAGAATATTTTACAAAGTTATATTTTTATAATGTATCTCCTCCCTCAGAAGAGATTCCATCTGGAAGAGTATTATTTATGGCAAATAATACAATTTGTCATTGCTATGGCTTGAATACTTTCATGCATTCATTAAACAAAAATTTTTGAATACACCTTATGTGCTAGGTACTGGAGAGTTAGAACTTAAACAATCAGTCTCTGAAGCATGTAGCATACAATCTAAGTAAAAAGCAAACTTTCAGTACTGTATATTTTAAAAGATTTCATTTGGAACATCTAAATCTGAAACACTATAACCTTGGTTTCCCTGACACCATCCTCATCTGGTTTTATGATTATTCTGGTAGTTTCTTCAAGTTTCTCCAGGGACTCCGTTTCCTTTGGTAATATTCTCTATTATTCTGAACTATGTGCTCTTGTTACACTGTACTGTCCTTGGGTGATACTATCCAGGTACACCCCTTCATCCATCATCTCTATCAGGGATTTTCAAACTTCACTGTGTAAGAATCATCTGGGTGCTTGTGATAAATTTAGATTTGGCAGGTCTGGTTGGGGCTCAAGAATTGTAACATGAACCCGTGGTGATTTTGATGCAGGTCATCTGAAACCACACTTTGAGTAACATTTATCTATGACCTAGCAGTACCCAATCTATTGCTGAAGCCCAGATCTCTCATGTAAGCTTCACTGACATATAAACAATTACTAATAGAAATCTCCTCTTGGGCGTTGCAAATGCCCATCATACCTTACAAACCTCCCCACATCACAATGCCATGGCTCCCCAGCATATTTTTCATACTACATTCCCTGGCTTAGAGAATTCAACCTTAATACTCCTATATGATAAATTAGAAAGTTAGGTATTATCCTTAACTCTTCCAGTTACTTTATTTCCCTCATATGATCAATTACAAGATCCTACTGATAACTCTTAAATAAATCCTGAATTTGCTCCATTCTCTCCTTACTGATTCCTCTGCTCTTACATTGCTGTTGTCTCTCCTATATACACAATCATCATTTCTCGTTATATTGTATATATTGACTCCAAAATGTTCTCTGACCCTCCAAAATTAAACTTACACTACACACTATAAGCCAGATGATATTTCAAGAAAACAAATCAGAAAAAAAGTTAAATATAGATAAATTTAAAAGTCCTTACCATAGTTATTAGTCCATGCATGATAGGGCCCCAGCTTAACTCTCTAACCTCCTGTCTCGCCATTTTTGCTACCTCACTGAACTTACTATACTCCTCCAAATTCACTCTACTCTTCTTTACTGTCTGGTCTTTGCATATGCTGTTTTTTCTACCTACAATTCTCATCATCACTTGTCTAACTCCTTCCCTACCTGGATGGCATATCTTTGGTGAAGGCTTCCTTCTATAGGAAGTTTACCTTGGATCTATTTTCCACCGATTGCCTGTTAAGTTTATCTCCCATGCAATATTTGGGACATCCTTATACTACAAAATTATTCATTGATTATCTGAAATTAAGATTTAACTGGGAAGCTTATATTCAGTCTAGCAACCCTAACATGTCCCATATAACTTATCATATCACAATTGCTCTTTGCTACTTGTATCTTTTAAGAAACTGTAAATTCCTCATGGCAGAAACTGTGTCTCCATTTTTCTACATTGTGACACTACCTTTTTTGGGTAGTTCCCGGCAGTTAAAAATACTTGATTAAAAGAATGAAATAATGTAATGAAATAATGTACTCAGTATTCAAACCTTATTACTTCTCTTTTTCACTATACCGTGTTGCTTCTAGATTGTAACAGAAATTTTGCATTTAGTAAATATGAATACTCTAAATATAAAAAATACTGCTTAATTCTTAACAGAAACTAGGATTTCATACCGTAAAAAGACCTATGAATGATTATACTTTGAGTGTAATTTACCCCTGTGCAACAAATAAATTCAAGGAATCATTTTATGAACCCAAACTCTGTGAGGTCAGTTTTCTCAAAGACTCACAAAAACATGTTAAATAATGATGTGGACTGTCATTGTTAAAGTTTATTTCAATGAGAATTAAGACTTTTAAGAGAAAGCATTAGAAAGAAATTGAGTCGAATTTTTCCCATTTGTACTCAACGAAAGTCCATTGTTCTCAATTTCCAGATTTTCAAAACTTTAAAGAAAATGTTCTTTGAAAAGAGAGTCATTTAAACAGTTTTCTGAGACTAAATATAGTTTTCTATGTACTGTGACTGAAAACAGTGATCTGGATAGATATTCTGAGTAAATTCTAAAAATAGAAAATACCAATATCAATTATAGGTCCATTAAAACAAAGCTTTTTGTAATTGACTCTAGTAGCAATTGATCTCCAAATGTCACAAGATGCCATGAGGCTTTTAGAATTGATGATGGATAGCAATTTTAGCAAAATTAGGCATAGCTATCACAAAGCAGAAACAGCATCTGTTACATGATAAGGAGTTATTGGTGTATGAAAAGAGCTGAAAAACAATATTTTGAAACTAGTTGGGAAAATGTTCATTTTTCCCCTCCAGTGGTGTTTGAAAGTAAAGGAATAAGTAATCAAGAAATAGCAGATAATGGTAAATGGTATTTATTCCTTGAACAAATGCTTACTGAGGCCCGGCTCTGTGCCTGACAGTATTCTTTGCTTTGAGTGGGATATAGATAAGTAGCCAACAAAGAACAGAGCAACTAACTTTTGATTCAGCGATGCCAATTATTCCTCAGTTGATGACTTGTAATTCCTAGATTTGAGGGCACTAAGAATACTGATGGCCACTGAGTTTCTATTCTGTGTTTAATGCTTTTGTAAATAAAGCAAATTGGTTTATCTCCACCCAAGCATGTGTGGTAACACAATCCTCAAGCTGTTAGGTACCACAGCAACTTTACCTCCACCATCTCCTCTCAGATAGTCTCTTCATCTGGCTCCATTTCTACTGCTGTCCTTTCTGTGGAGGCTGTCTTTTGTTTTATTTTTTGTTCTAATTTTCTAGTTCTTATATTTCAAGTCAGTGTGACAAGTAATTTGTCATCCTTGCTCCCAGTTGCAACTTCCAAAATATTTCACCACCTTTAAGCCTTATACAGACAGAAAAATCAAAATAATAATGGCATCAAATTCCTTATCCTTTTGAAGCTCATGCCATGCACCTCAGTTGCTCACTACCCTTCCTCTTTGCCCCTTTATTCTGACCTCTCATCCATTCCTCTCATTAAGTGAAGAATTTAATTTTTAAATTATAGTCTTTTTCTGCATCCTTACTCTTATCTCCATTCTAATGACTTCAATATTTAGTAAGCGAAACATTCAAGTTCTTATACTCTTGATTCCTTTACTTCTTTACCTCCAGTGAACATTTCTTCCACTTCATTCAGTCTTTCACTTCCTATGAGGCAGGCTATGTTCAGACCTTATCATTAGCAGAAATTGTACCACTTCTGAGTTCTCTATTTCAAATATTTCCCTCTCCAACCACATGTTTCAATTCTTTTAGCTCACTGGTTTAATTACCTTTAACAACACGATTCTTTGGTTACATTGACCTTGCCAGTACATTAATCACATTTATCTCTCACTTTCTACCACAGCCCCTTCTCTCTTGACCTCCCAAATTCAAGTAATTATAATCACTCCAGTGCAAATACCATGAGCTCACTTGCCTCCCTCTCTTTGTCTTACTCACTTGGTAATTTCCCAGTCCTGAATGATCCATGCAGCTGAAAAATGACATTGTCTTTGAGAAAATCACATGATTATTTTAAGCTGGCTGGTATCATTTTAAAATTATCAAAATCGTTGTGAAATGGACTAGCATTCTTACATATTTAGTTTATGTATTCATCAGATATGTATTGGTAATGTTCTATGGACCAGGAGCTATCCTAGGTGCTAGAGTTATGAGTGAAAATTTTGAAGCAGATCTTGGTTTTTATGTGGCTTATATTCCATTGGGTCTAGAAAGAAAGGCAGACAAAACCTGAGTAAATAAATAAGGATTCAGAGAACAGAAGATAGCATTAAAGGCTATTTATTCACTGAAAAAAAAAAAAATGTATTGAGCACCTACTATCTGTCAGGCATGCCATTATTTTAAAAAACCTTAAAATAGGATAATGATATAGAAAGGCCTGGAGTGGAGGGGAAACTTCATAAACTCTATAACACCTCCCTTATGGGGAGATATATTTGCTGACACCTGAATTGTAGAGGCTGGTAGAAGAGTTTTTCATGATGGAAAGATTAGTCTTCCAAACCCCTGAACTGGGGAAAAACATGTCCTGTCAGGCACACAGAAAGAAAACACAGAAGGAAAATCTGGCTGGCGCTTTGTGGCCCTGGGAAAGAGTGATGCAAGCTGAGGTTGGAGAGATAGGAAGGGATGATAGTGTGATATTTTTCAGTTTCCCCTTTGGTAGAGAGCTATGAAGGCAGAAAAGAAACACTGACTCTCCTTCACCTTCAACCTTCCCATTTCATTCTAAGCAAATGCTCTATCTCTCTCTGTAATAACCAAGAACTCTGAGACTTTCTTTCTAGCATTAGTTGTCTGGTTGGTCAAGTAAGGCCCTGTGTTGAAAAGTAAAATATCCTAATTATAGTATAGAATAAATTTATATTTTAATCAAGAACATCATTGGAATCCCACTTTCAATGTGTGTATGTGTTGTGTGTATGCATTAGTCTTCAAGATAATTTAAGAAAAAATGTATATACTCATATACATAAGATGATATAAAGGCTGTGCTGTGCATAAGTGACTGAAACAATTTGTATGTATGTGTTCTAATGATCTTAATCTCTCAGCGTTACACACAGAAATGTCTCTTCCACAATTTTCTGATTTCAGTCTTTCCCCCACTTCACCTCCTGTTTGTTGATCAGAAGGGGTCTTCTGCAGCATTCAAAGTAGAACTGGGTTTTCCAAAGCAATGCAACTCTGGAAGCCAAAAAAAGAAACAAGTGGAAAATAATTGACAAATATTTTAAAGCAAGAATTTCTTATGCTCATGACATTTTAAATGACTGAATTTTTCCAGAGTATCTAAAATGTAAAGTAGATAATTTCTTTCAACATTTTGTTTTAGATTAAATAAATTTTCAAAGAAATCTCAGTATGTTTGGTTTTTAATGCCTCTTTCTCTGTCAACTAATTTTTTTTTTTTTTTTTTTTTTTTTTTGTAGCCCAAAGCAGGGTTTTAAAAAGTGTAGTGTGGTAATTGCTTTATTCTGACAGGAACTTCCATATGTGGAAGATGTGAACATAATTCCTTGGTCTATTCAGAAGTAAACATGCCCAGTGGTTAAATGAATTCAGATTATTAATCATTTTCTGAATAGTTATATTTTTGTGAAATTGGCAATGATATTTTACATTTTTTCTCCTTCTACCTGTCAGAGATAACTGGTCAACATGAGGACATGTTTGAGAGGTTTGGTAGTGCTATAAGATAAGGTGGTTTCCCGTTTTCTCCACTGACAGCTCTGGGCAGCAGGGTTCTTTGCCAAGTTTCTGTACTATTTTAGTTCCTCCAGGCCACTGACAACCATGTGGTTTTCAGAGTTTTCCTGGCTTTGCATTATAGACTGCTCAGATCCCCAGACATCAGTATCAAGCTAGTGTTTACATCTAAATGGCTTCCTTCATTAAACTCCAGCTTTGATTTTCAATCTATTAAATTTGTGTGTTGTTCAAAGGAATAAAATGATCTCAAGCATTTATTTAATAGGCTTTGTTTGTACAATTATTAAATTAAGATCATCACTGAGTATTACTTCATCTGGAATGATAATTTCAAAGCTGTCATTTTACAAGCAGTGTCAAGAGAATAACAGAATTTTGAAATCAATTTTAGTGAATAAAAGTTTTTTTCTTACTGTAGGATACAGTAAAACTGAACCAAATAATTTAATTTGGAAGTAAAGTCAAAGTGAATTCACAAAATGTGTAAACTCTAGAATATTGTAAGAGATTAGTGTTGCTAATTTAAGATACTTCAGACTTACTTCACTGCATGTATACAGATCACTTAAGCACTTTTTCTGTTTATAAGTAAATGATCATGATCATTCTAAGCTGCTAGAAGGAAGTTTCTTCTCTTAAGTAGGTTTTACATTCCAAATCGTTTTACATATTTTAATTTGCTAAGTAAATATTTTATGTAAAAACAATGCAAAGATAAATTTGATCATGGATTCTACATTTTACAAAAGTTAAAGTCCTATGCTTTAGTGTATATTGGGATATCTCTATAAATAATACACTGATCATAAAAAGGAAATGGATTTCTTTTTAATGATATTACAGCATGGTCATGTTTAAATGCCTGTTTAAAGAGAACCTATTTCAGATGAAAGGGAATGGAATGTAGATAGATTCACCTTCCATTATCATACGATAAGAGCAGAAGAATGACCTTCAATGTCTTCCCAAACCTGAGATAAAATGGCTTTCTCTGGATACATAGAAAAAAACAAAACAAAACAAGACAAAACCATGGCTTCCATTTACTCTGCCAATTCATCTTCTGTAACCTATCAGAAATGGTCAAATCGGGATTATCAAGGACTCATTTTAATCTTGGTTTCAATTTCTTTTTCCAGAAGCATTTTGCCAGAGAGAACAAAAGTAGCAGTTTCCTGCTCTCACTTTCAACTTACATCTTTTTCTCTCTCCTTACATCCAGATTAAGGACAAAATCTGAAAGACTTTGGAATTATTTTTAGCCTCGTCACCATTTCATATTGAAACTGTGCAGGACCCTGTGGGTTCCTCTTGGGTACAAAAGCCACTCCACGTCCCTGGTTTCTTGTTTGTAGCAAAAAAAAAAAAAAAAAAAAGGAGGGCTTTAGTCTCCCAGGCCTTCCCAGAGTTCCAAAGAGCAGATTCAAATAGTTAATGATTAGGACAGTAGAGTCACAGGACTCCTAGTTCCTCCTGAAGGGATGCAGATAACAATCTGATGCATATCTTTGAGTTGTTCTATAGAAACTAAGATCCCCACTCAGGTGGAGGATGGTGAGTACATGCTGATCACAAGCACGAGACCCTGGACTGGTTAGAACCAGAATGTTGAGTTTCTGGAAACATAATCCCTGAACCTCACCACCAACCAATCAGAAGGTCCAGGATCTCATCATGTATCCTAAGATCCTCTCCCCAAACTCTGTCTTTAAAAACCCTTGTCTGAAAGTCATTTGAAGTCCTGGACTTTTGAGCATGAGCCACCCATTCTCCTTGCTTGGCCCTTGCAATAAACCTTTCTCTGCTCTGAACTCTAGCCTCACTGTGCACTGTGCACAGGAACTTGAGTTCAACAAAAATTTTTTTCTTTTTTTTTCATAAATATCTCTTCATTTATTTCAACCAAGATCTCAAAAACAATAAAACCAAATTGTACCAGAAACTGTCAGCAAAAATTCTCTCTCTCTTAGGAAGTCTGTAATATTCCAAAGTGACTGGGTGTAATCACAACTTTGTGTGCAGGAGCACATCGTGCTGCCAGGTGTCCTCTGGAGGTGGATATCTAGATGCAATACAAGGGAAGAATCCAACTCTAGGATCTTGAGCTGTGTTAAGACATGGTCACCCCTTGGGCTGGAAAATCCAGATGCCAATACCAAAGATGAAGCTGTTCAAAAATGGTCTGAGTTGAAGCTTAGCCATAGGTTTGTAATTCCAGGAAGATCTGGTAGTTGTTTCCTTCTAATGACAGTTTTACTATAAAATGGATACAAATAAACAATCCACCAATGGAAAACTGTGAAAAACTGGTGGTATCTGTAACAGCTATTATAGTTGTAAATTGTTTACATGATTTTATCATTGAAATATATGTCACTTGCTTTGAATTAAGGCAGTAGCTTAAAGAAATGATGACTTACCTATCTCCAGCATCTAAAAGCATCCTATATCAAGACTGATAAGCAGTCAATTCCATCTGTGGCCTACCCTGAATACTATAGACTATGTACCATAATGTTTTGCCCTCAGCAGATAAAGAACAAATGTATGTGACAAATGTGAATATACCATTTCCCCTGTTCAAGTGAATAAAATTACACCCACTATATTCTACCTTCCCGCTGAGTCGACCTTCAATTTTTAGAGAATTAGGCATATCTATGTGTTGAAATAAGTACAACTCTTTGTGTTACAGGAAGATAAGAGCAGAGACTAATTCAGAAGCCTGTACTTAATATTTATGAATCATATGGAAATACTTGGAATGGGTACCATTTTCAGTCACAGAACTTATTTTTAAATTAATTTTAAAGACCCCAAGATTAAAGTTTAAAAAACAAAAACGAAACAAAAAGAGAACATGAACAGCTATAGCTGTCCATATGCTGCTAATTCTAGCAGCTGAAGAGGAATTCCACCAAATGTCATGAGGCAAAGGGCCTTGGTGTTTGTTGTTGGCTGTCTTGGAGGAATCCATCAGTGACTCTCCCATTTAATGGACCTCTGGTCTTAACCTATCAAAGCATCTCTTTCCCTAGAGGAAAAGACTAGTAATAAATACTTAAGTATAGTGTGTTATCTAACGTCCTTTATTATCATCCTAGAAAGTCTCAGTAAATATAAACATGAACTACCTATTGAAGTAAGTAATGCCTGTCAGTGGTCACTCTATACTGATTTATTGAATGAGGAATACCTTGAACTTGAACTTCACTTGTTTCTCTCCCGTCTCGGAAACGAAACTTAAGACATTGATTAAGCCCCACTGGTGACTAACTTAGTGACTAATTCAAAAGGGGCCGACAGGGGCTAAAGCATAAGGCTTATGACATTAGTACTCAAGGCATCCTAAAGCCTTTATCTGAGCCAACATAACTTACCTAGTTACTTATGCAAACTCCACCCCACAGCCTAGATCTGGAAAAATCAGCGTGGGGTGGGGGGGAGGGAGATCAGCATCCATAACACCCTGCATGTCTCTCCTTCTGCAGCTATTCCTAGACAGCACGTGGGAAAGATTTTATTTGTCATCGCATTTCACTTTTCCTTGATCCTCTACTTTCTTAATGGCTGCTTGGATAGTCTCTTGGTTGCCCAGGAACTGGTGAGGTCCAACAGCATGCAGGTTCTCATCCAGTTCCAGGAGAATGGGCACTCCAGTAGGACGAGTAATGTTGATAATGTCTTCATCTGAGATACCTTCCAGATGTTTCAGTAGTGCCCGGCTGCTATTTCCATGAGAAGACATCAGAATGGTTTTACCACTTAATACTTCAGGAGCAATCCTTTCCTTCCAATAAGGAAGGAGTTTCTCCAGAACATCCTTTAAGCTATCGGATCGTGGCAGCTGATCCAAAGGAATATCACACACTTTGTACCTCCAGTTGTTGTAGATTTCGTGGTAGTAAGGATGGGACTCCTCTATGGGTGGTGAGGTCACATTTTAGCTCCTTCTCCACAGCCTCACTTGTTCCTCGCCATGATTCAAAGCCATTTGCTCCCTGTTGAGACCGACCAAGGCTCCATAGTCACGCTCATCGAGATGCCAGGAGCTTTCCATGTAAACCCACTCCTGCCCCAGCTCTTCCAGGATCAGCCAGGCTGTGAGGATGGACCGGTTCAGGATGGATGTGAACACAAGATGAAACTCAAAGTTTAGGGCTTTGATTTGCTACCCACAGTTCTGAGCTTCTTCCATTCTTTCACTGCTAAGTTTTTGATCCATCCAGCTACAAAAATGGTTCTCTTTATCCCAAGCACCCTCTCCATGTCTTAACATAATCAGTTTGTACTTGGACATACTGATGGCTGAGCTTCTCCAGTGCTTTCCAATGGGCCAGTGTTCAGTGACAGCAATATGTCTGCAAAAAGGCCACCAGTGGCAGGCACTCCTCAGAACCGCTGAGCAGCCAGTGCCTCCCAGGACTCCTCACTGTGGCCGGCGTCAACTCTCTTTTCTAGCCCAGGAGCCAGAAGGGGCAGGTCCTAACAAAAATATTTTCAATATTTTCTAGATGTGAAAAGGAGAAATAGTCACTTATCCAGGACTTTTAGAATATCCTTGGTTAAACTTACCTTGAAGATATCAGTTTTCTATTTCAAGAGCAGCCCCTCGTTCTGTGATTTGTAACAAAAATTATTAAAACTAGAAGATGCCTCATATATATGATTTTACATTAAAGATCAAATTTCAGATTTTTGCTTCATAAATTACACAACATGCCATTTGGAAAAGGCCAATATTTTGGTTCACTTGTCAATGCTCTCAGTGTTTAATGAAGCAAAGTGTAGCTGTGTTGATATTTTTATTGTGGCACTTGATCATGTTTTCATTGGCAGATCCACAGATGGCCATTTTTAATCCAGAAAATATCTGGCTAGATACATTCTAGTTTTGATCTGCTTGTTGTTCACATATGTTTAGAAATCTCTGCTGCCTTTGCTTTTTACAATGGAAGGTTTTGTAATGAAATATTTACATTGACTTCCTAGTTTTTTTGAAAGCCCTCCCCAATCTGCATCTCAACCTTCCTTTCCAAACTTTATTTTACTGCTCCCTTCGTATGCCCTCTGCTTTAGCTAAATTGAACTGATCATCATTCTATATGAAAATCTGTCATTGTTCCTTCATTTCTGGGCCTCCCTTCACTGGAATTTTCATGACCTCCAACAACTCACCCTAACCTTTATCTCAAGTATTATTGCAACCTATTAAAGTACCATGTGTACAAAAGGATTAATCTCCAAAATATATAAACAGCTCATGCAGCTCAGTATTAAAAAGTACAAACAACCCAATCAGAAAATGGGCAGAAGACCTAAATAGACATTTCTCCAAAGAAGACATACAGATGGCCAAGAGGCACATGAAAAGATGCTCAACATCACTAATTATTAGAGAAATGTAAATCAAAACTACAATGAGATATCACCCCACACCAGTCAGAATGGCCATCATCAGAAAATCCTCACACAATAAATGCTGGGGAGGGTGTGGAGAAAAGGGAACCCTCTTGTACTGTTGGTGGGAATGTAAACTGATACAACCACTATGGAGAACAGTATGGAGGTTCCTTAAAAAAAATGAAAAATAGAATTACCATATGACTCAGCAATCCCACTACTGGGCATATACCCAGATCAAACCATAATTCAAAAAGACACATGCACCCCAATGTTCATTGCAGCAGTATTTACAATAGCCACGTCATGGAAGCAACCTAGATGCCCATTGACAGACAAATGGATAAAGAAGATGTGGTACATATATACAATGGAATATTACTCAGCCATAAAAAAGAATGAAATTGGGTCATTTGTAGAGATGTGGATGGCTCTAGAGAGTGTCATACAGAGTGAAGTAAGTCAGAAAGAGAAAAACAAATATCATATATTAACGCATATATGTGGAATATAGAAAACTGGTGCAGATGAACCAGTTTGCAAGGCAGAAATAAAGACACAGATGTAGAGAACAAACGTATGGACTCCAAGGGGATAAATCGGGGGTGGGGGTGGTTGTGGGATGAATTAGGATATTGAGATTGACATATATGTACTAATATGTATAAAATAGATAACTAATAAGAACCTGCTATTTAAAAAAATAAATTAAAATTTAAAAAATAAAATAAAATAAAGTACCATACGTCTAATCTTTCAACTCCATAAGTGCTGCACTAACTTTTGCAGATTTTTTTCCTTCCTTGAACTCTGGAAGTATTGCCTTATTTCTTAGGATAAATTTCTGTTTAAAAACTGTAAGCTTCTTGTTATCTTTCTCCTTTCAGAGTACTTATTCACGTACTCTCACTACAACTATTCAGCAATATAGACACCTCCTTTCTTCCTTTTCCTGACCCCTCTACTTTGCATCAATCTTTACAACTCTCCTTTCCCTTTTTTAACTTGAACTTCATGGCACTCTTAATATTATTCATACCGCTTAGAGCTTATTTCTTTATTTTAAGCCCAACTTTGAATGAATCAATACATCTTCCCTGTGCCTTATCTTCTGCTCTGTGGAAAAGAAAAAGTAGAAGCCACTAGATAGTCTCCCTGATCCACCTACATGCATCCCATTTTACTAGTAAAGAATTGTTCTGCATCTGCCAGTCTGAAGAAAATCTCCCCACCTGGCTGTAGATCCCATCTACTCCTATAGTCACAAGTACTTTATCCTTCTCTGACAATTCTATCCTTTCTCTCATACATTCAACTTCTTCTCATTGCCCCAGAGATCTTAAACATAGTCACATTTATTTAATTAGTTAAACAAACAAAGAAAAACACAAATCCAAGCTTTATTCTCTCTTTCCTTCCTCTCCAGTTACAGGCTCATCTCTCTTCTCTCCTTTATAGCCAGAAGGTCAGATAGTGAACTATACCCAAGGTCGCAATTTCTTTTGTTCCTACTCACTGCCCTACTCATGCTAACATGCCTTCAATCATCATGATTCCATGAAGTAATTTTCACCAGTGTGATTAATGATTTCATGTTGATAAAGATAATAGATATGTTTAAAGTACTTATTTCATATCTTTGTAGTATTTGAGCCAAATAACCACTGTCTTAAAACACTTTCCTTCCCTTCATTTCCATGACATGATTTCTCCTAGTTTTCTCATAACCCTCTGGCTGCTCCTTTCCTGTCTCTTTTGTCATCTCACCCTCCTTTACCTAGCCATTAAATTTAGAGTTCCTCAAGGTTCAATGCAAAACCTTCTCCTCTCTCACTTCATATTCTCTTCCTAGGTAATCTCAACCACACTCAGAGGGGTAATCACCATCAATGCTCATCTCTGCCTCAGATTTCTCCCCTGGGCTAGACCTACTACTCTGTGTCTTAGCCAGTCTATTTTCCACACCATAGCTAGAGGGAGATTAAAAAAATCAGAATCTGAAATTGTCTTTCCAGACCCTCTCCTCCAAATTATCCACTCCTGATTAAAATTCTTCTGTCCTTTCCCTCTGGGATTTTTCCATACTAGGCTTTCTTCACTTCAATCACTCAGGCCTCATTTTAGTTCATAGTGATCATCATGATTTCTCCAACTACTAGTAATTTACACATGGTATTTCTTTTTTCCTAGATGCTCTCCTCGTCTCCCTTTAACTTAAGTACAACTCATACTTCAAGTGTCAGCTAAAATAGAACTTTGTCAAGGAGGATTGTCCTGACCTTTCTGACTAGAAGACCCCCTCACTTACATATGGCATATCTCTCCTTCACAACACTTAGCAGAATTGTCAATTTTTCTCTGATAGTGAGATTATTAGTTTAATATCTCTCTTCCTTCCCAAGGGCAGTTACATGGTCTTTAATAGAAAATAGTAGTTCAACAAATATTTGGTCAATTAATAAATGAATACATGATGAATTCCTCTTTTAGTATATGTCACTCATCAAAATATACTATACACCTTGCCCTTAGTAAGAGTTCTACAAGTAGTTATTGTATTGTATTAAGTGATGTATATATATCATATATTAAGTGATATATATCATATATATTCAAATATATTTATATGATTTATAATATGTATTTATATATATTTGAATGATTGAATGCTATTCGAAAGGAAATAAAAATAGAGGAGAATCTGTAACTTAGAACAACACATTGATATTCACTTCAACTCTGTTCATGATTATTTCCATACTATTTTGTGTGGTATTTGAACAAGAGCCATGGGAATTGGTTTTCTTTTGGATAAAGAAATTTGCAATAATGTCCTTCAGCTCATTTATTAGGACATCTGATTAAGGTTGGCTGTAGCAGTTTCTGTTTAAATTGAAATGTCACTTTGTTGTCCGTTTTACACTGACATGAATTGACTAATCATTTACATTTTACATTATATTAAACTCCAAGTTCTTTGAATGAAATAGCTAGTACTGTCACACTTTTGGAGTGTGGTTTTGATGAATATATTTGTCCTACTCCCTAGGAAAAAATATGGTTATAAAAGCTCAATATAACATTATTCATTTTCCTGGTTTACCCCACATCTTGTTTTTGAGAGCAGCATGCATAAAACAGTAACAAAAAAGTTATTTTTTTAAGGATGATTCATTTTAGCACATTTTGAAGTAATCATTAGTTTGTGATCTCTTATTAATAGAGGAGATGCAAAAACCACAAGCAATAACCACTAATCACTAATTAAAGTCACTGATGAGAGAAATTTGAAAGAAACACTTTACATTTGCTTTGAAAGAAAATTCAGAAGTATGGCAGGGCTCTGGTTAAGTTTACAAATTTTACCTAGTCCAGGATATCTAATATGCAAATTGTACATTCTATATTAATCACTATTTCTAACTAAAGTTTGAAAATATAATATTGCCTTTTTATTAAACAAAAATGAATGTTGATTTCCACTAATTAAAAAGGAACTTATTATCACAGGATGGGGTTCCAGGAAATTCTAAAATATTTGCCAGGTTGATTTTTGTAATAAATGTTTGAATACAAACAGCAATGAAATTATATTAAACAATTAAAATGAATGATGAGCAAAAAGCACTTTACTTCTTATCTAATTGTAAAGTAACAATCTCCTGACTGGTCTTTCTGCCTGCACTCTGGTTATATCTAAGCTCTACTCCTCCTTGCAGGCAGAATGGTCTTTCTACATGATAAGCAGATTGTGTCTTTTTCTATGTTCAAGTTCTTTGATTTCTCCTCTAGCATTCAAAAGTAAGTCCAATGTCTTCAATTAAAAACCCTGGACCTTCATGATCCAGATAAAACCTGTCTCTCATTCCAGCTTTAGTTAAAGCCATTTATAGAAACACACACACACACACACACACACACACACACACACACACACACACACACACCCTCTCCCTCCAGGCAATGGAACTGCCTACATTTCCCAAATGCTTTATGTTGTTCCTTTCTCTGGTCATTCATATGGTGTTTGTACTACAGGAGAAAGCCTCTCCCTTTCTTCTCCTAATTCATGCTTATTTTTCAAAGGATTTTTCAAATTAAACTGAATATAATACAGTTAAAATATCACCTCCTGCAGGATGCCAACTCCTGATGCTCCAGTTTCTTTTAGGACCCCAGAGCACTTTGCAGTAAACCTCAGTCACAAAACTATAACTATAAGCATCAATTTGATTATCTGACTTGTGGCAAAAATGTATGTACTTTGAGGACTAAATTTTCTTTAATTTAGTAACTGCTGGCCCCTTGGCATACCAAATTCACTTGCCAAATACTTATCTATCTGGTGTGATGTACCAGTCCCTTAGCTTGGAGCTACAGACACAGAGATTAACGACACATGGGCCCCATCCCTGAGGAGTGGATCATGCATAGATAAACAGTAGAGACTCAATACTTAGTTGCTAATTGAATTAATAAACAAAGAAATCTCAATTCTGAAAACTGTCTAAAGAGAAAGCTAAAAACTTTAATTACAAAATGGTGAGAATGACAAATTATTACAATTTATTACAATATATGATTAAATGCACTCTAAATCACTGACTATGTTACACAAATTTAAGTTAACTGCATGAACCAAAATTGAAACTCAGCTCCTCTCCTTCTTTGTCTTTTACTCATTCCTATGATAAATGGCATATGGAGTATTTTGTTTATTGGGATCTTTGGTTTCAAGGATCACATCCTACCCAGCCACCTTGTTGATATCTACTTCCTAATCTGGCAGTGTAAATGTCAAAGACTAAGACAAAAGCATTAGTCTGATTTCTAACTTGAAAGCTTCATAGATAATTTTAGCATTGGTGGTAGGGACAGAGATTGGTGTTGGGTGGGGACAGAAATAACTTTATGCTGCCCCGGCTAATTATTGACTCCACAGGCAAATGAAACACTTGTTACTGGCAACTTTCCAAGCTTACCCGTAGTAGATATTTGTGACATTTATTAATATGTCCAAAACTATTAATGTTGCATGTCAACACCACTTTTGCCTACTTCAATACCAACTACCAACTGCTTTGCCTATTTGTCAAGAACAAAGCTTTTGTCCCAGAGTGTGCTGGCAGCTGCTTTGTCAATGGAAGGATTACCACTCAAATACCACCTTTCTATCAGGATACCCCTAGGTTGAGGATTTGTCTCCAGAACAAAAGGGTTGCTACTTCCAGAGTACATCCAAAACAATGTGCACCATGCAGTATCAGGGAGAGGCAATCTTGTTACTTAAGGTAAACTTGATGGGGAAATTACTGTGGGCATCACCTGAGGGTCCACTATGGTCGATTTTTCCATCAGTGACTGGAGAAGGACACATTTGATTCATTTCAGCCCAAAAGCATTCTCTAAAGTGTTATAGATGTGTTTAACATCATTCCTAAGAGAAGGGAGACAGGCAATTTGCTTTATCTGTTTCAAAATAGTATTATTCTTACTGTGCAACTCAGGTAGCTCTACCATTAGGTGGTACATAGATATTTGAATGGGTTTTCTGATATAATTCGAGAGAGATTTTGATGAAACTGGTCAGCAATAACCTCTTTGGTTGGTTAATTTTACAAAAAATGCCTGGGAACATTTGCTTAAAAATGAAATTGTAATAGAAAAAAGATGAACTCACATAAAGTACCTTGTAAAATGGGTTTAACTGGAACTTCGGGGATTCTTTTTCTCTTTGCACATTTTTGGATGTCTGGGACAGGATACAGAATATTTTTCTGAGTTATTTTATCCTTGCCGAGCAGAGATACAAAAAATCCTAATCAAAGTTCCTGTATACTGTGTGGCAAGGTGCGCTATAAGGATACAGAAGCAAGTAACTCCACATATTGCATAGATCTTGAAATGAGGGGAACTCCATGCTACCGAAAACTTATTTAAAAAAAAAATCTGGCATTGTTCCTAGAACTTCTGGCTTTGTGCCACTTAATGAAACACTCATGATAGATAAGCATTTTCCCTGTCATGCCTATAAAGGAATGCTTGATGATTTTATTAACATAGGCAGTGTTGAAACCTCACTTTGATGAACATTCTAATAAGGATGCCCTCTATGCTAACAAAAGTTCAGGGAAATAACAAGGAAGAACAAACAGATGAAAGGAGACATCACAACATTGCAACACATGACAGGTATCTGACTTCAATAATCATGTGCTCTGAAACAGTATGCAATATATAGAATTATGTATAGCAAGATATATATAGGCCCAAAGAAAGAGAAATTCTAATTTTCAACTTGCAACTGGAAATGGTACCAAAATGTAGTCCCCCTTACAAAGCAATATCTTGATTTTGAGAATGTGTGTTATTTAAATCACAATCTGAATTTTTTTAAATTTTAGTATCTTATTGTAGTTGAAAATTTCTTCACTGGAATTAGCAAGTGAAACACAAAATGAGCTAAGAAACGTTTCACTTGTTCAAAGAGAAACCAACAAGCCAATTCAGGAGTCTGCAGAAATCATGGCAGTCTAGACATGGAAATTTTTGCCTAAAGTCTATTCTTATTTAGATGAAAACTTTAGACTTGCTGTTTAGCTGTTAATAAGGAGTATTCTGGAAATGAGGGAATTGCAAATGTGCAAATGCCGTACCTGTTTATGTTTGACCTGCCTTTTCATTGCAAAACTATTAATGTTGCATATCAACACCACTTTTGCCTACTTCAATACCAACTACAATCTGCTTTGCCCATTCCTTCCAATCCCTTACTATCTAGTTTAGAAGTCATACATTCTTTTTTGTTTTAACATCTTTATTGGAGTATAATTGCTTTACAATGGTGTGTTAGTTTCTGCTTCATAACAAAATGAATCAGATATACATATATCCCCATATCTCCTCCCTCTTGTGTCTCCCTCCCACCCTCCCTATCCCACCCCTCTAGGTGGTCACAAAGCACCGAGCTGATCTCCCTGTGCTATGTGGCTGCTTCCCACTAGCTATTTTACATTTAGTAGTGTATATATGTCCATGCCACTCTCTCACTTCATCCCAGCTTACCCTTCCCCCCTCTTTGTCCTCAAGTCCATTCTCTAAGTCTGCATCTTTATTCCTGTCCTGCCCCTTGGTTCTTCAGAACCATTTTTTTTTTTTTTTTTAGATTCCATATATATGTGTTAGCATACAGTATTTGTTTTTCTCTTTCTGACTTACATCATACATTCTTGGAAGCCTCCTTTAAACCCCACAGCTGCCTCGCTGATATACTCCTCTAACTTTATCTTCTTTATATCACCTCTTATGCTGTATCTAAATTGCCTGTTTACTTGCTTGCCACAATGAGATTATGACCTCCTAGAGGACAGAACAGTTGTCCTATTTGAAATTATAACCCAGAGTTTAAAACCTAACATAATATTTTTGAATGAATACATTAATGAAGATATAAATGAATATCTGCATTCATTATATAAGCCAATAGTGACTTATAAAATCATATTTAAAATACGTTCTGAAGTAACACATGTATTTTGGGAACTATCATAGAGTTGAAGTGAAGCATTTATTTGACTATAAAATAACTGATCATAATGCATTCAGTCTCTCTGGAATACACAAATACACGTTTGTATGGGTTATATATATATATATATATATATATGTATATACATACATATATATATATACTTTTTTCTATATCTCCCATATATCCTAACAGGTATTTATATAGATAGATAGATATAGATGATATAGATATATCTTCATCAAAATCTCTGCAACATTAGCATTTATTATACCACAAAACTTATGATATATTTACTCTCTTGGACATGGACATCCAGAAAAATCTTATTTATCTCAGCTCTATAAAAATGAAATATATTGAATAATATTTTATTTTATGCCAAAGCAAAACATAAAAGTCTTGAAAGATACACATTTTAAGACATAAATTCTTATTTGGTTAAATCCAAGTAACTCTTTAAACTCAGCTTTAGCCATAATTAGAAGAATGTAATTGTTGTTTCTCTTCTTTGGAGAGGATTGTTGTGTCAATATAAAAATACTTATATATTATTCATTTCAGAGCTTACATTGAATTTCACTGAGAAAGGAAATTCTTTCTCAGCAAAAGTTATGAGCTTAATTATAAAATATATAATATTTTGAAGACATTACATGGGAGATACAGTTTATGATACAATAAAAATTTGATGAATGTATATGATACTAAATGCATTAATTAGATTTGTGTGTTATACGATACATTTGTAAATATATAATTTACAATGTTGACACTTACGTTAGTAAAACCATTCATCTTTGACAAACAATTTGTGTACATTAGCTTTTTTCTTTTTAACTATTCCTTTGAATTACTCTTGGAAAATGTTTACTTTACTTTTGAAGACTTGATATAGTATATGTATTAAAATATTTTCAAAATAAATACAAAAGCACAAAACAATAATTTATATATTCAGTCTTGTTCTATTATTAAAAGTAATATCAATTTCACTATTAATTCAAATTATATCTGTAAACAGTAATACTATTTCAATTCATGATTTCAATTATTCATCTTATGAAGAAAGTATATTTCCCTCAAGATAATAGGATAAGCCTATAATACTGAGGTTTTCAAAATATTTGAAATCTGATTCAACATTTTGTGAACTTAGAAATACTCTAATAGGTTTGTAGCAGAATTTTTCTTTTTGTTGACTATCAAAGATGATATCTTTGTTAGTTACATTACTCTGCATTTATACAAAGGCTGTTTAAAATTTAAGGTAGAGGTAGTAGACACAAAAGTATTTAACAAGGTCGTTTTTCAAATTTGAAGAGTTCCAGCACTTTGCAATGCATCAAAGAGCAATTTGTAATTGACAGTTTTCTTACCTACAGTGTTTCTCAGTCAAGAGATTGTTCTCCAAAGACAGTCAGCTGGGTAAATGTCAGAGGCTCAGAAAGTAAATTATAGTACAAATAGTGTTGATATTTCTATGAAATGGAAGAAAAGCATATTTATTTTTAAAATATAGAATTTTATTTAAAACAAGTGAAAACCTTCTATTGTGACCTTTACAAGATTCCAAAGAGTGACGAATTTGGTCATTACCAATAACCTTTTCCAGAAAGAGCTTTACCATTTGGGACTTTCATTTGGTAATATATGTGAATTAATTTCCTTTCTACAAAATAACTCACGATATTAAACTTTTTATGAGATATTTTATCCCTAAGATTACAGTTTTAAACAAATTTTAGAAGGGAAAAAAAAGTAAGGGAGCAGATATACGATAGCCTATCATTTTAACTTGTATGGGGGGAATTATTAAGTCATTTTCTCATTTCTTCCTTCTGTACAGAATGATATTGTACTTTTGAGAGCTTTGTGGGTAATTGTCTCACAACATTCTTAAAGAGCTTAGTAGAATTCTATTCAGAAGATTCACTCTAAAGCAGTTTCCAACTTAATAGGTGGGATTCTCTGCATTGTTAAGTCATTTGTTTGGAATCTGGTATTCCTTTTCACCATATAAATAATATGATGTATGGTGGTTTAAAGTAGTTTTCCAAGTTAGTCTTTACTATTTTTTTAAACTCTTGGGGACCCAAAGAGAATGTGTGTGTGTGTGTGTGTGTGTGTGTGTGTGTATGTATATATATATATATATATATTCTAGAATATATAAAATTATATAAAATTTTGAAGATAAATTTAAAAGTGGGCAAATATTATTACCCATTCTCAGTAGCTTGCATAATAATATCTCTATTAGAATATGAGTTCCAGTCCCAATCTGGAATTATAAGAGCACAAACTGATCCAATGCACCTGACAAAAATGCTCTTTTTCTTCAGTTCCACATCTCTAAGACACTGAAAACCAAGAAGACCATAGGTCTGTTTCAATGATTGGATTTTCTCATTTTATGACAGGATTTCTGAAAGCCAGAGGAAGGGAATGTGTAGCAACACATTAGGGATTAAGGTGCACTAAAAGACCAGGTCTCTTTCCCTAGTTTAAAGTGCTTGTCAAATTAGTCCTGAGTTTTTTTCACCTTTCCATCTCTTTCCTCCCAGGAACACTGTCCCTGCCATCTTCTCCATGGTTAGCCAGCCGCTGAATTGCAAACTCTATGGACTACTGGGAAAATAGAATACTTTATACCAGGCTGTCTACAAAACCTGATAGGGAATGGTGAGTGTCCCCAGAAAGCTAACACATAATAAGGGGAGTGACATTAGCACTTTTCAAAAAATCTTTAAGAATTATTAATAAAAATTATATCAGTATTCATTGGAAAGTAGAAAAGACTAGATTTAGATCTTTCTTCCCAGTTATATATGAAAGGCAATGAACTTCTCTGACCACTGTATCTAAAATGGTAACCACAGATTCCATCCTCTAATTCTGCTTTGTAACCTTTATCATTACTGATATATTTGTTTTCTGCTCCTTGCACTGGAGTAAAAGCTTCATCGATGCAGACATGTTTGTTTTGTGTAAGTTTGTGTGGTATTCCCAGGTGTTTGAAGAGTGACTAGCATACAGTAGGTACTAGATAAATATTTGTTGAGTGAATGAACAAATAAATGAATACTAGTTCAAAGACTTAATTGCTTTGAAACGTGACTCCCTTGACAATACATGCTTATATACATTGCAAATAAGAACAAACTATCTCTTAATGGGAAGACAGTTTTAGACACCTGCTTAATGACTACTTTGCACATACATTTCTTGTCTGAACTGGTTTCTCCTAATCCAAGTCTCCTTCCACAGCAGTTGTTAGGCTTCCCTCTTTCTCACCAGACCTGACTTCAAAGCCACAATTCAAATAGGCCACCTGTTTTCTCTGCTTCACAAATTAGATACTACATGGTTCGAAGCTGCAAAGGAGCATAACAAAGTGGATGAGAGACAAAAAGGATAAAAATCAGAGCTTGAAAAAAGAAAATTAGAAAATGTCCATAATCTACATAAATTGCACTACACTGCAGAAAGTGATTATTTGCTCATGTAGTCTCTTCACATCCTGAAATGCTGAGAGAATTCTACGTACACTTTACCCATGAGTGTGTCCAAGAGGAGTGTGAAAGTCACAGAGGTGATAATACAGCCTACTATGAGTGGTAGTGGCCAAGCCATTAAAACTTATTTCCTAGTTCCTTTGTATCAGGGACAAACAGGATACTCATGCTTACAGAAAATATGTCCCCTTATTAGAACACAAAAGATGCATGAAACCATAAAATATTATTAATTTTGCAATGCTATTATTTAACAGAGATGATATGGAAATTAAGCTGTACCTGAAAGAATACTACCTGAAAGTTAATTTGTTTGAGGGAATTAGTCTAATTCAACATAGGATTTCAGGTGTACTAATGAAACACATATACTAAAAATCAATGGTAAAAGGGTAATAATGAATCAGAATCAGGAAACTGTGAAAGGAATTTAAAGGCCAGAAGTTAAATATAACTATCAAATTTGATTCAGTTTAGTCACAATTCCCACAAATGTTAGTTAGGCACCAATTAATACCAATGCAAAAATAAGATGAGGTAATGAACATGATGAAAACACTAACTTCAATTCCATAAACTTAGTTTTAAGCATCTGAGATATTCCAGGCTCTATTAAGAAGCACTGAGGATCCAAAGACAACTGCCGTACTGAAACTTGGCACCTGTGCATTATGCCACTTCTAGCTCTATTAGAATTTATTTTCACTTTCTCTTCATTTATTTTATTTTTACATTTCAAAATTATTTCATAGACATGTAATCACCTACTATGTTTGATATTATTGTACTGGTTAAATATGTCAAAGTCTCATGTACTCTAATGGTTTTGCTTTAACTATGAATACTTACATCTTGAGTACAAGAATACAATCTAACCTTAAATCAATATACTTCTCAAAGGAATCAGGTGTTTTGTGAGATTTTATATCTAGAACCATGCTCTGATTTGAAAACACGTTTCCAGTGAAATGATTGCACATATGTAATCTAAAAAATAAAAATTCATAGAGAAGATAATAAGTGCCTGTGAAAGGCATATATATTTTCAAGGTGTTGGACTAAAAATCCAGTACAGTGGGGTTTAGATTGCAGCTTAAAATAATAGTTACTACTCAGTGGGAATCTATTTTATAGCAAGTGGTATTCTAGATGCTTTAGACACTTTGTCTCTAATCTAATCTCTAAAACAATCCTGGGGATTACATATCATTTTTCTGATTTTATATAAGATGAATTTAGGCTTGGGGAAGGGGTTAAGACTTGCTAGAGACCAGGTAAAACTAGAACAGCTGGGGTTTCAATTCTCAAGGGTTTCTCAACACTTCAAAGTCTCTGCTCTTTCCACTAAAGTAGGCTGACTCTCAATCCTTAATTAACTGAACTAATCAAAAATGGCACAAAATTACTTAGAACTACCCCTTTAAAATGCTCCTTAATGATGTTGAGGCTACCAATCAAGTAGAATCTTACCGTTTAAATGCTCCAGAACACTTTAGCATTTTTGCATTTTTAGAAATAGCTTGTGTTGTAGCATTATTATTTATTTATCTGTTTTGGCTCTTTTACTAAATTATATTATGGAATACTGGCATTAAGTTTAATAATATATTAGGGTAAAAATATGGAAGCCTGTGTAAGTCTTTATACCTTGGTTAACTCAGCATATCAAAAGGATATTTACATATTAGCTTATCACAGGAAAACTCAATACTGATTATATAATCTTAAGAGCCTTCTTTTTTCTAAGCCTGCCTGGATCACAAAGGTGCTCTAGTTCACGTCTCTCCTAAGGACATTTTATATATATATATATATATATATATATATATATATATATATATATATATATATATCTTCAAACAGGAAGGGACAGTTCTAGTTGGTCTTATCTGTAAACACACAAATCTCCCCCAATATGGACAGTCTTCCTGTGGTTGTGTTACAAGAGTCCTCCTACCCAGTGTCATTTGAGCCTGTAGAAGGAGACTGAGTTTGGTTCAGAAGCAAAGGAAAGCTTTATTCTTTGATCAAAGAATGGAGAGGCTCAAGCTAGTGCTCCAGAGTACAAGATCTCCCTGAAAGGCCCTCAGCGGGGCTGTTTTACAGGGATCTTTTCAGTGGAGAGGGGGGCGGAGTTCTTGGGAATCCGGCACAGCTGTGCTGCTGCTGCTCCAGCTCCCAGCACTTACTCCTGATTGCAGCCTCTGACTCAGCACCTCTGCACACGGCTCGCCGCCGCCATCTTGAATCACAGTGTTTGCCCAGCACTTGGGAACACGCCGCTTGGAGCTGAAGTATCCTGTGCAGCCACTTCCCACTGGGACTCTGGTCTGAAGTGCCAGGTTCAAGGCCTCTGCACTTGGTGCCCTAAGAGCAAGTGAAACAAGACGAAGTACAAAGGCAAAGGAAAAAAAAAGGTTAGACTTTTTTATTTTATTAAAAAATACAATATTTTACTATCCAGTTTCTATGTTTCCCAGAGGAGAGTTAATGGACTTTGCTGGTGACAAAGCCTTCTGTTGTTTGTCCTGTTCCTCATTCTTGAGAGGCACTGAGGGACGCGGGTCTGCTGATTTGAGGCATCGTCATAACCCAGGTTGAGGAGCGGTACTTTCCAGCTGCCTGTAGATGTGTTTGCTTGTCCCCAGTCCTTAGCCCTGTTTGCCCTGAGCGACAACCATTTGTCTAACGTTTTGGAGACAAAGGGTACCAGACAATTTAAGATGAATGGTGCAAATATTAGAAGAGAATAATGGTCACATGTCAATTTTTTCCCGAAAATGAAGGTATCTAGGTCTTTTGTAAGCAAAAGTGTGCCCTGATGTTGAGGCTCACTGCCGTGGCCTGAATCTCCCTGGTGATACTTTTGTTGTTTTCCAGAAGAGAAGCTTCAGGTCAGAGAGGGGTTCACAGGAGTAGTCAAGGGGTCCGTTGCCCCAGGTTGTCTCTCTGGAGGTTGGGGCTCAGGGGCCCTCTTCACTTGAGTGTGATATGGCTACAGAGTTATCCCTGCAATTTCAGGGCACAGTAGGTGGTTAGGATTACCAAGTGGGGCCCATTCCACTTAGGAGTGAGCTGACCTCCTGGGCTTGCTGATTTTCCAGGTTTTTAAGTTCACCCAGTCTCCTGGCTGGAAGGGGTGGAGGGCCAGGTCAGTGGATGCAGGCAGCATCTGGTTACCATATTCAGTGAGAGCTTTCAAGATTTCTCCTATCTCGAGGGCATACTTGAGTTGTTCCATTTCAAGGGGGTTAAGATGTCCCTTCTCTTGGGCATGGGAAGTGGGTCTACCATACCTGAGTTCAAATTCACTTAACTTTAACTTACCCCTTGGGGCTAAATGAATGTGGAGCAAGCCAATGGAAGCAACTTAATCCAATTTTCTTGAGTTTTCTGACGTAGCTTGGCTAAGGCCCGTTTCAAGGCCTGATTGGATCTCTCTACTTTCCCTGACAATTGGGGTCTCCAGGCTGAGTGCAAGGTTCATTTTATGTCCAGGGCACTCATCCCCTTCGTCACTTGAGACACAAATGCTGGATCATTATTACTTGTAGGGATCCGGGGAGCCCAAACCTGCAGATTATTATCTTTAGTAAAACCTTAGCCACTTCAGCTGCTGTCTTAGTTATAGCAGGGAATGCTTCTATCCACCTAGAAAACGTGTCTACTAGCACCAAGGGATACCTGAAATTGCCCCGTATTCTCGACAGGACAGGAAAATCAGTCTGCCAGTCTTGGCCAGGATATGTCCCTCTTGTCGGAATGGGCCTTATATAGTGACCTCTGAGGGGTCTGGTGTTGGGGTGGTTAATTCGACTGATTATACTTTTTATGTCAGGAGTTACCATGACCTCAACTAACCAAGTACATAGGGCTTCCCTCCTGTGGTGAGTTCCTTGATGAGCCTCCCTGATGGCTTGACAAGCTGCAGTTTGGGGAAAGGAATTTGCCCATGTTCATTAACTAGCCACACATGGCCTCCTAGATCTCTTTTGAAGCCCCGTTTTCAGGCTTTGTCTAATGCTTCCTTTGTGTAGATTGGGGAAGACCCAAATAAGATTTCTATTTCAGGAAATTTGTAACCAGCACCAAACTGTTAATGGATTCCTCGAAAGACCAAAAGATATAACTGGGGGTCCCCCTTGAATTTGTAACAGCCCGTGCCTGAGACAGTTAGTCTCTCCTCAGTTAGAATATCCCACAGGAAGTTAGACGGGACCGCCTCCAGTCCAGAGCAGTTTGGCCGTGTTAGTTCCTGATCAACTTGGTTCATTAGGGGGTGGCACAGCTGTCTGAGGCCAGGGTGTTCTCTTTCCTCCTTCTGGCTGAAAGGGAGGAGTTTTCAGACTTCCTGGCGGGTGACAGCTAAAAGCTCGAGGAATTCCTACAGGGTACTCCAAAGGCCATGGGCAGGGCTGCTTTATAGAGTTCTTGTCAGCAGGGAGGGGGCAGAGTTCTCGCAGATCTGCGCAATTGTGCCTCTCACAGCACTCCAGGTCACAGTGGCAGCACGGTGTCTTTGCACACAGACTGCAGAGCTAAGGTGTCAGGCACAGTGGTTTTGCACTAGGAACTCTGGTCTGAAGTGCTGGGTGTAAGGCCTCTGTACCCTACAAGCAAGTAAAACTAGATGAAGCACAGAGGAAAAAAAAAAGGTCCGACTTTATTACCCAGATACTATATTTGTTTCCTGGGAATTATTAATGGGCTTTGCTGGTGACTGTCAGCAGAATAAAGTGTCCTCTCCTCCCCCAAAGTTGTCTACAGCCTAATAATTCCTGAAACCTATGATTATGTTATGTTACATGCCAAAGCGGAATTAAGATTGCAGGTGGAATTAAGATGCTAATCAACTGACTTTTGAGAGTTAATTCTATATTATCCAGGTGGGTCCAGTGTATTAAGAAGAGGTATTCAGAGAGAGAGAGATGTGACTATGGAGAATGTCAGAGTAAATGTGATAAAGGCAGGGCCAGCCATTCTTGGCTTTGAAGATAGCAGAAGGGGAGCATGAACCATGGAATGCAGTTAGACTCTAGAAGCTGGAAAGGCACAAAAATGGATTCTCCCCTAGGGCCTCCAAATAAGAATGTAGCCCTTCCCACACTTTGATTTTAGCATAGTGAGACTCATTGTAGACTTCTGAACTATAGAAAAGGAAGACAATAAATCTGTGTTGTTTTAAGCCACTACCTTTGTGGTATTTTGTTACAGCAGCTATAGGAAATGAATACACCTCCCTTGGCTATTGTTCCTTCTAGGTCAACAGCAATTTTGGTAGATGTCAGAGTATATGGATGTGTCAAATTCAGACTTTCTTTATTATATGTTTTGGCTAGCTGTTGTCCATTGATAATTCCTTCTTTGAAAGACTATTAAAGAGACATTTTCCAATAGTGAAGTTCTGGCCTTGTCCTATAGCCACAGTTCACATGTATGAACCTTGATTATATGCTTTAATAGCCTGTTTCATTCTTCTCTGTTACTTTTGAACATACTTTCTTAAAAGAATAAATTACTGAATGAATAAGCATAAAAATAGGCTAAGGTTTATCCTCCTACTCGTACAAGTATGAGTTTTTTCTTCCCAGGACAAAAGGTTAAGCCTTGTTTTTTCCAATGAGTGAAAGGAGTTTCCTTAGCAATTTCCAAATTTGAATTACGTCAATCCTAAATTACTCATGTTTCTAAATTTTAGAGGATGGGTATAAATAAGAACATCAGAGCAAGTTCTTCATCCAAACAACGTTTAGAAGACACAATAAAAATTTCAATTTCTGTGTCTATTATCCCAAATGCAATTGTATTCTCCAAACAAATTATATTTCCAAGCTAGATCAGTATTGCTTTTATAATCCAGAAACAGAGTTATATGGGAAGGAAAGGGGAAAAGAATGCATAAAAAGGAAAGTTTTAGCCCTGCCAGTATGTTCTTCAGTTTGTGCAATGTCTAGATGAAGCACAAAGGAAAAAAAAAACCTCGTAACTTCTGCCCATCTAAGAAAAATCTACAATCAAGATTTTCATTTTCACAAAAGGCTTTTATATTTGTAGGAAGCCATGGCATTTGAGACACTACTGCTTTCTTGGAAATTCAGAGATGGGCCTCTTGTATCCCATTACCCATTGCCATTTGCATTCTCTTTTCAAGCCAACCTAGCTATGCTTTTATAATACTTTGCTTGTTTTTTA
This sequence comes from Kogia breviceps, assembly GCF_026419965.1. Classification (NCBI taxonomy): domain Eukaryota; kingdom Metazoa; phylum Chordata; class Mammalia; order Artiodactyla; family Physeteridae; genus Kogia; species Kogia breviceps. The sequence continues at coordinate 139,457,694 of NC_081310.1, read as the reverse complement.
TGTTGGCTTCTTGCCTTCCCCACTAAGAAAACTCTTTGTTTGATAAAGGTGTAACTCCTTCTTTTCTTCCATACTTTGCTTTTTGGAACAGATATATGTGCTTAACATCTTCCCTTGAGTTATAAAGAGGAAGATAAGAGATATGACATCTATGACATCTAAATACAAAAGCGCCTATTGTTTATGCTAATTATCTCAGTTTTTCTTCCCTCAGGTAGGGTAGCTTTTTACAGGAGGAATTTTTCCTTTAGGTAGCCAACATTTAACCCAGGCCTGCAGTGTATTTCTTATTATCCTACCTTGGCTTATTTTCCCTTTATGACTTTTTAAATTTATACTTCAAAAATTTCCTAGGGGTTATGAATAAGGCATGCAGATAAACCAGAGTGAAAACATGGACCAAACTACCTGCTTTATTAATAACTAGTCAACCCATTACCCCTTTATTAACTCATAACATTCACTTTTCATTTGCCAAACTATTCAATTGTGTGATTATAACATTTTTTAAAAAAATCAGGTATGATAAATTTTGTGAAAAAGTAATAAAGCAGCTTAAGGAGAACAGAGTGTGATGGGGCAGGAGGCAACTCTTCTAGAAAGCAGGCAGAGTAGGTCTCTTTGTTATCTCCTGAACAGAGAAGTAAAGTGTGAATACCTGGGTAATGACTATCCAGACAGAGGAAACATCTTTTGCATGTAGGTGAGCCAGCAAGGAAAGAGAGAGGTGGGGATAGTGATAACAATGGCTTCAGAGAGAATGGAGGACCTAACTAGTAACACCGAAAAAAACAGAGCTCTTGGGTAATAGCTGGACTGGAGTCAGAACTTCTACTTCCCCAATTTAAACCTTGAGATCTGTACAATCATACGTTCCCTTAGAGCCTAAACAGCTTAAGAACAATTATTAGAAGCTCAGCTTATCTTAATGAGTCATGGGAAGACAGTGACAGAGGAGGTAGCAGTGACAACAGGGCACTAGAGAACACTGGTCTGCTTATTAGAAATGTGGCCCAGTGGCTAGTACTTTTGGATCAGCCATTCTTACTTCTTGGGGAAGAGTAGTAACTGGAGAATATAGATACATACACTCCAACCCTTAGTGATCCCATCAGGCAGAAAGCTGTGTGGAAATCTCAATAAAAAGTGAGTTTAGGGCTTCCCTGGTGGTGCAGTGGTTGGGGGTCCGCCTGCCGATGCAGGGGACACGGGTTCGTGCCCCGGTCCGGGAGGATCCCATATGCCGCGGAGCGGCTGGGCCTGTGGGCCGTGGCCGCTGGGCCTGCGCGTCCGGAGCCTGTGCTACGCGGCGGGGGAAGCCACGGTAGTGAGAGGCCTGTGTACGGCATAAAAAAAAAAAAAAAAGTGAGTTTATGAAGAAAAAATATTTCTTGCTAACACTTATCATTAGCTAGTTGCAATGCAGCTCATCATTTTGAAAGTCATCTAATATATGGGAGATGCCTTGATATAAACCTTCTAAATAACACATTTTAAACGATTTGCCCATGATACTTATTTTATTATGACAGCTTTGCTTTAGAACTGTCCATAACAAGATTGCTGAAAGGCCATTAATTTTGAAATGCTGACATAACATTTTACATGATTTCAGACAAAAATGTGACTGTTTATTGATTGTTACTGTAATAAGTATTTTAAAATTAATTTTTTATAAATCTTATGAAAATAATCTCAGGCAAATGTAAGATGATAAGCTTTAAAGGAAATCAATACTGGGTTAATTTTTTCTTACCTATTTTTAATTCTCTGTTGAAAATGATTAATTACAATAATATTAACCTCCGTATTTCTAACAATAAGAACTCAAACCCATAGATGCTCTAGGCTTTGAACAAAGGTAAGAGATGACATGGTAATATGACCACTCTTATTCACACAAACTCCAACTTGAAATTTTAATGGATGTTGATTGTTCTGAATAAATTGCGGAGGTAGTAGTATGTTTTATGTTTTTTCTAAATTTGGTCATAGAAAAAAGAAAATACCAATGAACGTATCATAAAAATGACCAAGGAAGTTAATTCTTTGTTTTCCCCCAAATAATAGTAGGTTTGCTTGCTTGTAGTTATTGAAAAACACTCTTGTTGATAAAAATTCACACCAAATAGATGAATGTAGAAAAAAATGCTTATAATAGTACCACACTTAAAAATAATCACTGTTAATGATTCTGTATATGTTTTTCCAAATGTATTTTCTGGCATATATGGCTTTTTAGAAAAAATGGAATAATAATGTACACATTGCTTTGAATGCTTTTTTTCCCACAACACAAAATACTGTGGTCATATTTCCATGTCAATAAATTTACATCTATGTCATCTTTATAAATTGCTTTATTCCTATAACGGATAGTCCAAATATAGGAATATATATGTCAGCTATTGTGGATGTATTCCAAAGTGTGAACATTTCATAGTTTACTTAACCATATTAATATAAATAAAATTATGATGAACAACCATTGTTTTGAGGGCATGATATGGATGGAGAAAATTATTATAAGAAAAATTCACTCATAGTTTTTGGTACCTATTACATTTTCCTGCAGAAAATGTGAATTTTCCTTCCACTAGGTGTATGACAGTGATTATTACAAGATTGTATGTGCTGGAAAATATTCTTAATTTCTTCATCATAAAAGAAGGAATGGCAGCAAAATTTTTTTACAGAATACTTGGAAATGAAACTAAATATTTCTTAAAAAGTAAATCATTAATTTTTTGATTAGAGAAATAAGATGATTTCTCATTTCATTTTATATATTTTTGGTTGTGAATGAAGCTATATGTCTTCACATTTTTAAACAAAATCTTTAAAAAATTATCTGCTTGTGTCCTATTTTTATTTTATTTATTTATTTAAAAATTTTTCTGGGAGTATAGTTGATTTACAATTTTGTGTTAGTTTCAGGTGTACAGCAAAGTTAATCAGTTATATGTATACATATAGCTACTCTTTTTTTTTTTTTTAGGTTCTTTTCCTATATAGACCATTACAGAGTATTGAGTAGAGTTCCCTTTGCTCTACAGCAGGTTCTTATTAGTTATCTATTTTATATATAGTAGTGTGTATATGTCAGTCCCAATCTCCTAATTTATTCCTCCCCCCCCCCCCATTATCCCCTGGTAACCATAAGTGTTTTCTACATCCCTGACTCTACTTCTGTTTTGTAAATGAGTTCATTTGTACCATTTTTTTTTTACATTCCACATTTAAGCGATATATGATATTTGTCTTTCTGTGTCTGATTTACTTCACTCAGTATGACAATCTCTAGGTCCATCCATGTTGCTGCAAATGGCGTTATTTTGTTCTTTTTTATTGCTGAGTAATATTCCATTGTGTATATGTACCACATCTTCTTTATCCATTCCTCTGTTGATAGACATTTAGGTTGATTCCATGTCCTGGCTATTGTAAATAGTGCTGCAGTGAACATTGGGATGCATGTGTCTTTTTGAATTATGGCTTTCTCTGGGAGTGGAGAGAAATGCCTAGGAGTGGGATTGCTGGGTAATATGGTAGTTCTATTTTTAGTTTTTTAAGGAACCTCCATACTGTTCTCCATAGTGGCTGTATCAATTTACATTCCCACCAATAGTGTAGGAGGGTTCCCTTTTCTCCACATCCTCTCCAGCATTTACTGTTTGTAGATTTTTTATGATTGCCATTATGACTGGTGTGAGATGATACCTCGCTGTAGTTTTGATTTGCATTTCTCTAATAATTAGTGATATTGAGCATTTTTTCATGTGTTTTGGACATCTCCCTTACCTATTTTTAAAAGGGGTTTTTATATTATTTATTTATTAGTACTCTTTATATGTTATGGATATCAATCTATGTCCATAATATGTAATTTTATGTTTTCTTTTACATTTTCACCACTTAACTGTGTTGACTGTGATTTTTTTTGTGAAGCCATCATTCTGCATCTGAAAAACACAAATCTATAATATTCTCTTCATTATACCTGCTGCCGTTTAGATCATATATTGTTTGTTTGCCATATTTTACTAAGAATGAATCTCATCAAACAAGGATTTCAGTTGTCCTTATGAGCTATCAGATATTATGGAGGAATGATTCAGTCAAATGAGTACTGTAGGCAATCTGTATTTTCTTGGCTTACAAATATGTACCCTCAAAAAAATAAAAAGAAACAAAAAAAACTAACAATTCCCAATTTTCTGACTTCTACTATCTGTTAAATTACTGATCTATTTTTTTTATCAGCTAATTATCAAATATCTCTTATATGTAGTCTACATTCCCTGGAGTCCAATGTCTGTTCCTATCACTGGCTACCAGTGATCTACTTGGTGAACATTTTTTGGGCTTTCTATCTGTTTTTATCCCACTCAAGCAGACTGACATGTAAGAATGTATTTTATAGTTTTTCTTTTGGCGATATCTCCACCTTTATGATTTGCTCTTGGTTTATATCCTATGCAGTATCCTTCAGTGACTTCTCTTTGTCCTCGCTTGGTGAAATCATGCGTTTGTTCCTCTTCTCATCTCTTTTAACGGGATCATCTTAAATGACAGCATACGCTTATATGGGTTCAACTACCACCTCTGTGCAGTTGAATCTTGCATCTGTAACCTTGACTTATGTCTTGAAATCTCTTTGGAGGCCTATTTAATAAATGTTCAATAAAATTATTGAGTGAATATATGAAAAAGAACACAAGTTAGAATTAGAAAACCTTTGTTTTGAGGCACTGCTGTTAGTATTATTAACTTAACAACTGCTATTTTAGCATTTACTATAGTGAGGCAGTGTGCTAAGGTTTGGGGTTAAGGTGGTAAATTATTAGTACATGAGTCCTAGGAAAGATCACTTCACTGCTTAGTTTACTCAGTTGTAAAATGGAATTTATAATACTTTCTTATATTCATTATTTTCTGAACTTTAAAATCTACAATGTGCATTAAATCAATTTGCCTAATTATAATGTTATTGTTAAGAAAAACAAAAGGTGAAAAAGTGCACAGCTTTTCCAAAATAATTTGAGAGAAAGAAGGAAAATTGGAATAAAATATTCAGAGCTGAAAGATGTCAAGAAATCAATTTACTTAAATAGCCAGAGTGAAATGAAGACTCTATTATCTGTGCAACTACATTGCCTTAAGACAAAATATTGGAATATCTGTGATATAATGTGATCTGAATTCAGGACCAACTAAAATAGGATCCTAGTTTTTAGTTTGAGAATGCTCCTATATGAAAAGACACATATTTCTTGGTAAAATCCCCATAAAAAAATGAAGGTCACCAGGGAGTCCAAGAATGAAAGTGCCCTGATAGTTAAATTAGATTCCTGACTTTCAGCCAACCAATTCAAGGCTTATCATTGTGCACAGACACCTACACATTTCCTCTGAGATGGAAGTAGAGAGAGGAGAAACTTCTGTACCACTAAGTACATTGTAGGGGTAACCATAAGCCTCCCCCTGAGTTTCACATAGGTTAAAGATGAATCAGATGAGAAAACGTTGAGTCTCACACATGTGTTTTATACTCAGATAGACTAGAAAGTGACAAAAGAGTTGCCGGGGTCCTCAACTGCTTGCACAGTGCAACTGTAGACTTACCGTATGACTTTTGGAAAGACTTTTTTCCAAGTTTCTCCATACATTGAACTAAGAATGCTCATCTTTTGAAAACCTCTATTCCTGGAATAAGGTAGACAAGATCAGAGAACATCAGAGGCAGACAGTATGTGGTTAGTCTCTTTTGTTGAATTTTGACTTTAAACCACTCCTATTGTCACTAAAAGTATTTTAAAATGAGATGTTTTTCTGATTACAAAAGGAATATGTATTGATGATAAAAAATATAGAAAGTTACAGAAATTTTAAAGAAACAACCAAATGAATACACCACTGAACCCACCACAGAGAGGTCTTTCTAAAAATTTGTGGTGTTTTTTACATTTTTTCTGTTTTAATAGAGTGATATAAACATTTCATCATATTTTATAAATATTTTTAAGGATTCTTAATGGTATATGATAGCCCATCCTTGAATTCATCTCAATTTTTAGATTGAACCATATGAAATTGCTGTTTGTATCTCAAAATAGTTGAATATCAGCAATTTCATATCATTAAACCAAATATATAACCATTTTTAAAGACTGGTTATTGAAGTTTTTTCTAATGGTTTAATATTATACATTTTACATTTTTATGTTATTTGGGAAGCCAGTAACAGCCTAAATAACAATAAGAAGTAACTACACAAATTAATTTCACCCATAGGATGCTATTAAATATTTTTATTCTATCAGCATTTGTACTGTTCCTGACATGTTAGATTAAAAAATAGAATTTAATACTGTATTTTTGGCATAATCAAATTGATAGTAATATATAGTCATAGAAAATAACTGAAACTGAAGTGTGTAGAATTTATCTTTCATCATTATGTGTGATTCATGTTTCTTCTGTATAATTTCTTGGGTTTTCAAATGTTCTACAGTGGAGATAAATTTTGTTTATATTTGTACAAATTGCTGCAAAAACATATTCCTGCTTCAAAAGCATTCCTGTTTTCACAGAATTATATAATTTAATAAAATGTTTATTTTAAACTTAGGTTTGGTTTTGCAGATGCTATAAGACACAGGTATGCAGGAGAATTATATAGGAAAAGGAAAGAATAGACTTTGTTAATTCCTTCCTGTGTGCAGATGTTTTCTTTCTATTTGTTTATCAAGTGACTTAATACTCTCTCATGATCACATGCTGATCAATAGAGAATAGGATTACTATACTTAAGAAAAACAAAAACAAAACAGGATGTCAAATTTGAATTTCAAATAGAAAATGAATACCTTTTTTTAGTAGGAGCATGTCACATGCAATATTGGGCATATAATTATCCTAAGAGTATTCTTTGTTTACTTGAAATTAAAATTTAACTGGACTTCTTGTACTTTATATAGCAATTTAAATAGGAACAAGTTCAACAATTTAAACAGATTTTTTCCATGTGGCAATGTTAGCCTAGGTTACTCAAATATTTTAATTTTTTTACTAGAATTGGGGATGCATGTTCCAACATTATTTCTCCTAATTTTCATATGTTCCCAAATAATTAAAACACTTTAAAATACAGCTTAAAGTGAAGAGCACATGCCTGTGTGCCACGTGTGGCCTGTGGGGGACCTGTTGGTGATGGCTGCCAATAGATGATATAATGGATTAATGCTTCTCACGGTTCAGTGCCTGTAGGTGTTACCTGAGGATTTTGTTAAAATTCAGATTCTAATTCATTGTCTTTGAGGGGTTCTGAAATTTTGCATTCACGACAAACTTCCAAGTGAGGCCAGTAGTTGCCTTCTGCTGATCACAGTTTTAGTGTTAAGGAATGCATGGCAGGAAGGGGAAGGAAGGAAAAAGGAAGTAGGAAAATAGAACAGATATCCAACCCAGTAAAAGGGAACGTTGAAAGAGAAGAATTGAAGCAAAAGGTCTCATCCATGTGCTATTGTTCTTCAAATCAAGAATCAATCCTGGGCTTCCCTGGTGGCACAGTGGTTGAGAGTCCCCCTGCTGATGCAGGGGATACGGGTTCGTGCCCCGGTCCGGGAAGATCCCACATGCCGCGGAGCGGCTGGGCCCGTGAGCCATGGCCGCTGAGCCTGCGCGTCCGGAGCCTGTGCTCCACAACGGGAGAGGCCACAGCAGTGAGAGGCCCGCGTACTGCAAAAAAAAAAAAAAAAATCAATCCTCTAGCATAAAGTCAGAGCAAATGCAAATAAATCTGATATCAGATTCATTTATCATATAAGTATCTTAATAAAATTATCTTAATTCTTTGAAAGAAACTAAGTATAAAGAAAAAATCAGCAATATTAACGATGCAGATAATGAGGTGTTAGCTACCTGCACACAGATGCATGAGCACACAGGCAAACACACATAGTATGTTCTAAAAACATACATATATATATGTATAGATAGATAGATCTATACATATAGGAATAGCTACAGATATTTTCACAGACTCCCACCACCTTGTAATTCAGTGGTCCCTTGGGAAATACATTAAAGGTGGCTATATAGGGATAAATATCAAAGTAGAGTTTTAATTGCCTGCGTTGATTGCCCCAATCATGAAAGTAACCATAAACCACTACACCTGTCAGAGCCAGCGGTTGGTCACTGGGAAAGGCAAAGATGAGGACAGGATAATGAAAGAAAGCAGGGAAGAGGGAAAGACAGAATTAAAGAAATGTCTAGTGCAGCTATCTGGTGGAGGGTATTCATCTTTCTTTTTGAGAAAGGACAGGTAGGATATTAAGAGAGAGAAGTAGAGAGGGAGAAAGATGAAAGAGGAAAGAAACTTAAAACACATTACACAACACTGAGGGGACTGTATAATGCATGTTACTTCCTACAATGTAGTATGTGCTTTCCTCATGCAGGCCGGGACTCAGTAGCTTACTCTGAATGTTGAGAAGTCTACACGGGGACCAAGATACATAGCTGTGGGAACCTCTGTCAAATCAATGAAATAATTACAGTCACGAAGTTAAAAATCCTGCTGATTCCAAATAGCTCTTTTAAGAAGAATTAATCTATACTTAAAGCTACATAATTTTTTCTTGGCTTAAGATTATCTCATTTAAGAAAGTTTTTTCTTTCTATTAAAAGAAGTAATTTATGTACTATAAACAGTTTGGTAGAAATTTGACTTTTGAAAATATCAGTCCGAAATAGGGATGCATTTTGTAAGGGCAATTCCTGCTGAATTTGTAGCAGTGTATGTTAACACCCATCACCATTTGAAAATAAGCAGGTCATTCTGGATCAGAAAATCTCTGGCATTAAAGAAAAAGAGTGTATAGGTCAGTATTACCCTTACCCAGTTTTGTCTAGCCCCCAAATTATCCCAAATATGGCTTTCATTTCTTTGTAGGTTATACATTATTGATTTCTTTAAATCTGACTTTAAAATTTTTCTTTTGTATTCTATGTTCTGGAATAGAATGAAGCTTAAGTCAGTTCTCGAAGTGTGGTCAGCCACAACAGCATAATATTGCTTGGGAACTTATTAGAAATGCCAATTATTGGGCTGTATCTCAGACATACTGTGAAGAAACTTTTGGAGGTGGGATCAAGAAATGTGTATTTAAAACCCTCCAGGGCATTTTCATGCTCACTAAAATTTGGGGACCACAGTCTAAAGCTATGATTGCCTCCATTTTTAAGATTCTCTTTCTCTCAGCATATTTCTGAAAACTTCCAACCTTGAGAATTCCCTAGAGACAGAGTGACTCTTATCATTAAGGCGAGCCAGATGATTACCTTAGGCAACCTATTTATAATTGTGAAGTAATTTTGAATACTGCAAATTCTAGTAGCATTCCTAAATACTAAAGTCCCTCCTTCAGGCTCACAAATATGGCTGTGGAAACCAAAATGTATTATGTAAATTTGTAGCTTTCTAAAAAAAGTAGAACTGGTTTAGGGTTTGTTTGCAGACTTTGACAAACAGCAATTCAAAAATGTCTATATGAATTATGTAAAATGTAAACCAGTTGCACTCCTACTTTATTGAAACTATTGTTATTACAACATGCGCTATTGTAAATCTATATATCCTTGAATTCACTCAGAACACTCAGACAATAACTGAATTCTGTCAGAATTTTGCAGTGTCTTGAGCACCTATAGCTAAGGGATGGAGTAATTTATTTCCAATTGCTATCAGGAGAATTAGCTCACAAAACTAGTGTTGTCAGTCAGCATGGCTCATAATAAGCAAGTCATATCCATTGCAAAAGAAAATCACCCACAGCTGGTAACTAGAATGCAGTTGCTAAAGTATCTGTGGTCGTGTCTGTAAGGCAAGAGAAGATTAGTTGAATGAGGTTAGGCAAAAAGGCAAAAGTAAATGACTTCAAGAAAAATGCAACTGGATTTCTGTCAAGTCTTACAGTTAGATACTCGTACACTAGAGAAAAATTTAAAGAGGTTTCAGTCTAGGAATACATGAATATTTTCTTACTCTTGTTTGACTATACTACTGCTAAGCAACCAGGCCAAGGTCATTAAACTTTGCTCCTAGTTGCTTTAAACACTTCTTTCTGACCTGGCTCCAATTAATACAAATAATTATTTTTCCCTTCTTTCAGCACTGTCATTTTCCTGATCTTTGAATCAGTTTCTCTAGAGTGGGAATCACTTGGCTTTAGCATTTAGGCTCAGCCCTGCCTCATTGTACTGCCTGTGCTGACTCTTATTTGAAAGATATTTGAGGAGCTATGCCAGCACTCATGAAATAATATCAGGGTAACCTCACTGTGATTTGATTCTTAGCTGGTACCCCACTCTGATAACAGTGTCTGCCTTTTCCCTGCCACTGAATTCCTCTGCCCCTCTTATGACCTTACCCTTCCAATTATGATCCCTATGCTTCTGTCATTACCTGTGAGATATGCCTCATATTTCTTTGCCTTTTTATGATTGAAATAAGATTCTTTTCCTCTTCATGCTATCCTTCTCCTCAACTCTCACCCACCTTTACTATTCAACACCTAAACCAGAAGCTAAGTTCCTGCCACCTCCTAAGAGACAACCTCAATTCAAACTGCTTGCTTTGCTGTCTAGATTTCTGGTGCTAAGTCACCTAGATTCTCTAAAACTGTGAGTCACTGACTTGCTGGGATACCTCACCTCACTCTCCAGGACAGATTGCCTGGCTGGGTTATTGCCTGAAGTATGTGACACTCTGTAGTATTCTGACAAATGTGAATTCAAGATGCTTGAAGGCATGATAGAAGGAGAAGCCACAGATACACATGAAGCGGCAGCTGTGCTCACTGCACAGGGCCTCACACGGGGACATATTATGCACTTGCCATGTTAATTAAGGCACGTTATTGTTAATATCATCCACCACATGACTAAACTAGAAATTATGGAGATATACAAAAAAGTATAGTTTCTATTTTTGAGGATATTGTATTCTAGTTATGGAGGCAGAGCAAAAATAGAAATATGTAAGTAAGGATGCTGAAAGGAAAATTTTAACAATAAAAATGTAATTGTCTCCAGTTCAAAAAAGTTGCACCAACGTTTTTGGAAATTGATGTAGGATGGCAGTGAGAGTGGGGCGTGGGATAAAATGTTTAAGATGTAACCAAACCTTTAATCATTTTAATTTTTGCCACTGCTGGTATTCCATGTCCACTGCTCTAGTTGCAAAATAAAGAGAGAAAAGCTCCTTTGCTCTTCCAGTATTTGGCGTAGCTATTTCCAGTCTCAGCATTACACTCTTATGAAAGGTAAAGACAGAGTGATATCATCACTGAGTACATACCTGATATGCAAACAAGCAAACAGTCAAAACACCCAAGGCTAACACTAACTCTTCAGCCTGTAATACCTTCAGCATTTTAAATGTTTTGTAATTCAATCAAATATTATCAGCCTAAACAATAGGAAGCAAACAATGCATAAATCTTCTCATTCTGAGACCTTAGAAACTGAATACTTCTTAAATGGCGGGTGATACAGTTTTCTAAATATGAATGATAAAGTTGCTCAAAAGAATTAACTAGGTTGAGCGTAAAAGCAACATCTGTAGAAGCAAAGTGAAAACCATCCTTGTTCGTTAAGGACACTAGCAATACCTTTCCACACCCATGTGCATCGATTAATAAGTATTTTGTAAAAGAACCATTACATTTTCAGAAATGGAGCGGTGCCCATATCTGAATGTCTGCTACAATGGAAGGCAATATCAGAGAATACAGCCCCCAAAAGCTTGGTATGATAAATTCATCAGGGAGAAAATTCAGCCTATATTTAAATAAGGGAAGCATCTGGGATCACCTAAACAAAAAGCAGAAAGAGGGAAGAGTAAATCCCCTGGGAACAGCATTAACATAATTGAGCACTTAAATGCATAAGAAACAAATTGAGACCACTTAAGTAAATAAGAAGAAAGCTATGTAAAGACAGCATCAAAATGCTACCATTGATCTTTAACTGCTACCATCTCTGCAATTAAGTAAGGCTGACACCTCTAAGGAATAGTTACTGAGCATTGAGCTAAATGGTTATGTGCCTGAGCTTCTGCAGTGACAGCTTGGGTTTGAATCCAAGCACCAGCACCTGGCAGATGTATCATCTTCAAAATTCAGTTTCCTTATCTGTAAATAAGACACAATAATAAAATTGCATTACAGAGTGCTGTGATTTTTAAAGGAGATAATTGTAGAAATTGTTTGCCCTAGTGTATGCCCCATAATAAATATTCTATCAAATTATTTTACTGTTATTATTTCCACCAGATCTGAAAAGGCATGTAAGCTTAAAATGCATACTTGTGTGACTAAGTGCTAAGGAGTGGATTTGTGTTAATAGAATTTTTCTTTCTATTAAAAAATTTATCTCACAAAATAAATATTGAATCAAGACTATTTTGATCTCCATTAACATTGCTTTATTTATGCAAAATTGAAAGGGAATTGACAAATTTGGATTATAAATCTTGCAATATTATAACCAAGAAGGAAAAATTAAGAAGACAAAGTTTTACAAATTGTCTGATTTATGAACTGTAACTGACTACTTCAAAATACACGTCAATCTTCGTTAATACAACTAGATATTTGGACACTAATTATTGAACTGAATGTTGCAACCATCTACACAGTGGTTTGATCTAATTAAGAGAAGTGATTATAGATACTTGCACACGATATTTTTGTTTTAAGTCATTTATTAAATAATTTTGGTAATTTTTTTATTGGAGTGCAAAATATATATAGTGAAGTCATAAATATTAAGTTTGCGGGCTGCTAATTTTTTATAAAGTGAATACATCAGGGTAACCAGTACCGAGATCTTGGTATAAAATATTACAAGTACCCCAGAAGCCTCTCCTGTTCCTGTTCCTTAGTCTTTACATACCCCCAAAGGTAGCCACTAGTCTGAGTTCTAACACTATAGATAAGTTTCAACCTATTTTGTGCTTTTTACACATGAAATAATGTAGTATGCACTATTCTGTGTTTGGGGTTCTTTTGCTCAACATGAGTCTATGAGATTTATGTGTATTATTGCTTGAAATAGTATTTTCTATTTCATTGCTATATACTAGGTCATTGCATGAATATATTATATAACATGTATTTTCTGTTATACAATTGATGATGGTTATCTCCAGTATTTAGATATTGTGAATTGTGCTTAGTGACAATTCTTGTACATGACTCTGCTGCACATGAATTGCTTGGTTATAAGGTATGCAAATATTTAGTCATAAAGGAAAATAGTGCCAATAGCTTTATAAAATTGTTGTACCAATTTACAATAACACCAGACATGTATGAGAGCACCGTTGATCCATTTAAGTGCCACAAACCAGTACTGTCAGCTTCTTTAAGTTGTAACCATTCTGGTAGATTCGTAGCAGTATCTCATTGTGGGTTTAAAAAAAAAAAAAATTATTGGAGTATAGTTGATTTACAATGTTGTGTTAGTTTCAGGTGTACAGCAAAGTGAATCAGTTATACATATACACATATCCACTCTTTTTTAGATTCTTTTCCCATATAGGCCATTACAGAGTATTGAGTAGAGTTCCCTGTGCTGTACAGTAGGTCCTTATTTGTTATCTATTTTGTACATAGTCGTGTGTATATGTCAATCCCAATCTTTCAATTTATCCCTTCCCCCACTCCTCATTGTGGTTTTAATTAGTGCTTTCCTGATGATTTATAACATTGAGTACTTTTTCATATGCTCATTGGCCTTTTGGATATCCTCTTTTGTTAAAAGCCTGGTCAAGTTTTTCACTTATTTCTTTAAAAAATGTTTGTTGTTTTCTCCTTAATTTGTAGGATTTATTGAATAGTTCTTCTATGGATACATGTATGACAAATATTTTCTCCTTTTCTGGGATTTACCTTTTGAAACTCTTAAAAGTATCTTTTAATTAAAAAAAAAACTTTTTTGAATCTCATAGAAACCAATCTGCCAATCGTTTCCTTTGTGATCAGTGTGTTTTTGTGTGTGTTCTGTTTAAGAAATTTGTGCCAATCTCAAAGTCATGAGGATTTTGACCTACAATAATTTCTAGAAGTTTTATTTTATTATTTTTACCTTAATTCTAGAATCCATTTCTAATTGATTTTCCTGTGTAGGTTCCAGTCAGGTTTAACATTCATTTTTTTTTTTTTTTTCAGGTGAATACCATTCTTAAAGACTTATTGAAGTCATGTAATATCTAAGAGCATTTCTCTGCTACTATTCTTTTGAAGATGCTATTGTAAATCCTTTCGAATTCTAACAATTCAAACATTTATCTATGACAGCAACTTTTTTTTTTAATAGTACCAGTTGTGGGGATAGTCAATATAGTCTACCCTTGGTTTAATCTACTCTCTTTCAAAATAACTTCTTTCAGGTTTTATTTGTACCCTTGCAGAAAAAAAAAGAAAAAATGCACAAATGTAGTAATGATTCAAAATGTTGTTTTGAATCCTTTCAATTCTAATAGCATTAAATTTATTGGACGTGTGCTTTAATAGAGATGGTCTACCAAATTATTCTCCAGCAGAAGAGATACAGTTATGGCCTCAGAAACCAATACTTGCTTGTATACCCCTCATTGTAAAGATTGTGAAAATCTGCTAATTGTTGCAGTAATTTATTATTATATTTTAATTTTCATATTAAGTGTACACTTGCCTTAGGTAATGACTATTTTGTGTTAGTTGAATTCATTAATACATTCACCCATATATTAATACAACAAATATGTATAAAGTACAGGCTGAGTGTTAGGTTTTATGGATACAGTGGTATATAATATAGATATAGATATAGTTTATATATTATATAACATAGACAGTATGTTTCTCTGCCCTTAGAAGCTAACAGCCTAACATTAGAGTTAAATATCATTGAATAATTTACCATATGTAAATTATATACTGCCTGCTTGTTAGTTTTTAACCATGCAAAGTATTGTCTTATATTGTCATGTAATTTTTGGAAATTTTATAAGTAATTAGTGAACCATAACACACCAAATTGATTATCTTTAAAGTGAGTTTGAGAATTTTTTTAATAACCGCTCCCACCGAAATTCAAGGAACATTTTAAAAGCATGTGTAATTTCTGATGTGATCATTTATATATATTTGAAACCCACAGTTTGTGAAAATACCACAGTGTGTTAAATGCAAAAATTCTTTAAGAAACAATGGCTAAGTAATAAAGAATAAATTCAAGAATAAAGAACTTTGAGAGTTTTTTAACAACTGTGATCTAAATATGGCAAAAAAGCCCTAGGCAGATGCTCTTTGAGATAGTTCTTGTCAAATGGTCACACATTAAATGTACTCTTATTTCACTTGAAGTGGATTAAATTGAAAGGACTTATGGTGACTTTGCCTCTAGTCTCCTGTCCACTCCATTTAAACTATACAGCGTTGTTGGACTGAACTACTGTTTTATTATAACATTTTCCTTTAAAAAAATGCCATAATTTACCATTATATCAAATATAATTCTTTATTTTCCACTTTCTGGCTTCACTGTCCAGACATACTTCTGCCATTTGCTGATATATGATTTCTGCGAGTAAGATGGCTTGATAATCTCTTCTCCTGCATCATTAATGGAAATGATTGTTATGTGTTAATCTGGTGCTTTTAGGTAATGTTGGAAACTTATTGGTCCCCTATATTATAATTTCCTTGTGAAAATGTCTGAATTCTAAGAAACCTGTCTTTACAAAATACTTTTTAAATATAATTTCTCACAAATTTGGCACTGCAGATGATTTTTAACTTATAATTTTTGTCCTATATGTTACATTTTCACAAATATTAGCTATCAGTTTCTTACATTATTATACTGCAATATATTTTTTCATCATTTACACTTTTCTGATTTATCCTCTCTTTCATATCTTATTCTCCTCTTAAGTTTTCAAATATTTATAGACTTCAGTTTTCTGTTTATTTAATCCACTACATGTATTTAAATATTCAAAATGAACGAGGCACTATGTTAGACACTAGAAACTCACTAGTGAACATCATAGATGTTCCCTTTGAAGCCCATGGATCGATTACACTCCAAGAAAAACACTTATGACACATATTAGTTTCCTCTTGCTTCTTTGATATATTACCACAAATTTAGTAGCTTAAAACACCCATTTATTATTTCACTGTTTTGTGAATCAGAGGTCCAGGTTCAATGTTACTCAACTGGATCCTCTTCTTGGGGCCTCACAGACCTCAATCAAATTATTGCAATGCAAAGCTTTTATCTGGAAACTCAGGTTAAGATTCCATTTCCAAGATCATTCAGGTTGTTGATAGAATTCAGTTACTTGGAGTTGTATGACTAAGTCCCAATTTTCCTGCCACTTTTCATCTTCAAGCCAAAAACCACACATTGAATCCTTCTTGTACTTCAAATCCCTGACTTTCTCTTCTGCTACCAGCCAGAGAAAGATCTCTGCTTTGAAGGGTGGTATGTTATGCCCATACACATAATTTAGGATATTCTTCTTAACTTAAGCTCAGCTGATTAATAACCTTAATTACACTTGAAAAGCCCTTTTGCCATGTAACATGCTCATGGGAGTATCACCAAGAGCCAAAGTTCACAGAAGCTAAGATTCTGCCTAAAACACATGCAGATTAGAAAATATGTCTAGGTATCTTCAAGGTATCTTTGTGATAAGAACAAAAAACTGGAAGAAAACAAATACTTTATATAAAGAAAAATGCACAAATTAATTGTGTGTTCACACATTGAATATTATCCAGAATTTAAAATTAATGAACTATAGCTATAAATTATACAATGGATACATTTTAACAATATAACATTGATGAATAAGAGAAAGATTAAGTTATAACAAGACCAAATTAAAACTAAAACATAATATATAATTTAAAAATAAGAATGCTAAATATGATTTAGGATAATACTTGTCTCTAGAGGGGAGTTTAAGGGAAAATTGCAGTAGGAATTTATAAATAGATTTAAGGTAATATAAAAGCATTCAGTCTAAAAAGAAAATATTTACTCCAGTGTCAGGTAGTGGATTCATGGGTGTTTTTTGTATTATAAATAGGTACATACATACTCAAGAAAGAGTCACGTGAGGGCCAGATTTTCAAATGTGTCATGAATGAAGAACTATGATTAATCAAAATTTATATACTTGTGACTGTATATCGAACTGCCAAAATATTAAAATTTATATAAGGAAAAATTGCAGGGTGGCTTGAGAAAGTATAACATGGATCCTGACTGAGGATAAGGAAACAAAGACAACCTTTCTTTGGAAGCTGTATTTAAGCTGAGATGTGAAGGACTACAATTATAGGGACTTGGCTGGGAGTGCAGGGAAAAGCAGATATGTTACTCTGGAAATTGGTGTGAAGCCCTTGAGACTAGAAGACAAGTAGGAAAGAAGTCTATTGTATACCTGAAGCATGGAGAATGGCACAAGACAGGCTGGAGGGACAAGGGACCAGATATTGCTGCAGGATGCAGAGAAGTGACATGATCAGGCCTTTTAAAAGGATGCCTTTTTTGACTAAAAGACTTGGAGCTGGACAATAACAGAAGATAGAAAGTTATGTCTTGAGACGAGGGAGACTCTATGGTGGATACCTACTACTGCATATGAGAATATAATTTATTTTTTGGTTTTGTGTTGTTTATTTATTCATCGATTCAGATGAAAGTTGTTCATTTTGATAGGAAAAAGATCACCTAGTACAGGGGGCTTATAATGAAAAACAGCAGTTCTCTAACCCACATGTCTTTCTACCCAGAGTCCTGTTCCAAAGAGACAGCTAATTCTAAGTTCTAATTTTGTGTTTGGCTACTTGTTTTTATTTTTAATCTAAAACAATTTATTTTCCTAAGCCTAATCTTAGGAAAAAAAAAACAAAAGTTTTTTTTAGGAACAGTTTAGGTTCACAGCAAAATTGGAGGGAAGTTACAGAGATTTCCCATATAGCCCTGGAGGCACACATGCATAGCCTCCTCCCATTATCAACATCATCCCCCACCAGAATAGTACATTTGTTATAGCACACGAATCTATATTAACATATCATAATGACCCAAAGTGTATAGTTTACATTATCGTTCGCTCTTGGTTTTGTACATTCTGTGGGTTTGGACAAATGTATAATGACATGTATCTATCATTATGCTATCATTAATAAAAATAAAGTATTTAAGGAAAAACTACCACCATGATATTATGGCACTTGACATGAATAAATGGAATAATGGTGTTACCATTTACAAAGATAGGAAATAATGAGAGAAGAGTAAATTTGAAAGGTCATTACAATTTCTGAATTGATTTTAAATTTGAGAAGCTTATTGCACATTCAAATGGAGGTGTCTAGGAGGAAATTGTGTGTCACAATGTGGAGTTCAGGGAAGTGTCAGAAATATAAATGTAAAATCTGTGAATTATCACAGTACATGTAGCATTTAATAGCCAGATTACTGGCCAAGAATATGTAAGGAGTCAGCATAAACTACATGTAAACTGAGTTCTGGGACTCCCCAAGATGGATAAATTTTAAAACAAAAATGTGAAAATTCAATCAAGCTAAAAAAGTTGTACAAACTATGTATAATAATACACAATAGATGAAAAATTTAATGGCTGTAAAAAACCACGTGTTTGCGGGTTCATGGGTGTAGTGCAAATATAAAATGTATGGACAGAGAGTGATACACAAAAATTGCAGGAGAATGTTTGCCTCTGAGAAGAGTGGGGAAAAATGAGAATGGGAAAAGTATACACATAGCTTTCAACTTGTCATTAAAGTTTTATTTCTACGAAAAACAATTTGAAACATAGGGAAATTGATTAATTGGCTAGTAAGAGATTAGATAAAAGGGCATAGTGTGTTTAGAGAGTTCTTTTTTTAATTAGTTATCTTTTTTTTTTTTTTTTTTTTTTTTTTTGCGGTACAGGGGCCTCTCACTGTTGCGGCCTCTCCTGTTGCGGAGCACACGCTCCAGACGCGCAGGCTCAGCGGCCATGACACATGGGCCCAGCCACTCCACGGCATGTGGGATCTTCCTGGACCGGGGCACGCACCCATGTCCCCTGCATCGGCAGGTGGACTCTCAACCACTGCGCCACCAGGGAAGCCCCTAGTTATGTATTTTATACATATTAGTATATATATGTCAATCCTAATCTCTCAATTCATCCCACCCCCCACCACCCCGCTTTTTTTTTACATTTGTTCTCTACATCCGTGCCTCTATTTCTCCCTTGCAAACTGGTTTATCTGTACCATTTTTCTAGGTTCCACATGTATGCGTTAATGTACAATATTTGTTTTTCTCTTTCTGACTTACTTCACTCTGTATGACACTCTCTATGTCCATTCACGTCTCTACAAATGACCCAATTTCATTCCTTTTTATGGCTGAGTAATATTCCATTGTGTATATGTACCACATCTTCTTTATCCATTCGTGTGTCAATGGACATTTAGGTTGCTTCCATGACCTGGCTATTGTAAACAGTGCTGCAATGAACATTGGGGTGCATGTGTCTTTTTGAATTATGGTTTTCTCTGGGTATATGCCCAGGAGTGGGATTGCTGGGTCATATGATGATTCTATTTTTAGTTTTTTAAGGAACCTCCATACTGTTCTCCATAGTGGCTGTATCAATTTACATTCCCACCAACAATGCAAGAGGGTTCCCTTTTCTCCATACCCTCTACAGCATTTATTGTTTATAGATTTTCTGCTCATGCCCATTCTAACCGGTATGAGGTGATACTGCATTGTAGTTTTGATTTGCATTTCTCTAATAACTAGTTTTTTTTTTTAATATTGAGCTGCATGAGCTGTTTATATATTTTGGAGATTAATCCTTTGTTGATTCATTTGCAAATATATTCTCCCATTCTGAGGGTTGTCTTTTCATCTTGTTTGTAGTTTCCTTTGCTATGCAAAAGCTTTAAGTGTCATTAGGTCCCATCTGTTTATTTTTGTTTTTATTTCCATTACTCTAGGAGGTGGATCAAAAAAGATCTTGCTGTGATTTATGTCAAAGAGTGTTCTTCCTATGTTTTCCTCTAAGAGTTTTATAGTGTCTGGTCTCACATTTAGGTCTTTAATCCATTTTGAGTTTATTTTTGTGTATGGTGTTAGGGAATGTCCTAACTTCTTTCTTTTCATGTGTAGCTGTCCAGTTTTCCCAGCTCAATTTGTTGAAGAGACTGTCTAGAGAGTTCTGTTTAGAAGTTTGTGTTCAGAATAAATGGAGTAGAAAGAAGGAGCCATAAATGCAACTTCAGAGGTTTTTTTTGTTTTTGCTATTGTTATGAGTTTGTTGTTTGTTCACTTTTATAAGTAGAGTGCTAAGAACTCATGTGTCTTGGTGCTAATGGAAAGACAGCTTTTCTTAGGAATTAGATAATTTCATCATTATAATGGAAGAAGAAAAAAGAAAACCTAGAGATAGATACATTTAAATTGGTGTATTTGGTAGGGGGTGAGATGAATTGGGAGATTGAGACTGACATATATACACGAATATGTATAAAATAGATAACTAATAAGAACCTGCTATATGCCACAGGGAACTGCACTTCGCTGTATGGTAGAAACTAACACAACTCAGCAGTTCCAACCTTACCCTTCTATATTCTGCTTTGTGGGACTGAGACTCTGCAAACCACATTTTGCTTTGTCAGCTGGATCCCTGTTAAGCTCTGTCATGATGGGCACCAGAGAGAGACAGCAGAGCTGGAAGAAAAAGGACTTAATCTTTTCTGTTTGTTCCTTGTGGTCTCCTGGACTACTTCCTGTTCCTGTAGGCATCATTGCAACAGTACTTCCCAGCAGTAGCAAGGCTTTCCCATTACAGCACCTAAATCCAGTTTGCAGTTTTCTCAACACTTGCAAACCCAGCTTCATCACCTACCTCTCGTAAATATTGATATCACCTCCTTTCCTCAGAGGCCCCATCTTAGACCCAAGGACATTCATCCAAACTCAGAGATACCAGCACCAGTGGGGCGAAGCCTCCTTTTCAGTAGTGCAAGTTTCAACTCTTGGGCTCCTCCTATAAGTTTTTATGTTTTAATTATTCTAGACTCTTCCTTTTTTTTCTTTGGCCCTAAGAGTGATAGCTGCTTTCTCTGTCATTACATCCATGATATCTTAGAGCTATCTTTTTACCCTTTTAGTTACTTAGTTAACAATATTTTTACAGGAAATGCTCCTATCTAATAACCAACATGGCTTTTTCTTTTGACTGGATTCTGTCTGATACAGTCTTTAAAATAAATTCATAAAAGTTCAGAATAGGATTCTGGATGCTCAGGCATAGGTCATGTTTCTCCCTCTATGCCTTTGGCTGTGTATGATACAGTGGGACTATGACTGACCTATTCTGGGTCAAATATTCAGACCTGTTTCTGAGATGAGGGGACACCATGACCAATAGTCTCAGCAGGACCATATGGCAGTATAGAGAAATTCTCCAAAGAAACAGATTGCTACCACTAAAATAATGGGAAGGGAGATACCTGCTGGAGTGGAGTGAAGAGCTTTAGCTACCACAGATAAATAGCATAACACTGCTTATCCACTTATAAGTGTACTAGTTTATTAAATGTTCAAAATTAATAAATCATAAACATGACATTTTATTTGTTTGTTTATTTATTTTACTCCAGTCATTTCAAACATATTCTGCAAAACATTTTGTTATCCCTAAAAAAATGTTGGGTGGATTTCAGAACTTCCTGTCACTTTCAATTACTACAGATCTATGTGGTTTTAGTTTTGAACTTCATCTTCAATTCAAGTTTCCCCCTTCTCTGCCATCTGAAAATATTTTCTCTTCCCTTCAAATCCAGAGCTGAAAGAGAGAGATGCATCTGCTTTGAGACATGTCATCTCCCTATCTTCTCTAAATTTTGTGTCCTGCAGTGTATCAGGATGCACTGACGGGAGAGCAAAAGTTACACATGCTTTTTTATTAACAGGTTCTATTGTAGATTTCTTTCTTGCTTGGTTGCAACAGCTTTTCTGGCCAACAGACATATTCTCTGTGTGATGAGTGTGCCAGTGATCTGGAGCACATGTATAAGTTCTTCTGGAGGCGCTATGGGTCCTCCTCATGGCACAGTTCCCTGATTCGTGAGATCTAGCTCAGACATTCTTGGCAGTATAACCTACTGTGCCTATTACATTGATATTTTACATAGTGAGACAATTTCTCATGAAGATACCACAAAGTGGTTCAAATACAACTACTTCTAATTTCCCTTTACTGACAGGAAATTCAGACATATATATGGAGTAAACATAGTCAATGCTACTGCTTCC
Organism: Kogia breviceps; assembly: GCF_026419965.1. Taxonomy (NCBI): domain Eukaryota; kingdom Metazoa; phylum Chordata; class Mammalia; order Artiodactyla; family Physeteridae; genus Kogia; species Kogia breviceps. Next base: position 139,435,275 of record NC_081310.1, on the reverse strand, counting down.
TCCTCCTGGCATCCAAATGGAGAAGACTTGACCCTACCATTCATTATTATGGTAAGAAGTTTGATGGTCAATTGTATGTGCCAACTTAGCTGCCCAGATATATAGTCAAAATTACTCTGCATGTTTCTGTGAGAGTGTTTTTGGATGAGATTTGCATTTAAATCCATGAACTTTGAGTAAAGCAGATTGCTCTTCATAATGTGGGTAGGCCTCATCCAATCAGTTAGAGACCTGAAAAGAAAAAAAGATTGGCCTCCCACCAGAAGAAGGAATTCTGAAGCAGATGGCCTTTGGGCTTGAACTACAGCATCAGCTCTTCCCTGGGTCTCCAGCTAGGCTGCCTATCCTGCAGATTTTAGACATACCAGCCTCAAAAAATCATGTAATCTAATTCCTTAAAAATCCCCCTCATCTAACTCTGTCTATGTGTGTGTGTGTATTCTTTATACACATTATTAATTCTGTTTCTCTGGAGATCCTGACTCATACAGAAATATAAATAAGCTGAGATTACTCTCTTGCAAGTCTGCAATAATGGTCTTGGTTACTAGGAGTTGGGATGGATCTTTTGCCCTTGTGGTCTACATTAGAAAATGCATAAATCCTTTTGTTTCCTTGACTTTGGTCCCAAAGACATTTTTCTTTTCCTCTGCTCAGGCCAGATCAGTATATTTGGGGCATGTTCAGTAGAATAATGAAATGCCAGTTATTGTGTTTGTTAGACACCCTTAATCTCTACAAGCTAATATTTTAGATACCTCTTCACTTGTCTTAGAGCTAGGTGAGTATGAACGCGGTGATGCCAGGGAGTATTCACCTCACACACACTCCTCCTGACCATTTCCTGGTTAAAAATCAGAATGTTGAGGAGATTCCTTGTGATAGCATGACTGGTAATGCCCCCCTTTTAGTAAGCCATAAAGGAGTTTTTGCCTCCAACTGTTCCCATTTTTCGTTAGAAAGTGGGGTATTTTGCATCTCTTTGATCTGGGTTTTGGTGATTTATGCAGCAGAAAAATTTCCATTCAACCTCCTTTTACCCACCACTGTCTTAATCTTATAGTCTTGTAGAGAGTAATTTCATTTTACTGGACTATCTTACCATTTAGATGAATTTTTTATACCTGATTCTTCTCTATTTGGATACTACACCTGTCATAATGGCTACGTGGATTCCTGCCAGTGGAAACATGCATGCATTTCCCTCATTGTGAAAGCAGAGCAGAAAAATGTGGGTAGCTTCCTGGCTAGAAAGCTGGCTTGGCCTTTGATGCAAGAGCAAACATTAGCAGGATTATTGGCTTCCATATGTCTCTGGGGAAAACTCAACCTGTGTAATTTCTTCCTTTGCTATGTGGGCAGCCACTAGGAAACAGGAGGTTGGCACAATGACTGATGTGGGCATAAGGGCAAATAGAGTCCATGTTGATGCTTTAGAAATACAAACTCCTCCATAGACTTTTTTTCAGCAGATTTCTGCATTTGGACAACACATATACAACCATTAATATACCACTATTAGAAAGGTTGAGGAATCTATTCAGTGTTGTATTTCTTAAAGTCTTTAACCAATGTATACCTTTGTTTAAGATAATCACATACCAGGATAGCTCAAATAACCTTATCTGATGCTTTTAAAAAGTGTAAAACATACTGATAAACTAATGAGAAAATTTTGAAGTAGCAAAAATGATTGTATACTCCATTGCTTGGCATATAGGTTGTGGAGTGTTCATAATTAACTTCAAAATTATATCCTGTAGGAAGTTATATAAGGGCATGAAAATTATGAATTATGAAAAATTCAGTAAAACAGGTATAATTTTGGAAAATGAATTAAAGTTATTCCTAGCGTTTTCAAAAAAAATGAAATGTATATATGTCTTTATCAAAAAGTAGGAGTGCATTTAGAACTATTATCCTTACATGCCAAATGGCATAAAGCAAGATGTATTGAAAAAATTCACAAGATGGCAGAGGAGAAGACCTTGAGCTCACCTCCTCCCCTCAGAATACCCAAATCACAACTAACTGTTAAACAACCATCAATAAAAAAGATTGGCATCTACAAAAAAAAGTTATTCTATATCCAAAGACAAAGAAGAAATCACAACGAGATGGCAGGAGGGATGCACTCTTGTGATATAATCAAATCCCATACCACCTGGGGCAGGTTACCCACAAACTGGTGAATTATTATACTGCAGAAATCCTCTCATGAGAGTGAGAGTTCTGAGCCCCATGTCAGGCTCACCACTCTAGGAGTCTGGCATTGGGAGGAGCCCCCAGATCATTTGGTTTTGAAGGCCAGAGGGTCTTGATTACAGGAGTACCACAGGACTGGAGGAAACATACTGCACTCTTGGAGGGTACACACAAGGCCCTGCACACACTGGGTCCCAGTGCGAAAGCAGTGACTCCATAAGAGCCTGGGCCAGATCTACCTGCTGGTCTTGGAGGGTCTCCTAGGGAGGCTGGGGTAGGGGATATGTGGCTCTCTCTTTGGATATAAAAGCTGATAGGGAACATATCCAGGAGTACTCATCTGAAGACTAATGTCTTGCTTGGGACATTAGCACCAAGAGCTGGCCTCACCTAACAGCCTGTCGGCTACAGTGCTGAGATGCTTCAGGCCAAACAACCAACAGGGCAGGAACATAGTCCCACCCATCAACAGACAGGCTGCCTAAAGACTTTCTGAGCCCACCTTTGCCTCGAGACATGACCCTTGACATGACCTGGCCCACCAGAGGGCCAAGACCCAACCTGCCCACCAGTGGGCAGGCAGTGGTCCTTCCCACAAGGAAGCCTGCACAAACCTCTAGACCACACTCATCCATGAAGGGACAGACACGAGAAGGAAGGAAACTACAGTCCTGAAGCTTGCAATACCGAGTCTACAAACACAGGTCAAAACCAACCCTGGGACCAGCTGGATCCTGGTCCTTGGGTGATGAGAGGGGAGTGTACTGCTGGGACACATAGGACATACCAAAATAAAGGCCACTTCTCCAATGTCTAGAAATGTAAATAAGCTATTACTTACGTAAAAATACAGATAGAAACAAACAAAATGAGATGGCAAAGGAGTATATTCCAGACGAAGGAACAAGAAAGCCTCAGTAAATTTATGAAAATTGAAATTTTATCAAGCACCTTTTCTGACAACAATGCTATGAAATTAGATATCAACTACAAGAAAAAACTGCAAAACCCACAAACACAGGGAGGCTAAACAATATGCTACTAAACAATCAATGGATCACTGAAGAAGTCAAAGACAAAATTAAAAAAAAAAAATAACCTAGAGAAATATGAAAACAAAAACAAGAGGATCCAAAACCTATGGGATGCAGCAAAAGCTGTTCTTAGAGGAAAGTTTATAGCAATACAATCTTACCTCAGGAAACAAGAAAAACCTGAAATAAACAACCTAACCTTACACCTAAAGCAACTAGAGAAGGAACGAACAAAACCCAAATTAGAAGAAGGAAAGAAATCATAAAGATCAAAGCAGGAATAAATGAGATAGAGACAAAGAAAACAATAGAAAAGATAAATGGAACTAAAAGCTGGTTCTTTGAAAAGATAAACAGAATTGATAAATCTTTAGCCAGCCTCATCAAGAAAAAAAGGGAGAGCACTCAAATCAATAAAATTAGAAATGGAAAGAAAAGTTGCAACCAACACCACAAAAATACAGAGGACCATAAGAGACTACTACAAGCAACTATATGCCAATAAAATTGAAAACCTAGAAGAAATGGACAAATTCTTAGAAAGGTACAATCTCCTAAGACTAAACCAGAAAGAAATAGAAAAGACAAACAGACCAATTACAAGTACTGAAATTGAATCTGTGATTAAAAAAACTCCCAACAAACAAAACTACAGGACCAGATGGCCTCACAGGTGAATTCTATCAAACATTTACAGAAGAGGTAACACTTATCCTTCTGAAACTATTCCAGAAAATTGGAGAGGAATGAACACTTCCAAAGTCATTCTATGAGGCCGCCATCATCCTGATACCAAAACCAGACAAAGGTACTACAAAAAAAGAAAATTATAGTCCAATATCACTGATGAACATACACATAAAAATCCTCAACAAAATACTAGCAAAATGAATCCAACAATATATTAAAAGGATCATACACCATGATCAAGTGGGATTTATCCCAGGGATGCAAGGATTTTTGAATATCTGCAAATCAATCAGTGTGATACACCATATTAACAAACTGAATAAAAACCATATGATCATCTCAGTAGATGCAGAAAAAACTTTTGATAAAATTCAATATCCATTTATGTTAAAAACTCTCCAGAATGTGGGCATAGAGGGAACCTAACTCAACATAATAAAGGCCATATATGACAAACCCACTGCTAACTTCATACTCAATGGTGAAAATCTGAAAGCATTTCCTGTAAGATCAGGAACAAGACAAGGATGTCCACTCTTGCCACCTTTATTCAACATAGTTTTGGAAGTCCTAGCTATAGCAATCAGAGAAGAAAAAGAAATAAAGGAATTCAACTTGGAAAAGAAGAAGAAAAACTGTCACTGTTTGCAGGTAACATGATACTATACATTCTAAAGATGCTACCAGAAAACTACTAGAGCCCATCAATGAACTTGGTAAAGTTGCTGGATACAAAATTAATACACAGAAATCTGTTGCATTTCTATACACTAACAACAAAAGGTCAGAAAGAGAAATTAAGGAAACAATCCCATTTGCCATTGCATCAAAAGAATAAAATGCCTAGGAATAAATCTACCTGAGAAGGCAAAACACCTGTACTCAGAAACTATAAGATACTGATGAAAGAAATCAAAAAGACACAGATAGATGGATAGATATACCATATTCTTGTATTTGAAGAACCTATTGTTAAAACGACTATGCTACCCAAAGCAATCTACAGATTCATTGCAATTCATATCAAATCACCAATGGCATTTCTCAGAGAACTAGAACAAAATATTTAAAATGTGTATAGAAACCCAAAAGACATTGAATAGCCAAGCAATCTTGAGAAAGGAAAACAGCACTGGAGGAATTAGGCTCCCTGACTTCAGACTATATTACAAAGCTACAGTAATCAAAACAGTATGGTATGGGCATAAAAACAAAAAATATGGATCTATGGACCAGGCTAGAAAGCCCGGAAATAAACCCATGCACTTATGGTCAATTAATCTATGACAAAGGAGGCAGGAATATACAATGGAGGAAAGAGAGTCTCTTCAATAAATGGTGCTGGGAATACTGGACAGCTACATGTAAAAGAATGAAATTAGAACATTCTTTAATAGCATACACAAAAATAAACTCAAATAGATTAAAGACCTAAATGTAAGATGCCATAGAGGGAAAAAATAGGCAGAACACTCTTTGACATAAATTTCAGCAATGTCTATCTGGATCTGTCTCCTAGATTGATGGAAATGAAAACAAAAATAAACATATGGGACCTAATTAAACTTAAAAGCTTTTGCACAGCAAAGGAAACCATAAACAAGACAAAAAGACAACCTACAGAATGGGAGAAAATATTTACAAATGATACAACCAACAAACCATTAATCTCTAAAATCTACAAATAACTCATTACAGTGCAATATCAAAAAAATAAACATCCCAATCAAAAAATGGGCAGAAGATCTAAATAGACCTTTCTCCACTGAAGACATACAGTTGGCCAATGTATACATGAAGAGATGCTCAACATTGCTAATTATTAGAGGAATTCAAATCAAAACTACAATGAGGTATCATCTCACCCCAGTCAGAATGGGCATCATCAAAAAGTCTAAAAATAAGAAATGATTAAGAGGGTGTGGAGGAAAAGGAACTCTCCTAAACTATTGGTGGGAATGTGAATTGGTACAGCCACTATGGAGAATAGTATGGAGGTTCCTTAGAAAACTGAAAATAGAATTACCATATGATCCAGCCGTCCCAATCCTGGGCATGTATTCAGAGAAAACTCTAACTCAAAAAGATACATGCACCCCAATGTTCATGGCAGCACTATTTACAATAGCCAAGACATGGAAGTGACCTATGTGTCCATCGAAAGATGAATGGGTAAAGAAGATGTAGTATATATACATAATGGAATTTTAGTCAGCCATAAAAAATCAGTGGAATAATGCCATTTGCAGCAACATGGATGGACCTAGAGATTATCATACTAAGTGAAGTAAACCAGACAGAGAAAGGCAAATATCATATGATACTACTTATATGTGGAGTCTAAAAGAGGATATAAATGACCTTATTTACAAAACTGAAATAGACTCACAGACATAGAAAACAAACTTATGGTTACCAAAGGGGAGGAGAAAGAGAGATAAATTAGGAGTTTGGTATTAAAATATAACCAACAAGGACCTACTGTATAGCACAGGGAACTAAATATCTTGCAATAACCTATAATAGAAGGGAATGTAAAAAATGAATATATATGTGTGTGCGTGTATATATATATATATATACATGATCGCTTTACTATACACCTGAAACTAACACAACATTGTAATTCAACTATATTTCAATAGAAATTAAAAAAAATAAAACAAGATACGTTAATGCCAAAGAGTTTACCAGTAGTTAAAGTAACCTGTAGCAACTGTTAATACCCTTCCTGTTAATGTTGTGAGAGTTGTGAAAATGAAGTACCACTCTCAAAATTGTTTCTCTCAAAATATGTATTTTCTTCAGAAAAATATATGTACAAAGAAAAATAATGTAAATATAAATATCTGGAGTCATAAATTTTGAGGATATTTACATTAATGTTCCAGCTTTCTGCTACTACTATATTACATTGAAGGAAGACCTATTTTAGAACATTGTAATTGTTGGTGTAATAAGATTAGGTAACTGGATAAAGTGTCCTACAGAATAGTAGGATATTTAAACATATAGCAATAACCAAGGGGGGAAATATCTGACTAGTGTCTCAATTCTGTGATCTTTTCAGTGCTACATGAGTTAATTGATTCTGGGTTTTAACAAGAAACAGGTCTATTCAAATATAGATGATGATATTGTATATTGCATTATTATTTGAGAAGGTAGATTTTTAGGTTAAATTAAATGATTTTTGTAGGCTAGTAAAACAATATAAATTTGAGAACATAGGGATTTTTAAAAATTTAACAAACAAAAATGGTTTATAAATTATTATCTTAGTGAGAAAATCTACAAAAACATTCAGCAATGCTATGCTTATTTAACATATTAATAAATAAGTTAGTGGTCTGATATATGTGTGGACAACTTTATTACAATTCTTGGAACTCTGCATTCCCCAAAATTGTACTGAAGTAATTTGTTGGTTACTTACTTTAATCGACATTTTTCATTATCCACTGAAAGGGCCAGAATACTTTTGCAAACATATTTTTAAAACAGGTCTGATGGAAAATGCACAACTTTAAGAGTCAGAATCCTGATGTCACTCTTTGCCTCTTGTCACCTTAAGCAAGTGACATTTAATTTCTTGGAGCAAGTTTATTGCTCCAGAACAAATGAAATAATATATGTAAAGTGCTTTGTGCATTATACAATGCAATATAGGATTAAGTTGAACATAGGATTTTAGCTTCTCTTCTGGAAAACATGCCCAGCCGGGGGGGTTATTAGAATATGGGCCGGAGGAGGATGAAGGGAATGTCTGCAAATATTAGAATATGACTTGATTAGAAAAAAAAAATACCATATTTTATAATAAAAACATTAGAGTGTGGATTTTATATTCTCATGAAAGGGCATGAGTTTAACTCTGTGAGCATCATGGATTTAATATTTAATGTTATATTCTAATTTTTAGAAAAATGTACATTTATAGAGTAAAATTCATTCAGTTAGGTAACACAAGTTAATCAACATATTATATTCTACACTGATGATTGTTTTCTATAGGTAAACATTTAACTTCAGAGAAAACACTGAATATTTATCTGATAATTCAATGGACACATTAATTCAGTCATCTAATTAACATGTTTCATATTATAATATTAGAAGTTAGGACAGTGATCTTGGGCTATCTTAAGCTGTAACATGTTTAGCAGAATTCCAGGTGTGGGCTGCTCCCTGTGAGAAGAGCTGTGACAGAGAGATAAGGTCGGTATTTCAGAGGGCTCTGTTTGGCAGGGACAGTCATTTTCCAGAACGTGGGTTTTGGCATACGTGTAAGGAAAGAGGTGCTTGAACAGCAGTGCTGAAATTTCAGGCGAATGCAAGAGAGGAACATTTTAGTGAGTGACTGCAAGGGAAAAGAAAAATGAAGACTTTAGCAGATTCTATGACAGACTGTTCTACTCAGAGTGACGTCTAAAGAGAAATTTTAGTCAGGTTCACTAGAATATGCAGTGGGAAATACCTACCATGTCTATAAGAAATCTAGTATGAAGATATACACTATAATTCTTAAATGATTTTAGATTTAAATTTAGGGAAATGATTATTTGTTTTAAAGCAGTAGAGATATCAAACTGGCCCCAAAGTGATCCACATTATATTTAAAGTCAAAAAAGAAAAATAGGTATATATTTCACAGCACACTACTTAATTGCAGGATAATATATGTCTTTTCTGTAGTTAATACAGTTGAAAGCAGTTCCATTAACTGTATGTGTCCACTCCTACAGGACACTAAATACTGGGTTTAACATCCAAGTATATATATAATGGGTTGGCCAAAAACTTTGTTTAGGTTTACCGTAACATCTTATGGAATATATTTAATAATTTTCTATGTTTAATCATAACTTCCTCGAAGTTATAATATCCCACCAATATTTGTTGCATAGGAAATATGTTTTATAAAAATTTTCTATTTTTCAATTTTTCAGTTTATCTCGCAGTTATAAAAGTTTTACAAGTAGTTTTATCTTGTTCATAGCACATTTTTTGATCAACTAATCAATATTTTTTAAAACACCATGTGTGTCTTTGGTATATTAAAAAATAAATTTCAATAATATTTACTTAATCAATGGTAGATTATACAGAAAGATTGAGGCAAAAATCTTCTATAGTAAACCTTAACAAAAGATCTATGAATTGATTTTTAATCTGTATTATAATTACAAAATCATCTTTGAATTATTATTATTTTTTCCTTTAACAGGTTTTATTTATTTAGAGCAGTTTTAGGTTCACAGAGTACCATATTGTACAGAGATTTTGCATATGCCCAGCACATGCATAGCATTCCTAATTATCACTATTCCCCCACCAGAATGGTACATTTGTTACAAGATGAACCTACATTGATACAGCATTATTGCTCACAGTTCATAGTTTACATTACAGTTCACTTTTGGTCTTTTACATTCTAAGAGTTTAGACAAACATATAATGGCTTCACACATAGTAGTTTCACTGCCCTAAAAATCCTCTCTGCTCTGACTATTCCTGCCTCCCTGGCAACCACTCATCTTTTCACTCTCCATAGTTTGCCTTTTCCAGAATGTCATGTAGTTGGAATGATGAAGTATGTAACCTTTTCAAATTGGCTTTGTTCATTTAATAATATGCCGTTAAGTTTCTTCCCTGTCTTTTCATGGCTTGATAACTTTGGTTTCTTTTTAATGCTGAATGATATTCCATTGTCAGGATGTACCACAATTAATTTATCCATTGACATACTAAAGGAAATCTTTGTTGATTCCAAGTTTTTGCAAATATGAATAAAGCTGCTATCAAAATTGTTTTTGTGTGGACATACATTTTCAACACCTTTGGGTATATACCAAGGAGTGTTTTTGCTGGATTTTATGGTAAGTGTATGTTTAATTTTGTAAGTAACTGCCAAACTGCCTTTCCAAGTGACTGTACCATTTTGCGTTCCTACCAGCAATGAATGAGAGTTCCTGTTACATCCTCAACAACATTTGATGTTGTAATGTTCTGGACTTTGTCCATTCTAATAGGTGTATTGGTATCTAATGCTGTTATATTTTGAATTTCCCTGATGATCTATATGCTGTGGAACACCCTTTCTTTTGCTTGTTTGCATTTGTATATCTTCTTTGGTGAGGTGTCAGTTCAGGGCTTTCCTCCCATTTTTAAGTCAGATTTTTTTTTTTATTGTTTAGTTTAAGAGTTTTTTTGTATATTTGGCATAACAGTTCTTTTTCAGATGTGTGTTTTGCAAACATTATCTCCCAGTACCTGGCTTGTCTTTTCATTTTCTTGACAATGTCTTACAAAAGGCAGAGTTTTTTAATTTTAATAAAGCCCAGCTTATCCATTCTTTCTTTTATAAATTGTGCTTTATGGTAATTATTATAATTTCTTCCTTAAATATTTGCTAGAACTCACCAGAGAACCCATCTGGGTCTGGTGCTTTCTATCTTGGAAGGTTATTAATGGTTGATTAAGTTTCTTTAATAGGCCTATTCAGATTGGATACTTTTATGTGAGTTTTTGCAGATTGTATCTTTCAAGAGATTGGTCCATTTCATTGAGGCTGTCAAATCTGTGAACATTGCATTGTTCATAGTATTCCTTTATTATCCTTTTACTGTAAAAGGAAAGTGTGGTGATCTCAATTTTATTTCTGATATTAGTAGTTTTTTGTCCTTTCTCTTTTTCCTTAGCATGACTAGAGGCTTATCAATTTTATTGATTTTTTCTAACTCTCAGTTTTTGGTTTCGTTGATTTCTTAATATTGATTTTCTATTTTCCGTTTTACTCATTTCTGCTCTAATTCTTTTTTTATTTCTTTTGTTTACTTTGGATTTAATTTTCTCTTCTTGTTCTGACTTCTAAAGATGGAAGCTTAGATCATTGATTTTAGTTCTTTTTTTCTTTTCTAATATGTGCATTCAGTGCTATAAATTCTCTATAAGTACTGTTTTTGCTGCATCTCACAAATTTTGATGTTGTGGTTTCATTTTTATTTAGTTCAGATACTTCAAAATTTTTCTTGATTTTTTTGGACCCATGTTTTATTCATAAATGTGTTGTTTGATCTCCAAGTATTTTGGAATTTTCCACCTATCTCTCTTCTATTGACTGCTAGTTTAATTCCATTGTAGTCTGTGGCAGGTGTGTTTTTGATGTGTTTTATGGCCCAGAAATTGGTCTATCTTGGTTCCATGTGAGTTTGAGAAGAATGTATATTCTGCTGTTCTTGGGTGGAGTAGTCTATAGATATCCATTATATCTGGTAGGTTAATGGTGTTGTTGAGGCCAACTATGTCCTGACTAATTTTCTGTCCATTTTTGATAAAAAGGTGTTGAGATCTCCAACAGTAATATTGTATTCATCTATTTCTCCTTTGTAGTCCTATCAGCTTTTGCCTCACATATTTTGATGCTCTGTTTTCAGGCACCTACACATTGAGGATTATTATGTCTTCTTGGAGAACTGATCTCTTTTACACTATCTAATGCCCCTCTTTATCCTTGATCACTTTCCTTTCTGTGAAGTCTGCTCTGTCTGAAATTAATATAGCTATTCCCACTTTATTTTGATAAATGTCAGCATGGTATATCTTTCTCCATTCCTTTATTTTTAATTCAAATCTTTAGACGGTTTTTTATAGACAACATAGAGTTGGGTCCTGTTTTTTGATCCATCTTTGTCTTTTAATTGGTACATTTAGACCATTGGCATTTGAAGCCATTATTGATATACTGGTTAAAATCTACCATATTGGTTACTGTTTTCAATTTGTTGCCATTGTTCTTTGTTTTTATTTTAACTTTCCAGTCTTTTCTGCCTTTTGTTATTTTAATTGAGCATTTTATATAATTCCATTTTCCTCCTTTCTTAGCTTGCCAGTTATACTAACACAGTTTCACTTCACAGGTAGAACAAGTACCTTATAATAATACAGAATTTCTAATTCTTCCTTCCCTTTCCTTGTATAATTGCTTTTATTCATTTAACTTATATATAAGAAAATATAAACATAATTATAAATAAAATATTAAAATATAAATATATATAAATATAAGATATATATACATTTATACATATATAAAACTATATACAATTAAAGTTCACTGTCATTATTTTGAACATATGATTTTCTCTTTGATTAATTATTTTACCTTAATTTATTCCTTCTCTGATGATTTTTCTTTCTTTATGTAGATCTTAGTTTTTATTGACAACAAATTTCCTGAATTTTTGTTTATTTGAGAAAGTTTTATTGCTCCTTCACTTTTGAAGGATTATTTTGCAGGGTATAGAATTCTAGGTTGGTGGGTTTTTTCTCTCAACAGTATACATATTTCACTACATTCTCTTCTTTTTTAAAACAATTTTATTGGAGTATAGTTGATTTACAATGTTGTATTAGTAAAAAAAGAAAAGTGAATCAGTTATACATATGTATTATCTTCTCGATTCCATGGTTTCTGAATAGAAGTTGGATGTAATTATTATCTTTGATCCTGTATATGTAAGGGGTTTTTTCCTTTAGATTTTTTTTCAGAAATTTTATTATATTTTATTTTCTGTATTTTGAAAATGATAGGCCTTGCCTGTACTTTATTTGTTTTTTAATTTTTTTTATTTTTTTGTTTTTTGGGGGGACATTTATCCTGCTTGATGTTCTCTGAGCTTCTGTGATGTTCTCTGGGTCTGGTGGATTGGTGTCTGACATTATTTGTGGAAATTCTCAGTCATTATTATTTCAAACATGTCTTTCATTCCTTTCTTTCTTATCCTTCTGGTATTCCCATTATGCAAATGTTTTACCATTTATAGTTGTTCCACAGTTTTTGGATATTCTGTTCACTTTTTGTCAATCTTTTTTATTTTTTCTGTTTGCATTTCAGGTATCCTCAAACTCAGAACTTTTTTCCTCAGCCATGACCAGTTACTAATAGACCCAACAAAGGCATTCTTCATTTCTGTTACAGTGTTTATCTCTATCATTTATTTTTTGTTTTTTTCTTAGAATTTTCATCTTTCTGCTTATATTGCCCATCAATTGTTGCATGCTGCTTACTTTATCTATTAAAGTCCTTGACATATTAATTCTAGTTATTTTAAATTCTTGTTCTGCTAATTCCAACATCCCTGTCATATCTGTGTCTTATTCTGGTGCTTGCTATGTTTCTTCAAACTGTGTTTTTTGCCTTGTAGTATGCCTTGTAATTTTTTGTTGATGGGTGAATATGATGTACTGGATAAAAGAAACTGCAGTAAATGGGTCGTTAGTAATGTAGTGTTAAGGTGTGTGGGAAGGGAAAGTGACTGTAGTCCTATGATTAGGTCTCAGTCTTTTAATAGCCTGTTCTTCTTGACTGTGAACTTCAGACATACTTCTCAGTCTCCTCCTTCCCCCTTTATATGGGGCAGGATACCTAGAGTGGACTGGAGTTGGATATTTCCCTTATTTTACATGAAAGGTGAGAGTTGTCTAGGGGTGGGCGTTTCCTTTCCTTCAAGTAAGTTGTGCTCTGATAAAACCCCAGAAGGTTATGTTCCTGTTAAATAGTTTCACATGAGGGCAGACCATGTTAAGAAGAACACAACAATCTGGCATATTTCAAAATGGTTCCTTTTTTCCTCACCCTGATGAAAGCACAAGGGGATTTCTCTCTGATATTCACTGTAATAATTTGTTAGAGCTTCAGGAGATAAAACTCACAGAAGTGTGGATGTCTCCCAAACTACTGCACCCTCCTGGAGTTTTTCTCTCACAGGGTTTTCCACACTGAGCCTCCAGTAATTCATTAATTACAGTTCAGGATTCCCTGCCCTAGTACTGGCTTCCATGAAAATTTCCAGTCCTGATTTCTGTTTCAGTAAGTTGTGATTCTCTAGGTTTTTCTGTTAATCTCTCCAGTTTTGAGGCAGCAGTTTTCCCTGTGACCTTACTTCTCTGAGGAATGTAAGAAAAGTTTATTTTTCAGTTGTTCAGCTTATCTCTTGTTGTTAGGTGGAGTGGCAACTTCCAAGCCTGTTATATGCTGGGCCATAATCAAAATCATTTTTATACAGCAAAATTGATTTCTTGATTCCAGAAAAGTCATCCCTTTTTCTTTACCTGTAAAACCATACTACCTTGTTTTCATTACTGTACAACTACTAATCCTTTTCCTTCCAAATTATGATAAACATTTGTACAGAGTAATATCTTCATAATACTGAAGGCAAAATTATTTTTGGTAAGTTTTGAAATATTGCATTTTGGCTTGAAAATAAATTTAAACAAAATTTTATTTAGTCATACCAATTCCATGCTTAAACCATACTCTCAGCTGATCTCTTACCAGCATTTTGGCAATGGTTTTAAGCACTTACCAACCTTAAGTAGCTGTGACAAAGATACCAAGAAAACTAATCTAATTAATTTCACAAATATGCTCTGCCTTTTTTTCTTCCATATATTTATACATGGTAGCTTTTCTGGCTTTACTGCCTTTCCAAACTATAACTTCCTGTTACCTGTTTTAATTATGCATTACGGTTTAGTTTAAATGCTACCTCCTACATGACTCTTCTTTGTTATTTCAGTCTGCATTGATTGACTTTGCCCTCATTGTGTTATAAGTAGTCTTTTCAGTCACGTTCAACAGTTTACAATCTTACCTTCTCTAATTGATTATGCACAGACCTTTGAATATAAGTATCAATTTTTGTTGAAAAAAATAAACCATATGGAGAGGCAAAGGTGAAATTTCACTAAGGTATCAGTATAAGGAAAATCTGTCATTCCCATGAGCATTGGGTATATTTTTAATTCATAGATATTAACCCTTATAATAGACACTATTTTCTTTTGTTAGAAGCTCAGCACCAAATCTGCACCTCATATCTTGGAATTGTAGAGCATCTTATGGCCTTTTAAAAAAATGAATCTATTAACTTCCTATTGTTTTCATTTTTTATTCTAATTCCCTTTGTCCTGATAGCTTTTATTTTTTAATCTTGATATTCTTAAAACATCTCTGTAAACCACCTCAAAATATCTTTATATCAAAGAGTAGCATAAGTAAATAAATGAACAGTAAACTGTGTGAAAATAGTTATCTTTATCTGGAGAATTAATTCCAAAATAGAAGTGCACAAGAAGTAATTTGAAATGTAGGCAAACATATTTAAACATCTGTACTCATTTTTAATTTTAAAAGTAAGCAAAGAATAACTTTAGAAATATTTAATATACAAATTAAATAAGTACATGTATGTCATTTAAAAATACACACACTGTGTGTGTATCTGTGTCTCCCTCTTTCAGCACTGAAGGTCCTATACCACCACATGCAAGGACCATGACCAGTCGACAACAGAGGGCTCTCAGACTATTGCTGGAATTGCCCTTAGCTGAAGAATAGGTTCACTTGCTCCAACTCAGTACAACTCTGCAACACCATCCCAGCCTTAGAGTTCCCTGTGGAGTAAGTTGGTACTTTTGCCATGACTGCCTCATAGTCCACTTCTTCTGCTCAGTCCTACTTCTTCACATCTCTTATAGTTGTATATCCTGAGAATACTTCCTGATAAACATCCTGCCAACTAATCTCCATCTCAGAATCTACTTCTCAAGGAGGTCAACCTGTGTAGATGGCTAAATACACAAATAGATGATAGATGAATCATGGACAGACAGATAAAGTAAATAGATCAATGAATCATAAATAGACTCATAGATCAATTGATTGATACATAGATGAATCATGGATACATAGATAATAGATACATACATGCATATATGCATAGAGTGATTGACAGAGTGGCCTGACATCTGCCTACAGTACAAGGTAAATAACTACAACTGAACAAAGTGGACAAATCTCCATGACACTTGGAAATAACCTAAAAATCTCCAGTTCTAAACTATTGTTTCTCATTTTCATAGGAATACATTCAATCTTTTCATGTTACTTTGTGGTTGAGGGCTAAATTTCATCCAGCTGATAAAAAAGCTGATCTTTCTAACTGGGAGGCAACAGTTATGGCCCCTAGAGCCAGCTGCTTGTGTTGAATCTCAGTTCCTCCACTTATTAAATGTGTGACCATGGGGCAGTTATTTACACTCTCTGGGCCTCAGTTTCCTTATTTGTAACATGATCATAATAAGACTGTGTCACAGGATTGTTGGGACAGTACAGTGACATAGTTTAAAGTGCTTGGAAAAAAGTCTAGCAAATATAAGTGTTAGCTATAATCATAATAAAAAATAGTTGAAGTCTGTACCTAATTCTGTACACTAAGCACTCTGGGGGTATTATCTTAACTAGCTGTTCCATATAGCCTATATAGATAACATTCTAGTGAAAAGTAACTTAGAGCATTATGTAATTAGTGGCAATGAAAAGATAGACATGTGAATTGTCTCTTTGGCATTTAAGTATTATAAGAAAAATGATATTAAAATCTAAGGTACTTGAAAATTATAACATACTATGTTTAGGTTATTACATTATGGTCATATTTCAAAAGATGTTCTGGGTAATTTGGTATCCAGATTAGATGGGGCTACTGTGGTGATTTAAAACAAGTCTGTAAATTCATTTTTTCCAGCTTTATTGAGATATAATTATTTTATTGAGTTATAATTGAGATATAACTGAGATAATGAGATATAATTTTATTGAGATATAATTGACATTGTGTAAATTTAGGGTGTCCAACATAATGATTCAACATATGTATATTTTGTGAAATGGTTACCACAGTAGGGTTAGTTAACAAATCCATCATCTCATATAGTTACAATTTTGTGTATGTGTGTGGTCAGAACTTTTCAAATCTACACTCTTAACAACTTTCAAATAAATAATACAGTATTGTTAACAATAGTCACCTTGCTGTGCATTACATCTTCAGAATTTATTCATCTTATAACTGGAAGTTTGTACCCTTTGACCACCTTCACTCATGTTTCCCATTCCTCATTTCCTGCTTCTGGAAACCACCTACTTATTCCGTTTTTATGAGTTCATTATTTTTAGATTCCACATATAAGTGAGATCATGCAGTATTTGTCTTTTTCTGCCTAACTTATTTCACTTAGCATAATACCTTCCAGGTCCATTCATGTTGCTGCAAATGGCAGGATCTCTTTTTTAAGGGCTATTGTGTATGTGCATAATATATCACAGGTTTTTTTAATCCATTTATCAATGGACATGTAGTTTGTTTCCAGGTGTTGGCTATTGTAAATAATGTTGCAATGGACATATGTGCATAATATATCAGTTTTTTTAAATCTGTTTATCAATGGACATGTAGGTTGTTTCCAGGTCTTGGCTATTGTAAATAATGTTGCAATGAACATGAGTGCAGATACCACTTTGAGACAGTGATTTTATTTCTTCAGATATATACCCAGAAGTGGAATTGATGGATCATTTGGTAGTTCTATTTTTAATTTTTTGAGAAACCTCCATACTGATTTCCATAGTGACTGCACCAATTTACATTCCGACCAAAAGTGTACAAGCGTTCCCTTTTCTCCACACACTTGCCAACATTTATCTCTTTTCTTCATGATAAAAGCCATTATTCCAACTTTCTCTGCAGAAGTAAGGTGTTCTGACTATTCTTGCTTAAAATTGAGCAATTGAAATAGGAATGGTATCAAATCACAACATTTTTGGTCATTTGGGGTCATGAGCAACTCACCATCTAGTCTCTAATAGAATTATTATGAAGTAGTGAGTATGCATAATGTTTCAAGGCAGAAAGAGATATGAATTTTCTAGTATAATCTGTACTTTCATATTCTCCATTGCTGTAACTTATAAAAATTATCTTTGGAATAAAACAGTCTTGTGATTCCAATGAAGCAGGAACACTACTGACAATTTATGAATCCAGTTCTTTCTTGGAGGGAAGAGGGACAGACCATGGCTCATGGCCAAGAGGCTTGGTGTGCAAGCTCAAAATTTCCCAAGGGGGCCCTGGCTCAATAAAATTTCTGTTTTCTAATGGAAATGTGTATAGATTTTTAGATGCTAGGATAAGCATTTGATACTATACATTATACTGATACTTTCTATAGCAATTTATAAAGGAATTGGAACTATTACTTTCTGGATAGGAGAGGCTGAACTATTGGCATATTTTCTTTCCAAATCTTTTTTTTTGCATATACATTCTCAGTGTACTTTAGAAAGATGCTGTTTTAATGAATGTACAGTGCTTGATTGGTTTTTCATTTAAACAATAGGTGTTGGAAAATAAAGGGATTATTAAGGGAATATTAATTTTGAACTCTAAAACTTGTTTTCATTGTAGGTGAGCACATCTTTATAAATAAATTTAAAAATACAATTCTGTAAGGCATTTGGAAGTGGATACTAATGCTCTGAAGTCTCTACTGAAATTTGATTTGTAGCCTATGGAAAACTAATTCTGAGTTAGTAGTACAGATTAGTCATTCTGGCCTTTACTGAATTACAGTTGTTCAGGCTTCACTAGAACCTTCCCCATTTTCTGGCACCTGAGCGTTGTACATATCACCTGTGACCACAAACTGAACCTGAACCAATGGTACTGAGTTGCCCAGAATGGAAACACTTATGTTGGCAGTTGAGGGAAAGACTCTCAGAGGAGGCCCAGTTAACATGACAACTCCACTGAAGCGAATCGCCACTAAAGGAAATACTCTAGCATATGCAAGCTGGTTTTCATATTATGCAGAATTTCTAGAGGAGAATAATATTAAGGGGTTCTTCATAACATAGGATACTTTTTTCCTCAGTATTCCTTCGAGCAAGTTACCTAAAAGAAACAATGCGAGTGTTCTGAAAATCCAATGGTTTATGTGCACTCAAAAATCCTAGTATCCAGTTACATTAATGTCACAAGATGGGACAGAGATGCTTGTCTTAAAAGGAGTAACAGCATTCTATTCAAAAGTATGTCGAGTATTAACATTTCTTCTGACCCAGGTTCAAGATAACAGCTAAACATAGACAAACAAACATAGGAGTAGCTCTTTTCATATAAGTATTTAGCTTAATTATTTCCTCTTTAGAAACAAAATTCACATTTTCTTGAAAAAAAAGGGAATTTTCCATATCTTGCTCTCCTACTTTGTATTTTTACTATTCATTTGTAAAGGCCTCAAACTAGGAATGTTGTCAAATTAATTGTATCATCAAAAATTAAGTGAATTTATTATCTATTTGGAGGTAAAAAATGTCTAAGTTTTCTTTGGAATGCAGTACTTTAAAGATATTTATGTGCCAAAGAAAATTAAGTATCATTGGTCTTTATTTCATTCATCGTCTCTCTCATTTCTGAATATATATATATATATTTTTTTTTCTTTTTCTTAATATGTGGGTGTGGCTTGGGGGTAGGTGTTAAGAATAGTTTTGTTTCCTCCACATGTACATATGTGAAAACTCATATAAAGCCTAGGAAGGACAGTATCATGCTTCTGTACTAACGAGAACACAGTCGTTATTACTCACTTGTAGCAATAAAATACCAAAAAGAGAGAGATGAAAGCATACACTATTTATAAAGACGTTTTAGAAATAGAACCAGGTTCTTGAACTTTAACTTGTATTCCATTAGATGATTTGATTTTCTAAAGCTGAGAGGATGGATCATGAAGAATTGTCTTCATGTTTCTACCTAGGTTCTTTTGTCTTTCTGGTGACTGCAAAACTTTTCCAAAAGCATTTTGGAAGAATATTTCTTATATTTCCAACAGATTCTTCAGCTGCTTTAAAAAATATTGATTAACTCATTCTTTGGTTATAACTAATACTGTAAAGAAAGTTATCAAATATATAGTTACACTCAAAAGATTTTGACTTTTCTGAAAAAAGAAATAATACATAGTACTTGACACTGCACCTGTAATTTTACACCTCAGTGATTTTAATATAATGAATAACATATATGTAATTTCAACTTTCAGCTCTAGTAAGAGATGGATTTGCCTCTGTCACTTGGAATTTAGATTCATATCTCTTAGCTCATTCAGGAGAGTTCCCATATAGGAGTATTTCAGTCATCAAAATGTTCAAATTTGTTTGTAATTACTTTGACTTTTTTCCATTTGAAGTGGTTGTTAATTGTTGGTTATATATCGTTCCAAAGAAATTCTGTGCACAGACTGAGAGAAGTTCAGTTTAATACAAAAAAATTAAAATAAGCATTTTTCTTTAATTCTATTAAATGCTCATTATCTCCATAAGCAGTAGTTCTCAAAGTGAGGTCCCCAGAACAGTAGCAGCAGCACTATCTGTGAATTTGTTACAAATGAAAATTCTCAGATCTTATCCAGAACTACTGATTCAGGAACTCTAGGGGTGGGACTCAGCAATCCAAGTTTTAATGAGATCTTCATATGATGCTGATATGTTGTCAAGTTTGGGAGTCACTGGTTATAATAAAAAAGTGAGTAGGATTTAAAACAAAATATATAAAAAGCCAGATAGACTTGATGGTCTGATAAGTAGGGCAATAATGCAGTAAGAGGAGGTACAAGGGAAATAAAGTCACCACCACATGTGCCATGTTAACTGACTTTAGAAAATGGGTTAGAGTAATAATAGTTTATAAATTTGTAGTAAATTGAAACTATAAAATTGTTTTCAGATATTACATCATATTGATTTCTCATATTAACCTTCTATGTTAGATAGTAGAAACAGAATGTTGGTCCCAATCTACAAACAAGAAAACTCAAAAGTTTGTCAAAGGTCACCCAGTTGGAGATACTATTAGAATTCCTTCTTTCTTTGGGACTTCTTGTAACATATGTTAAAATAAGATCCATATGAAAAGATACTGGTTAAAATATGGTACATTTTAATCACTCTACATCAATAATGTTTCTAATTTTGGTTACTACTCAATATTAAGTAATATATTAAAGTGTATCAGATGAAAGATCTTCATTTATTAGAACTTTCATGATCTGCGTGGTGTGGTTTATTGAGAAACATTTACCCTCCGGTACAAGTTACATTTAAAGTTCATCTATTGTATTGGTTAGATATTGTTATATTGCAAAATTTATAATAAACTATGAATATTTGAAGAACATTTTTGTCTTTAGGTTTCTTTCTATCTCATACTAAAACTTTGGTCAACTTATCACTATTTTCTTCACACATGAGGCATTTTTTGAGTGACTACTTTATGGCATGTGCTTTTCTAGGCATTAGAAAAATAAATATATGTCCTAAGTCTTACACTCCCAGAGCTTCCTTTATCTAGAAATAAAACAAAACTTAGAAAAGGCCAAGCCACCGTCACATAGCCTGAAATATGGCAATAGCCTCCTCAATGTTTTCCCTGCATACATTCTTTTCCCTGCCACAATAGACAATGAATCTTCTCAAACATAAGTGGTTTTATATCATTTCTCTGCCCAAAACTGTCTAGAAGCTTCTCATTATATTTAATGAACAAAATCCTAAGTATTTTCTATAGGTGACAAGGCCCTACATTATCTGACCCTGTTGTGAGCCTCTGACTTACTGTGTTTTAACTCTTTTTATTGTTCCTTCAATATGATAAGTATTCCTAACCTAGATCCTTTGAACCTGCTCGTCATTTGGTCTGGAACACTTTGCCCTAAACATTTACATGGCTTGTTTTGTCATTTTATTCTGGTCTTTTTCAAATGTTACCTTCTTACCTCCTTCTCTGACTGACAACTCTACGTAAAATAGTCCCACACACCCAATCTAGTCACTTTCAAATCCCCTCGTTTTGCCTTATTTCTTGTTCAAAGTGTGATCATATTATGTAACTGACAGTATATCATATATTATATATGAATTTTATGTTTCTTGCTTGACATTTTCTATTATAAAGAATGTACCAATAATTCAATATTAATTATATTTTGTTTATAATTAGTTTCTTCCTGTAGTATTTGCATTACTTGAAGGTAGAATTTTTTGTCATTTTGTTCAACACTATATCCTTGACACTAAGACTTAAAAGTTAGAACATACAACAAACTATGCTTTAAAAATAATCAGGTCATTTTATAATGGAAAATTTTCATTAATGTTGAAAAGTAGCACATAGCATAATTATGCCTTAAATAACATTACTACAAGGTATCATGTAGAAGATAAATAGATAGAGTTGAAGTAGGAAATAAACATAAAAAGATAGCAGGAGAGGGCTTCCCTGGTGGCGCAGTGGTTGAGAATCCGCTTGCCGATGCAGGGAACACGGGTTCGTGCCCCGGTTCGGGAAGATCCCACATGCCGCGGAGCGGCTGGGCCCGTGAGCCATGGCTGCTGAGCCTGCGCTCTGCAATGGGAGAGGCCACAACACTGGGAGGCCTGTGTACCACAAAAAAAAAAAAAAAAAAAGATAGCAGGAGGGCTTCCCTGGTGGCGCAGTGGTTGAGAATCCGCCTGCCGATGCAGGAGACACGGGTTCGTGCCCTGGTCCGGGAAGATCCCACATGCCGCGGAGCAACTAAGCCCGTGAGCCATGGCCGCTGGGCCTGCGCGTCCGGAGCCTGTGCTCCGCAATGGGAGAGGCCACAACAGTGAGAGGCCCGCATACCGCAAAAAAAAAAAAAAAAAAAGATAGCAGGAGAGTTCTTCTATCCATTGTAAGATGCATACTGCTCCAGAAAACAGGCATAATAAAACATATGAGAGGTGAAAATATGATAAATTTTGTAGAACTTTTAAAAGAACCAAGTAACACGAGGAGAGACAGTCCCACCTCATCCACTGATTTTTATATACATTGATTATCTGATAGGAAAAATAAAACTTTATGAGAAATTCAAATGCTTTTGATTTTTTCATATTCTATAAATGAGTAAGTGATAAATTTTGTTAAACTATATGTTTAAAAAATGGAGACTTTCTACTTTTTGCATAAAATCTATGGTGGAGTATGTATATGTTTGTGATTTCTCCCACAAAACAAGTTCATGGAGATAAGACTATTTTCTTATTTGTCATTAAATCTCCACAAAATATAATGAAATATTTTTAGATAATAGGTTCCTAATATATGAAAGAATAGCATGAATCTATGCTTTTATTTCCGAATAACTGATAGTTCTTTTTCTCTTTGCTATTTGAGGTCAGATACTGGCTATCCTTTCTTAGAGGTAAGGCATTTTTCAATTCAATTTATTGTAAATCCTTACTTTGTGGTGCTGTCAGCCTGTAGGTAGTGTTTTCATTAATCATCAATCATTTTCCGCTTCCTAGTGATACAGGTCTGATGTGTTGCCTGCAAGATTCTGTACAAGAAAAATGCCCATTATAAGTAAGGTACCAATCTTTTGGAACAATTGCACTAGTTAATGATGACCTTTATAAAATGGTGGGCAATTAAAAAACCTCCAAAATATATTTGGAAGCATAAAGCATCTTAACTAAGTTCCTATAAGTAAATCTAATATCTTGAAAAGAAATAAGGCAATGATTCCCAATATTCAGTATTCATGAATCAATGTGAAGAATTTGACTGGTTTTTAAGATACAAAGTGCTATTTTTAATGTTTCTTCTTTGGATGTGAATATAGATGAGATGAGAAGTAAATAAATTTATAATATTTTTGGAAATCCTGCCTAAATGGGAAATATTAATAATTAATAAATCATTATGATTTATGGTTGATAACAAAAAAATATGTTACTCCTGGTTTATCTCAAAGGGAAAATTAGTGCACATATATTTGAAGAGGAATCAGGGAGCTCTACATACTTTGAAGGTGAGGGTGGAGAGATGGACTCAAACAATTAAGTAGACTTGTTTCCCTTGTAGAGGGACTTAAATAGATATTGCTTCTTTTCTGCTCCTAGTCACTTTCAGAAATATTCTTTAAGGATTCAGAATTCAAAGTGGTAAAATAAAATACATATTTAAAAGTGTGAAGTAATGATATAAAATATTGGTGATAGCATATTAGTACAAAGTGTTAATAAGTAATGGTAGTAGTTGTGTGGTAAATGTTACTTCCTGTAGGTGGATTTAAGATATACATCTGTTGACATAAATTTAGCATACCTACCATTGTTGATATTTAGGAATGGACTCTCTTTTTGATTTAAATTTCCTGTTATATAGTACATGAAATTATTTTCCTTCTCCTAACTCCATGGAATTAACACATAATAAACCAAAGAAATGTTTGCAGCAACAAAGAAATTTGAAAAGTCATTATAGTCGTCTTTGATGGACATTATAATAGTTTTGTCAACTACCTGATATATAATTTTCGGGAAGATTTGTCAATATCATCCTTATGGTTTGTGGCATGTAAACATAATGACATGTTTGAAAAAGTTTGCTGTTAATAATAATAGTCTCCATTATTGAATGCATATTATGTATTTATCATTGTAATAATCTTCTTACATATGTTATTTCATTATTCCTCACAATATTGCTATGAGATAATTAATAAGCATCCCTGTTTTACCAATGATATTTTACTGGGTTTGTACTGATTTTACTAGGGCTTCAAAGGGCAAGTCAGTATCCTAAGAGAAAGGAGAAGAAAGAATTTTAAACATGATATGTCTGACTCCAAATCCCTTTTTTTTTTTTTTTTTCCACATTGTTAAAATGAAGGTCTCTATAAATCTTGGCTGTTGGGTGGGTATTTTTGCTATACTTCCCATGTTTCACTGAGGGATTAGTAGTACCTTAAAAATACAAAGATGGGTTTCCCTGGTGGCTCAGTGGTTGAGAATCTGCCTGCCAATTCAGGGGACACGGGCTCGAGCCCTGGTCTGGGAAGATCCCACATGCCGTGGAGCAACTAGGCCCGTGAGCCACAACTACTGAGCCTGCGCATCTGGAGCCTGTGCTCCGCAACCAGAGAGGCCGCGACAGTGAGAGGCCCGTGCATCGCGATGAAGAGTGGCCGCCGCTTGCCGCAACTAGAGAAAGCCCTCGCACAGAAACGACCCAACACAGCCAAAAATAAAAATAATAAATACATTAAAAAACTACGAAGAATCTCCTTGCTTGTCATTGGAGACAATAAGGAAGACATTAAAGCTATTGCTCTATGTAGTCATTTTGCAAGAGGATGGGAGTGGGTAATAACAGAGCTCTATGGAACCAAATAGACAACAGCAGCTGAAAGGAAGCTGGTTGAGCATCTTCTTGCAGAATTGATGGAGCTAGTATAGGGCTGAGCAAGAGCTGCCTGAATGAGAAATTA
Source organism: Kogia breviceps (assembly GCF_026419965.1). Lineage (NCBI taxonomy): Eukaryota > Metazoa > Chordata > Mammalia > Artiodactyla > Physeteridae > Kogia > Kogia breviceps. The sequence goes on along the minus strand of NC_081310.1, from coordinate 139,410,142 downwards.
AATAGCTCATATTTTTCCTAAACTCTACTGTGGTCAACTGAGCTGGAATTTGTCCCTCATGCACTTAGGAATTTTCAGTTGGATGTACAATCAAAGTTAACTATACAAAAATTGATGTATGTTTGATGACTAAAGCTGTTGAAGCGAAAGTGTGAAACACTCAAATTTTTATTTTGGCCTTGCCACTCAGCTTGTGGAATCTTAGTTCCCCAACCAAGGATTGAACCCTGGCCCTAGGCAGTGAAAGGGCTGAGTCCTAACCACTGGACCACCAGGGAATTCCCTGAAACACTCAATTTTGATGGATAAAATATCTCAACAATATCTTGAAGCAGATGCAATTGAAATTCCACCCTATAACCCTTTGCCCACCTGAATTCCCTGAGGCTCTGATAGACAAGTTTCGTGCATTTTGAAAAATTCTCATACCAGTCACCATCATTTCTCTTCTATCAAATATTAAGGAAGTTAAGGAAGTTGCCCAGACACAAGCCAGGTATTACCTGGAAGTAGAGGAAAATTTGTCCCCCCCAGGAACAACTGTCACCCAGTGGAGAGTGGCAGACAATGGACAAAATTATTTAGCTTTTCTATTGTCTGACTGTCTTGTGTAGTGATTCTATTTCAGATTTCAAATGGTTTCTTTATGGCAGTAACTCATTCATGCACATCTTTCATTGGCTTTTCTTGCTTTGCTATCTCAATTTCCTACTTCTTCACATGTACCTCCTGGTATCATGTCCCAAATAAACTACATGTACTGAAGTCCTTGTCTTAGTGTCTCCTTTTGGTGAACCCAATCTAAGAGGGTTCTCTAAAGAATTCCCTTAAAACTAGAGACATTTCTCAATAAGTGTTTTTACATGATCACATTTAATGCTATCAATTGTTTAAACTTTGTCCTTCCTAATAGACTACAAACTGAGTACTGCGTCTGTTTTCTTATCTCTTCTCCCCACCTCTCCCTTTTTTTTCCTCATAGCTCGTTTCCCCTTGTACCTAGCACAGTAGATGACACATGTTAGGTATTTCATAAATACTTGCTGATTAAATGAAGCTCCTACCATAACTATGTGTGGTTGGTGTTATTGGATTATTTTATATGTGGAGTTAACTTGCCCAGTGTTACTTTGACAATTGACAGACCCGATTCTAATTCAGGTCTCTGTGTAGAAAACCCATGCTCTTTCCACTGTGTGATCTTCTCCAACAGCCTAGACCAGGGAAAAAATGGTCACATTCTAATAGAATCTCTTTTTGAGATTCTATTTTACTGGCTACCAAAGAGAAGAATGATTAAATCTGAAAACTTTCTGATTCTGTAGTAAACCTCAGTAGTATTTCATAAGTTTATGGGAACATCATGGTCATAAAATGTTTTTATGTGGTTTACTTGTGATCTGCCACCCATGTATATGCTCTGGAAATTAGCGATTATCATGTATACAATTTAGTATGAATGGTAACATAGCAAAAAAAGGAGGGGGGCAGGGATTCACATTTGAGCCATTTCTCACTCTCATTTCCTTCCCCTACAATTATTCCTTTATGTTTGAAGGGTGTTATACATTCAGTCTTTTTGTAGAAATGTGGAATTGAATAAAATTTATGTTCTACTTTCATTTTACAAACCATGACAAGTTTATCAATCCAAATAGTGAAAGCACTAAGGAGGGAACATCTTTTGGAAACCAAACATTTGCCTATGACAAAAGTATCAGGAGATTTTCAGGATATTCCTATTAAATATTTTCATTTGTGTCAAGTTTAATTACATTTGCTTTAAAGTATTTTATGTGCTCATATATAAGATAACCTGATTTTCTAATTGTGACTAACCAGCCAGAACTAAATTTTATCTAGTAAGATTATAGAAATATATATTAAATAAATGCATTTAGCAATTTAATTATATACTTATAATATTCAACTTAATATAAGCATTTAAAATTATATGTATAAAATATTAAATTAATTTAGAAAAGTAACTTTTGTCAATCTCACAATACACTTATAATTTTTTCAAACCATCACATGCACTTTCAGTATCAGTCTTCATTACCTCTAGAAGCATATATTGAGTCATCAAACTTCCGATTTCATCTTTATTTCTAAGTTATTTGAGATATAACACTTTTGGTCCAATGGGAATTATATCCCGTCAGGATATCATTTACATAGCGTGAGGACAATTTCTCTCTCTCCCTCTCTCCCTCTCTCCCTCCCTCCTTTCCTTCCTTCCTGCCTTCCTTCCTTTATAATTGTGATCTTTCAAAATCACTCATGCATGCATCCTCTATCCATTTCTAAACTGATATCTTATTATTATTTTTTTTTTTTACGTGGGCCTCTCACTACTGTGGCCTCTCCCATTGCGGAGCACAGGCTCCGGACGTGCAGGCTCAGCGGCCATGGCTCACGGGCCCAGCCGCCCCGCGGCATGTGGGATCCTCCCGGACAGGGGCACGAACCAGTGTCCCCTTCATCGGCAGGCGGACTCTCAACCACTGCGCCACCAGGGAAGCCCCAAAAGGCCTTCTTTTAAAAGACATCTCACACTTACAACTGTGAATTAATTTCTCTATAAATAGCTATTAAACCTCTATGTTTATTTTCCTCTTTTTTTACTGTATTCTATGAGATTCAAAACTAGCATTAATTGAGGTCATTTCTGGCTGTTGTGCCTTTCCCAAACAAAACATTGCTGTTCAATAATTTAGAGAGTGGCCTTTAAATAGCAAATATTTTAAGAACATAAAAAGTTAATTCTGCCTTTTATAAAGAAAAATTTTGGTAAAAAGTTTTCCTCATATTCAAGTATGCTGACAAATTAGTTTGCTACCTAGAGCAGTCTCTTGGCCCAATTTTCCTGCATTCATAGTGAATAAGGCATTTCTCCATTTTTAACAAAAAAATTTAAGTTCTGGCATTGTTCTCAGATGTAGAAAATTTTATACTTTTTATTTTTAAAGGTGGATGTTACAGCTATTTTTGCTTTAACTACATATGATATATATGTATTTGCCCATATATATGGATATATGTGTGAATGTATATGTATGTTTGTATATATGTATTTATTTGTAGGAGCAGTGGTAGCCATTTTTAAGAGATTTTTGAAAGATATTTAGCTCAAATGAAATAGTCTATGAAACTACATAAAAACAGTAATGATGATATAACTAACATAATAGGCTAATATTTATTTAACGTTTACTTTGTGTTAGAAATAGCTCTAGGTACAATATATAAATTATTTAACATATACATGTTTTACCGCAGGTGAGGTTAGCTAAGTAGAGAATAAAATCACGTTTCTCTAATGCACTTAACCCAGTCTACTACGTTTTTAATCATTAATTATTCAGTTGTCCTCCTAGAGATAAGGCTTGATCATTTTTGTATTTTAATTATGGCAACCCTCTTTGGGGTAAAATTGTTGCCAAAGAAGAAGAGGTAACTAAATGGTGCCTGTCAAAAACTTGTGCCATTGAGGTCTTCATTTATAATATTCAGAAGCAGAAGCATTAAGGTTAATAAGACTGGCCATTGATACTATGGATGTATGCTTATCCCCTGTGTGGGTAACTCTTTTGTTGATGCCATAACTTATTATGCACACAGACTATAAATTCTATTTCCTTTTATATAATATAAAGATTCATTTAACAGTAATTTGTATTTGCTTTTTCATTGTGTTTTGTTTTAATGAATCACTTGGTCAGCCTGCTCCTTCCAAAAATAAATGAATACACATAATGAACAAAACAGAACAATATGGGTCAAATTTTTACAACTCTTGATCCTGAAGCAAAACAGATTTCCAGGTAGTATCACAGACAGCAAAGCCATTTTATGCTTTTCTTTCCTCGTGTTTCTCTTCCATCCCCCATCTAGATGAAGAAGAACTGATAAGAATGGTGTCATTCCATGAAAAACCTATTGTATAATGTTTTTTTATTAGCTATGCTTCACTTTTTTGGATTCACTCAGTAAAAATCGTGACAAAATCCAATCAAAAGAATATTAAAAATAAATTGTCATACTCCTTTCCATAAAATGTAAAACAATTGCTAGTGTTTGTTCTGCAATGATTTACTGTATATATAAGTGAATGGGCACACAGAAAAGCAGTTATCTGATGAGTAGGGGTGATAAATATTCATAAATATAGTTAATACTAAAACATTTTCTTCTCTACTACTTATTCTACTTTACTTATTTCCATTTGCTGGAGTGGTAGATATATTAAAATATTAATTTTCCGCTTTACTGGAATGATTTCAGTCAAGTGCCATTAAAATTCAGAATGTAAATATGAAAAAAGAGGATATGGCTCATTCTACTCTTCATTGGGCTCTTAAACTTTTTATTTGCTTTTTTAAAAACAAGCTACTATTTCTAAAATTTTTATTGCTTTGCAGACTTATGCAGAGGCTAGAAAAGGTGTCACAATCTTGTGAAATATTGCCTGTAATTCAGAAAGCATTGGATAGTCCCCCTACCATAAGCTTGTAAAACAAAGGGCAGCTTTTTGGAGACAGGCAACATGTGATGGTCAAGGCCACATTTCACCGCCATAAAGGGCACTTCTTCTGCACTCTTCTCTTTTTTAAGCTATTATATATTTCAATTATAGGGATACGTTGAAAAATGCCACACAGGGCGCATCTATGTGTGTAAAGCAATACTGAAACCTTAACAGGCTTAGAGCACTGGCCAAAAGTAGCATGAAAAACCCTGATGAAAAGTTTGTCATTTTTACTGTCCAAAGGGGATGATAAACATTGGATTATGAATTTAACCTGATGCGAAGGAGATGTCATGATTTCCATCTCTTTTTTAATTATCCCTTATGATTTTTCTTTTCTTCACTGCTAAATCTAACTCAGTTGGCTTGTTGGATATAAGACCACATAGAATCTATTACCAACCCTCCACCCACTCCTCCATCAGAGGCACTTATTAGAGGTGAATGACTATACTGAAGCTAATTTAATAAATGTTACTTTTTTTAAAAATCAGCACCCTTTCCCAATATTCGTTAGGTTACCGGTTCTAAGACCTGTTCCCTCAGTGGTCATGCCACTTTAGGGCCCTGGTATATCATACCTAGTATACAAAAGAATATTTACCTATTGACCACAAATGGCTTGTGAGGCTTCTGCTCTATGGGAAATAGCCATGTTCTGAACTGAACCTGACTCTGAAGAAAACTTTACTCAGAGGTTGACAAAGGAGTTCCCATGCAATATGATAACAGCACCCAAATCTTTTGTTTCCCATCTGCATATCTCAATACAACCCATGTTCTACTGATAACAAATAGCTAAACTTTTTTGAACCAAGCACATTTCTAAGTACTTTACATACATTAACTAGTTAATACCTATAACCACCTTGTGAATTATTATTTCCATTTAACAGATTTTAAGTAATTATCCCAAGGTCACATAGCTAACAAGAAACAGAGAAGGAATCCAAACCCAAGCAGCCGGCCTCCAGCACTCCTGCACTTAACACCAGTGATGTACATCCTTGCTTTAACATGGAAAAAAGAAGAGATACTCCTTATAATTTGTTTCTGATATCATAGACACTTATCTCAGAGTTTTTTGCTTTTGATTATCATATTATTTAAATTTAATGTCATTTTAGAGGGCCAAAACATACTGATGATAAACTAGATGAAGATTAGGTGGGAAAACAAAAGTGACAAAGGAACTTCATTATGACAGTGTTAAGACTTTCCGAGTTATTTACCTGTTTGGAGATAATGGCAGTTTCCTGATATGAACACAGGAAGGGTGCTCAAACTTATTTTATTTAATTAACTAATTAATTTGTCTCTTTTTGGATATTGTACTTGTGAATGTTAGATATTGTTATGAATAATATTAGGTGTCTATACATCAGATTTACATAGTATTTTATTAGTTCTCTTGTATGTTATAATAATGCTCAAAATTTCTCTATAATAGAAATTATTATAGTTAATTTTTGGAGTAAAAAATATGCCATGTAAATTAGCTTTGAAGAAATTTGAAAAAAAATGTGTTTCTAGGAAACATTAAAGTTGCTTGCTGCATGTCATAAGATAATGATTTCAGACACTGACACTTGTTAAACAATACTCACTCTGGGCTTCCCTGGTGGTGCAGTGGTTGAGAGTCCGGCTGCTGATGCAGGGGACACGGGTTCGTGCCCCGGTCCAGGAAGATCCCACATGCTGCGGAGCGGCTGGGCCCATGAGCCATGGCCGCTGGGCCTGCGCGTCCGGAGCCTGTGCTCTGCAACGGGAGAGGCCACAACAGTGAGAGGCCCGCGTACCGCAAAAAAAACAAACAAACCAAAAATAACAACAATACTCACTCTGACGTCAGTGATTTAGCTGTAATTAACTCAATATAGTTCATACTAGTTCTACTTAAATCCGTATAGATTCTATTTGTATTGGGATTAGAGCTAAGGGTACCTGCATTCACAGTATAGGCACTCTTATCTCAAACTATTTGTACATTTTAAACATTTCATATAGTAATTCTTACCTTTCTCCTTATATAATTTTTCATCTTCCTAGAATGCTAATTCACTTATTTATTCAGAAAATTCCTAAATATTCTTTAAAACTTAATCCAAGTTTCAACTTACAATGACTTCCTCACCCAGCTTTCCAAATTTTATAAAACCCCCTTTGTGATCTCGATGAAACTTTACTATACCTCAGCCATATCATTTATCAGGTTAATTGTTGACTTAGTTGTTCTTCATCACCAAAGTGTATGCTTTAGGAGAACATGAATCATATTTTACATCTGTTTGTTGTGTATATATTTATTTACTCATTTTTTCCTCTCATTCTAAACACTAAAAACCTCTTAGGTAGTCCATAACATCTTTTTGTCAAAGTTATTTCTCACTAATAATAATTTATTAATATTATATGTGAAAGAGTACTACTTAGAGATTGATGAATATTTTCTTCTAAGTTTAGAGTTAAAAAACAAACTATGGAAATAAAATAAGTGAAATTCGACACAAAAATACATTTCTAATACAATTGTCTGATATTAAAATGGTTACCAAGATTTGTAACATTTCCCTTTCCGTAAATATTTAAAATAAAATTGGTAAGATTTTTTTAATCTGAAGAAAGGTGATTAAATGAACACTTTTAAATGTCCCCTCAGCTTTAGAGGTTTTTAACTACTGTAGGAGCACGGCAAACAACCTACTAATGCTTTACTAACACCTTTTAAGAATGTAATAAACAGAGTTAAATTTTTAGTAACATCTATAGCATTTTAATTAATATCCATAGAAAAGAGATCTGGAAGTAAATCACTTATTAGGATAATTGCTTCACAAATGGCATCAATTTATTATTTAATACATTTCATTTTTTCACATTCTATCCATATATCCTTTACTTTCCACATTTTTAAGAGAAAAATAAAATCTGCAATTTTTATTTCTGTCTAACTTATGATTATTAGATAATATTTGAAGGGAATTTGGAAATATGAAATAAATGCTCTCAAAATGACAATTATTGCATTATTTCTTCTCTAGAGTATTTAAATATGTCTAAATGCTGTATACACAGTTTTATCTATATAATACTTTGCTTGTTTTAGAAGATGAATACAAATTAGATGCAGTACCTTAAGTTGTGTATTTTTGGAATAAAGTAAAATCGAGGAGGAATACTAAATACAATTGGTATAAAAATAGAAATTTCAGTGGCTTTCAACAATTTTTGAACTTTACTTGCCGAAAGAAACATACAACTTAACCAAGTATATACTCACATATATGCAACAGACACGAAAGTTTCATGAAATACTTTTTAATTTTTCTGGCAGACTAAAAATGCCCACAGGTTTTTAGACATTTCTCCTAGAATTCTGTTTATGCAGAGCTGAGATCCATATTCCTGTTCTTGAATTTTGGCTGACTCTGTAACCGGTTTAACCACTGGAATATAAGTAGAAGTGATATTGTGCTTCTTTTCTGGCCCAGGCTTTGAGAGACTAACAGCTTTTACTTCATGGCCCTTGGAACATTTTTCCTTGGAGCCTGACACATAAGAAGGCCAAATACCCCAAGCTGCCAAGCTGTGAAGAAGCCCAAACTATGTGAAAAGTCCGTGTGGGAGGTTGGGTGGGGGGCAGAAAGGTGAAGAGAGAGACCTGACCAGTCCCCAGGTATTCCAATCAACAACCTTTTGAAGCATCCCAGCTAAGATTCCAGCTTACCTGGAGCAGAAACAACTCTTCCCCAAGGTTTTTCTCTCTGAATTCTGGGCTCATAGAACCAATACAACACTAGTGATTACTTTTCCTAATCACTAAATTTTAGAGTAGTTTGTTATATGGCACTTGGTGATCAAAAGTCTTACTGTTATTACACAATTTACATTCAGTTAATCTCAAAAAATTGGTCTTCGTTTCATGACCTACTGAGGGATTTTAACCTATAGTATGAAAAACACTGCTCTAGACTTTCTAAACAAAGCAGAAATATGTAACTTAAAAAACATCAAACTCCTTGCTTCCTTGTAGTATTTTTCCAGTGTGGGCGAAAAAAAAAAAAGAAATCCTAAATCTGAAATCTAGTGTAGTTTAGCGGAGAGTTTATGGCTTTTATTGTCAACTTAAAAAAAAAAGAAAGGCCCTAGTCCAGTCCCCGGTTCTTGACAAAATTCCTTTACCTTTCTGACCTTTAATTTTCTTTTCTATATTATAAAAAATAATTCTTACATAAATTTTTTAAAAATATGATATGAAATAGAAAACCAGAAACTCCCCATGCCATAAATTAGTATGAAAACATGTATATAAGTTGCCATATTTATCACTCCGTCTAAAAATAAGGGATAATAAAAACAAAGCTAATACATTTTTACAATTCAGTGTAAGCAAAAACAATACCAGCAAAAGCCACAGCCTCGAAATATGCCTGTGCTGTTTGAGGCAATTATTAGTGACTCTAGCTTTGTTGGTGAAAATCTCATGGTTCAGTGAAAATTATTTTACCATCTTTCTGATCTTCACGTATGAACACAGTTTTGGGTAAATAAGACTACAACTATACCAAAACAAGCTTGACTTTGGCTTCTGCAAATTGGATTTCTTTGACTTTTTTCCTTCTGAGTTAGAATTTCTCTGGTACTTTAAGCTGACTTACCTGGTTATCTCAGAGCCTCTAACTCTCTTCTTTTCAACTAGGAAAATTTCTTAAGCCAACCATTTGCACTTGTAACTGATGATACCTGGGTGTGAATAACATTGGACAATATGTTGCCCCCAGGCTATCTCCTTTAGCTCTGAAGGTGGAGTGAAAGTTTGATTCTTTTATGATTTTCACTATGAACAAGAGAGAAAAAGGACTTTGAAGACCCTGGGTATAGGCATGGACCAACATTATACTTCATTTTCTCACAAGGCTGATCAGATGATGACTGTGGTTGATGAACAGAAGGGAAAGCCTTTAGATGATTCTGCTTCCCTAGAGAGGACAAGCTCCCTTGCTCCTTTCTGGAGGGCAGTTTATGAGCTCTCTTGTAGGGAAAGCATGTGCCATTTTTACTCTCTTTTTCCAGTTCTTCTAATAATGGCACAATAGGACATCATCCAAATCTTTGCTGAAGCCCACCTCATCCTTGTGTAGAAAATACATTGTTAGAGTTAGGAGTATGGGCTTTTAAAGTTCAGATATACTAGGTTTCAATTTATTCCCCTTCCCCCTTATTTGCTGACTGACCCTGGACTTCACTTTTATGACACTCAGATATTTCATCTGTAAAATTGAAGTAATAATGCTAATCACATAGAATCATACTTTTCAATTTAATGAAATAACATTTATAAAGCATCTCTCATATAATGTGCAGAAGATGCATATTAAATCCCAGTTATCATCATCCTTATAATTCAGTACATAATTGAGATCCAGTTCTTTTCCTTTATTCCCTAATCTGAGCAAGGGATTGGAAATAATATTAAATACCTACAATAAGGTAGGCATCATTTTTAACAAATTAGATAAGTTATTTAGGCATCGTAACAAATCCATAAAGTAAATTTTATTTCAAATTTTTATATGAGGAAATTGAGGTGCAAATAAATCACATAGCTAAATAGGTAAATAAATCAGGCCCTTTAATTAAAATATGTGACTTCAAAACTCCTGCTCTTCCACACCATGCTTTCCTTCCCCCCATCTTCTCCCAATATGCATTTCTAAGACTAGATGTATTTTGTGCTTTGAAGAGCAATTTACATAATTCCAAACTGTATATATATGGGATTTTTTTCGTGCCCCGGTCCGGGAAGATCCCACGTGCCGCGGAGCGGCTGGGCCCGTGAGCCATGGCCGCTGAGCCTGTGCGTCCGGAGCCTGTGCCCCGCAACGGGAGAGGCCACAACAGTGAGAGGCCCGCATACCACAAAAACCAAAAAAAAAAAAAAAAAAAAAATATATATATATATATATATATATATATATATATATATGGGATTTTTTTTTTTTTTTTTTTTTTTTTTTTTTTTTTGCGGTACACGGGCCTCTCACTGCTGTTGCCTCTCCTGTTGCGGAGCACAGGCTCCGGACTTGCAGGCTCAGCGGCTCAGGGGCCCAGCCGCTCCGCGGCATGTGGGATCTTCCAGGACCGGGGCACGAATCCGTGTCCCCTTCATCGGTAGGCGGATTCTCAACCACCGTGCCACCAGGGAAGCCCTATATGGGACTTTTATTTTATTTTTTTTTATTTATTTATTTATTTTTTTTTTGCGGTATGCGGGCCTCTCACTGTCGTGGACTCTCCCGTTGCGGAGCACAGGCTCCGGACGCACAGGCTCAGCGGCCATGGCTCACGGGCCCAGTTGCTCCGCGGCATGTGGGATCTTCCCGGACCAGGGCACGAACCCGTGTCTCCTGCATCGGCAGGCGGATTCTCAACCACTGCGCCACCAGGGAAGCCCGGGACTTTTATTACCATTCTTTTCTTCACTTATTTTGCCACTTAAGAAAACATCTGTATTTCTCCAGTGATATTTTTACTGCTTGGAAGTATGTTTATTTACATTTTAATGAAGAACTGAGGTGTTAAATGTATCTATATGTAATAAAGGAATTCAGGTGAACTAATATTTATGTGGCTGTTTTTAAACTGTTTCAAATAACATCTCATCTATCATTTTATCTAATCCTCATATCCATCCTATGTAATAGGCCCAGAAGATGTTATTCAACTTTTAAGAGTGGGATTCACAAAAACAAGAGTCAGTAAATAGAGTAGACTCATTGGATCTATGTAATTCAAGGCTTACTGAGAATCAGTGTGAAAGCAAACATTTATTGCACCCTGGTCTTTATATGGATTAACTTGTACGAGTGTATTAGAGGTGTTCTTCCTGAGGAAGGATGTGCCAAGGGTACACGGGCACACCCACCCTAACAGCAGCCTTCTCCTGCTTTTCAGATATGAGGGTTATCTAACTTATTAGTCTAGATTCTCCAGGAAACAGAAACTAAGAAGGAAGTATTTGTGCAAAAGAGAAAATTAGGGAGGGAACTGGAGAAGCCTGGGAAAATCACGACTCTGCAATGCTCTTTGACCTCTATGAAGGAGAGGGGGAAGGCAGGAAGGAAGGATAGTGGTAGACTGCAGTACTTCTAAGAATGTTTGGACCAGCCTGGAAAAGGAATCTGTCGAGTCAAAATGTCCCATTAGAAGAGCCTTCTATCTCCTAGCAACAGGCCTGACTTATTTCTTTTAGTATCCTGTTCAGTCATTGGCTGGGAGCAGGCCTTGAAAAGCATGGCCTTGGTTTGAATAAGGAAATAGATTTTAGAGCACAACACGTGGTACCGGCAATCACTTATGCTCGCCACACTAGGGAATCTGAGAAGTAGATTTCATGGTCATCACATGGAGGATGCCCTTTGTATTGGAAATCACCCTATTTTCCTTGCTTGCTTGTAGTAAAGGGCTTTTGGGCTCAAACTGATATGAACTTTAATCCTATTTGCCAGTTTTCTACTTTTGTGTCTTTGAGCAATTTCCTAACCATTCTATTCCAGTTGATAACAATCTGGAGAGGATATTATGGCTTCTATCTTTATATCTTTCAAGTGTGTGTAATAAAATATACCCTCTAGGGTTGTGTCAATCAAAGAGATAATATGTATTAAGGACTTAATACTCATTAGGTAGGTAAATAATAAATAGCTATCATTATTATTACAATAGAAGCCCTCATAACTTAAACTTGTTCATTATTTCTAAGATAAAAAATACTGTTTTTATGAAAGTAATTAATGTTTTGGAAGGCGTCTAAAAACATGTCTCTAAAAATTGATTTTGAATTAGACATGAGCAAGAAAAGTTAAAAGATTTGAGACAAATGATGAAAACCCAAGATTATGAATTTTGAATGCTTCACAACTTCTCACTCTGGCATAGCAAATAAAATCATGACATTGCATTTTAGTTGTCTTTGTGAGACAGAACTTGAGGAAATTAAAATAAGTAGACCCATTCTCAAAAAAAAAAGCCCTTTTTTCCCAATAATGAATGTATCCTAATATGTTTTCAGTTAAAACCAAGTGTTTAATGCATGTATATGCTATTTATACTATTTTCATGATTGTCTGCTTTGCCTTGTAAACAGTAATAAACAGTAACCCTTATGATCTTGTTGATATATTGTAAAGGGGCTTCTATTCTATTACAGTTAGACTGAGAACTGTCACTTATAAAACAGGATTAATAACATCCACCTGCCTCAGGTGGTTAAGATTAATTGAGATTGCTTATTTAAGAGCACTAAGTATGGTATATAGGGCAGAGAATATGCACAGTACCTATTAACCTTGACCCTTCCTTTAATTCTTCCCTTACTCTTACTCTTCCTTTTTACTTATTCTATCCCTCTTTACTCCATCATAACTTTCTTTCTTTCCTATGATCTCATACAGTTATAACCAAGAAAAATTAATTTCAAAAGTTTAGTTTCTGTTTTAATTTAGTTTCCTCCTAGAATGGTTGCAATCAGATGGAAGTGCTGATCGGATTAAATCAGAAATGTGGTCTTCCATTTAAATTAAATATCACATAAAAGTACAGCCACTTATTCATTTTCTAATGAAGATTCAATACCTTCAAAATAATCTAGGAAATTTTTGGTGTTTCTTGATGGATTTAGGGAAGAGGGGTTTATAACACCAATTAGCTTCATTATTTTCCTTTTAAAGTGATGTAATTTTCAAAGAACAACTTATCCTCATAAATCCAATTTTCTAGCTTAAAGTATTTCTTTTGAAAAACTGTTCAAAATTAACAAAAGTTGGATTTATAAAAAAAAAATCAGGAGTTGAAACACATTCATTGTACAATTCATTATCTAGATTAAAAAAATTCAGGTCCATTAATGATCTTGTGAGATATGTGGGTAGGGGGAAGCTGACTTTTAACAAATTCAGCCTAATCAGTATTAAAGTATTTTTGTAAATATCTTGTTAAAATTGAGGTATCTAGGAAGAACACAAATATATGGATCAAATGCAAAAAAGTTAATTTGTGCCATAGTCACATAACTGAAATTTATTTTGTTGTAAAATGCTTTGAATGTGATCAAAGATCATATTTCTAATGCACACAGGAGAGGTCTTTGCTGAAACTTGATAGAATTAATTATGCGAAATATCTTAATATTTTATGTGCTAAGAGTATAATATGAATTTTATGAATTATTAAAATATATATAGAGCTTACTTGATTGCATTAAAACATTTCTTATGGTAGTAACTTTAGTTCTTTTGAGGAGAAATTCCTAAACAATGATATTATCCACAGAAGTGAGAAGTCATCAGTTTTAACTTCCAGTGTGTTGAGTTTATATTGCATTGTGCCATTAAAAAGCCATTTTCTCTCTGTGATTCTGTGCCTCCTAATAGGCAGATATTAGGGTATTTATCTACCTGGCAATATTCTCAGCCAATATTTGTCAGTTTTACTCTGCACAATTACAGCAGAAAAGGATTGGAAAGGAAGGGAATAAAGAAGAATAGACCACTAAGAAAGCAAATATGTATACTACAAAAGGGTTAATGTTTTCACTTTTCTATACTTTTTTTTTAATCACTCCATATATATTTTTCACAGGGTGAAATTTCTTAAAGACAACCACATAATTTCTTCACCTATACACAGAATTGTTTTTTGAAAGGCAGCTTTCATCTCTCCTTGTGACAGGAAAATAGAATAAGAATATTTTAAAAACCTATTTAAATGTAGGATTTCTTGATTTGAAAATTTATCTTCTCTCTTAAAAAAAACTTTATGAACAGAAGGATGCTTAGATGAGTGGAAGGGCAGTAAAATAAGTCAACTTGGGTATGTCTTTGAGAACCTTCTCCTGTGGTTTTAAAATTTTAACTACTGATTCCCCATATCCTAAGGCCATGAAAAGAGAAATATCCATGATGGTAATCAAGGTCCATGCTATTAACCATAGGAAATCTTTTACAGTCATAAACATCATTGAACAGACTGGTAGAATAGCTCAGAGTAGATGTTACAAGGAGAACAAATATAACCAAGATGATGACATGCCAAAATCTATTCATTTGAAGACATCTAATATAGTAGTTATTTCTCAAATAGGAGAATCAGAATGTAAACAAAACAAAACAAAACCCACATAAGAAAAAATAAAACCCACATAAGTATTTTCCCATGCTGAAAGATTTAGTTCATAATATAAAATAAAACTGTCTAAACTGTAATAAAAGAGTTTGTAGACTTAGTAAAGTAAATGACCATTTCAAGGGAAATAAAAAATATTTGAATTAGATTGATGTCCAAGTACAATCCACAGGACAATGAAAAAGTACAGACATTGATATAAAATCCTATAATACTTCTCAATATAATCGATATTTATGCTATAAAATCCTATAATACTTCTCAATATAATAGATATTTATGCTAAGGTTAATATGTAGTAAAATATATAAGACTTATTTTTCTTTTTAATTTATTTTGTAAGAATATGACTTAGTTAAGTGCAATGACCTTTGGAAACAGTTTTATATTTGGAATTGTTTATATAAGTTGAAGCCTAAGATATTAAGTAGTCTATACCACTATTACACATAAACATACAACGTAATGACTCAACAACATAGAAATATAATTGTCACAAACATAACAGCCCTGGGCCATACCACAAATGCAGGGGTAAGGGTATTATTGAAAGGCAATGGAGGTGCACTGTTGCACGTAGTCTATAGGGAATCCTTTGTGATTCTTCCATCTTCAGGACTTGACTTCAGGGTTGTTCTTGACATCTCTATCTCAGTCAGTCAGCAAGGAAACCAAGCATATAAGAAAATTTTTATGATCAAAGTCTATAAGTGACTCACATTCCATTTGTTATATATCATTCAAATAGCTGCCACTAACTTTGAGGGAAATAGAAGACAACATCCACTTCAATATGCAGAATTTCTATGTGATGCATAGTCTTCTTCTTAGGTTAGGGTGTAGTTACTTCTGGTTTCAAGACCTGTGAACTCAAATGATAAGTCATTTACACTTTCAAACTCAATATACAACAGTAGATTGAGGTAAAGATATCTATACAAAACAAATTAAAACAGAAAAGTGGGAAGTAAGAAAACCCCGAAATTGCAAGAATGAAGAAAATAATGATTCTATTTTGTAGGGAGTCATTGTTAAGAATCCTACCCTGGCAATGAAGGAAATTATTTGATTAGAAACTAAATGTTCTCTCAAAGAAAAACCTCAGTGTTCACAATGGCTACAACTTTGCCCTCTTGGGAATTATTCCTTGCTTATTAATTTCCATGCCCACTTTTGTAGTGAGTGTTGAGAATCTAATTTGCTTAGGGTATAGTGCAGCTTTTATTTCCTACTTCCTGCTCTGTATAACCTTGGAAGCCTAAGGTTTATTTACATTTGAGACAATTAAAGACATTTGGGGAGTTGCCGTCTAATTTCCTTGGCTATATAATTTCCCTTAAAATCATGATAGGCTACTGATCTATTTCCTAGTAGTCATTTCCAGGTGCAGGAAAGTGCACCCAAAGTTCTCTCTTACATATAGTTCTTAAGCCTTCTTTATTTTTATTGTTTCTTGACCCCATCATTTTCTCAGGCTCTCTACTTAATGGTAATCACCGCGAGATCATTTAAAATAGAAGTGTTTAGTGGGAAGGTAAACACTTTGTATTATATTGCCACAGATCTAAATGGGTCTTAAGACGTCTTAATGGGAGTTTGTTGTCCAAAGCCTTTTTCAGCCCAATCTTATATTCTTTAGGGTTCAGAAACAGTTGTTTCCTCCAACCTATTAATGGGCTTAATTTTTGCTTTACCAATGAATAACTGTTTCCCTGAGCTCATCTCTATCTTGTAATACCATACCAAAAGGAATAAGGAGTATCTATACCTATGAATAGTTGATTTTTTCCAGCCATTTTCTTTAGAGCTGTAGGTCTATTGACTGACTTTAATGTTTTTTAAGGTGGCAGTTTTACAAAATATTTTGCCATTGCATAAAATAGATCTCCAGATTTCTAGCCTATAGTTTTTTTCCCCTTGCTGTCTGCTTCCTAATCATGATGACAAGACCACATATTTTACATTTTTTTACAGCAACATTCCACTTTATAGTCTCAAAACAGACTCAAAATGTAATGGCTAAATAAAATAGAAGCATATTTCTTGCTTACTAATCCAGGACAATTCCAGGGCATGGTGGTATGCGGCCACTTACCTACTAGAAGTTATTCAGTGACCCAGTTTAATGGCATCTTTATTATCTTAAATTGTGATTTTGGCATCATAATAATTAACACTGTTTCAATAAGCTGGAAGGGTTAAAATCATGGAGGGATTCTCATGGAAAATTTTCTGGGCCATACATGAAAATGGCACATAAAAATTTCACTCACATTCTATAGAGTAGCATGCAGTCACATGACCACACCTACCTACAAGGGAATCTGGGAAATATAGTCATTGTACCCCTCGAAAAAGAGGATGTTTTTTGTAGAAAGCTAGCAGTTTCTATAATACCAGTTTTATCAAGTGAAAATTAGAATTGAAGTAACTAATTTGAGAAATGTTTCTAGGGATAGATATAATGTATATTAAGCATGTAGAATTATTAAGTTTTCAAGTAATATTGTGTTTAATAATATTATTATTTATATTATTGACTATCACATTCAATTGAGGCTTTAAATAAGTCCCAAATTAGTGAATTCTGAAATTCATTGTTTTCATGTATCATATGTAGATATGAAATTCTTAATAATCACATTCAAATTTCTTTTGTGCATTAAATAGGGAGAGGAGTTTGGATGATTCAATGACAGGTTATAATGGAAACATGATTATTTGGAAACAATATACAACATTTTTCCTCTCCTTATGCCATATACCAATAATTCCAGATCAATCAAACACTTAATTTAAAGTAAAAATATAAGTTAACTCTTTTATTAGAAAATATGGGTAAATATTTTTGGAATATTGAGAAAACTCTTCTGAGAGTGTGTGAAACTTGTACTAGACAAACATAAAAAAACATTTATATTGAGGAGAAGTAAATGGATATTATCAAGTCTGACAAATGGAAAAGAGGACTGCATAAAAATGAAGAGCCTGAGAAATCCGTGAGACATCCTCAAGCATACAAACATTTACATAACGGGAGATCTCAAAGAGAAAACAAAAAGGGACTGAATGAATATTTTATGAAATAACACAAACTTCCTAAATTTGATGAAAAGCATTAATCCTCACATCCAAGAAGCTCCATAAACTCCATAGAGTATAAACTCAAAAGGATCCACACCTAGACATATCATATCAAACTGTCAGAAGTCAAAGATAAGAAAAGCCGAAAAGCAGCAAAAGAAAAGTAACTTATCACTTGAAAAGAATCTTTGACAAAATTAACACTTTTTTCTTTTTTAAAAAGTTTTATTATTTATTTATTATTATTATTATTATTTTGTGTGTGGTACGTGGGCCTCTCACCGTTGTGGCCTCTCCTGCTGCAGAGCACAGGCTCTGGACGCACCGGCCCAGCAGCCATGTCTCATAGGACCAGCCGCTCTGCGGCACATGGGATCCTCCTGGACCGGGGCATGAACCTTCGTCCCCTGCATTGGCAGGCGGACTCTCAACCACTGTGCCACCAGGAAAGCCCTTTTTTTTTCTTTTTTAATTGGAAAAATTGTACACCTGAAGGAACTGGAATAACACATTCAAAATACTGAAAGATAAAGACTCTCAACTAAGAATTCTATATCCAGCAAAACTATCCATTGAAGACAAAATAGAAATTAAGATTGAGATTAAAAGAACTTAGAGAATTCATCACTAGCAGGACTATACTAGAAGAAATATTTAAAGGCATCCTTCAGACTATAATGACATGACACTAGATGATAATTTAAATCCACACAGATAAATAAAAAGCATCACTAAAGGTAACTACATGGGTATATATTTTTTAAAAGTATAAATGTATTTTTGTTACTAACTATTCTTATTTAAAAATAACTGCATAGGGCTTCCCTGGTGGCGCAGTGGTTGGGAGTCCGCCTGCCGATGCAGGGGACACGGGTTCGTGCCCCGGTCCGGGAAGATCCCACATGCCACGGAGCGGCTGGGCCCGTGAGCCATGGCCGCTGAGCCTGCGCGTCCGGAGCCTGTGTTCCACAACGGGAGAGGCCACAACAGTGAGAGGCCCGTTTACCGCAAAAAAAAAAAAAAAAAAAAAAATAACTGCATAAAATAATGACTATAAAATTTGTTGATAAAGTTATGAGGTGTAAAGATAAAATTTATATGATAATAAAAAATAAGGAGAAGTGAATCAAGGTATGTTGAAGCAAACTTTTATAATCTATTGCAATTAATATCTTAAAAATCTGAAGTAGATTATTTTAAGTTAATATGATCATTGTAGTTCCCAGAAAAAATACAAAGAAAACATCTCAAAAAATAGATTAAAACAAAATTAAAATGACAGCTACAAAATATCTATTTAACACAAAAGAAGACTATACTGGAGGAATGGATAAACAGAAAGGATATGACACATAAACATGACAAAATATCAGAGGTAAATACTGTATTATCAATAATTATATTAAATATAAATGACAAAACATTCAAATAAAAAGGAATGAATAGAATAATATATTTAAAAATAATGATAAAACTTTGCTGTGTAAAAGAGGCACACTAGATTAAATGACACAAGTAGTTTGAAAGTAAACGAATGGAAAAAGATATTCCATTCAAACTGTAACTAAAAATGAGTTAGAGTAGCTATAGTCGACAAAACAGAATTTAAGACAAAAATAGTACTAGAGATAATAAAAGGCATTTTATAGTAATAAATACAAAATTATATGCACCTAACAAAAAGGCCCAATATACATGAAGAAAAACATACAATAGATGGGAAAGATAGATAAATCAAAGATAACAGTTGGAGATTTCAATATCCATATTCAGTAATGAACAGAGCAAAAAGATGTCTTCTATTTCTTTGTTGCTCTTACATGAACAACATTACATACCAGCTACACCTTATAAACATTTATAGAACACTAAGCCCCAGAACAGTACAATACACATTCTTCTCAACTACACATGTTGTCCATGATAGACATATGTTAGGCCACAAAACACGTTAATAAATTTAGAAAATTTGAAATAATATGAAAATATTCTCTGATCACAATGGAATAAAATTATAAATCAATAACAATAATTAAGATATTCACAAATATGTGGAAATTTCATAGGACATGCCTCAATAAACAATGGGTCAAGGACAAAATCTCAAGGGAAAGTAGGAAATACATTGAGATGAATAGAAACAAAACAACACTAGCACTTAAGGGATGCAGCAAAAGTAGTACTTAGTAGGAAATTTACACCTGCCAAGACCTATATTCAAAAGGAAGAACAATCTCAATTTAATAATTTAACCTTCTTCCTAAGAGAGAAGAAAAATAAAATGAAATCAAAAGCAAGCCTAAGGTAAATAATAATAGAGATTAGAGTGAAAATAAATGAAATAGAAAACAGAAAAACAATAAAGAGTCAAAGAAACTAAACATTAGTTCTTGAAGTTCAACAAAATTGACAAACCTTTAGCTAGACTGACCAAGAAAAGAGGACAAAAGACTCAAATTGCTAAAATTAGGAGTGAAACATGGGATATCACTATTGAAGTTACAGAGGTACAAAGGAAAATAAGGATAACACAGATGATTGCATACCAACAAATTGTATAACCTAGATGAAATGGATGCATCCCCAAAAATACAAAAATTATTCAAATTGACTCAAAAGGAAATAGAAAATCTGAATAAGCCTGTAGCAAGTAAAGATATCTAATTAGTAATCAAGCAGACAGACACACACACACATAACACCCCAATATACAGTTCCAAATGGTTTTATGGGTGAATTTTATCCAACATTTAAAAAAGAATAGCAATCTTTCACAAATTCTTTCAAAAACTAGCAGAGCTAATATGTCTCAATTCATTCTATAAATTTCTATTTATGCATTTACGTCTATTAATACCAAAACTAGACAAAGACATCACAAGAAAAGAAAAATGAAGGTCAATATACTTTATGAATATGGATGCAAAATCTTCAACAAACTTTTAGAAAACCTATGCCAGCAACATCTACAAAGGATTATATACCATTATCTAGTGGGATTTATCTCAGCAAAGTTGATTTAACATATGAAAAGCAATGTAACAGACCGTTTTAACAAGGAACAAAAATCACATACCACCTCAATAGTTGCAAAAAAATCATTTGACGTACTCTAAGATGCTTTCATTATAAAAACACATAACTAATTAGGAATAGAGGAACACATTCTCAATGTAATTGAGGCCATCTACAAAAAAAAACCCATGGCAAATATCGTACTTAGATGTGAAAGACTGAACAATTTCCCGGTAGGATTAGAAATAAGACAAGGATGTGTCCTCTCACCACTTCTTTTTCAACAGTATATTGGAGGTTCTATCCATGCTAATTAGGCAAGAATAAGAAGTAAAAAAGACATCCACGTTGAAGAGGAAGAAATAAAACTCTCAATTCACAGATGACATGATCTTGTATATAGAAAGTCCTAAGGAACACACACACACATATTCATACGCCTATAACACTATTAGAACTTATAAATGAGTTTAGTAAGGTTGAAAGTTTCAAGATCAATATTCAAAAATCAATTGTATTTCTATGTAATAGCAATGTACAATTCACAAGTGAAATTAAGAAAATTCCCTTTACAACAGTATCAAAAATAATAAAATACTCAGTAATAAATGTAACAAATGAACAAGAGAAGTATAATATTTGTACATGGAAACTATCAAACATTATTTAAAGACATTAAAGAAGTCCAAAATAAATGGAAATATTTTCCATGTACATGGATTAGTAGAGTTAATTCTGTTAAGATGGCAATACTCCCCAAAATAATCTATTGATTTAATGCAATCCTTTGTCTAAATTCCATCCTCCTTTTTTATTTTTGAAAATTAAGAAGATGATCCTACAATTCATATGGAAATTCAAGAGGCCCATAAGAGGCCAAAACAATCTTAAAAAAGAACAACAAACTTGAGAAATTCACACTTCAAAACTCACTAGTAGGCTACAGTAATCAAAACAGTATGGTACTGACAGAAGGATAGACACATAGATTAATGGAACATAATTGAAGATCCTCTAATAACCACATATAGTTAGAGTCAATTGATTGTTTCAAGGGTGCTTGTAGAATTCAGTGGGGGAGATAGTAGTCATTTTGACACTGGTTCAAATGCACATCAGTGAAGTTAAACCCCAACATCACACCATATAGAAAATTTAACTCAAAATATATCATAGATGTAAATTGAGTCAAAGGTAAAAAACTCTTAGAAGTAACTCTTAGACTAACATAGAATGGGAAAAAAAAATTTGAATATTTTCCGTGATGACATACACATAGCCAATAAGCACATGAAAAGATGCTAAACACATTAATCATTTGGGAATTGCAAGTCAAAAGCACAATTAGATGCCCCTTCACACCCCCTAAGATGGAAATAACAAATGGCAAGGATGTGGAAAATGTGGAACTCTCATACATTGCTGGTAAGAAATCCAAAATGTTACCATCACTTTGGAAAATGGTTTCTCAATTTTTCAAAACATCAAAAATAAAGTTACCATGTGACCCAAAAATTTCACCTCTAATAATTTACACAAGAGAATTTAAAACATATATATATATACTTAAAACTTGTTCATGAATGTTCATAATAGCATAATTCATAATAGACAAAGGTCCATCAACTAATGAATTTAAAACAAATTATGGCATATCCATACAATGGAATATTTAGTCTTTAAAAAGAATAATGTACTGATAGATACTACACAATGGATGATGGAAAAATTATGTTAATTTAAATAGACCAGACACAAAAGACCATGCATTGCAGTATTCTGTTTACATAAAATGTATATAATAGGAAACTCCATGGAGACAGAATTAGATTTGTCTTTGCTAGGGACTAGGGAGAGTCTGAATGGAAAATAACTGATCTCATGTCAAATAATTTCATCTTTATTGTCCTCATTTCATTCCGTTTTGTATTTATATCACTTTCTCAGAGAGACTAGGCTCTTTCCCAATTTCATTTTCATTTTCTTTGTAACATTCATTATCACCTATAACTTTATTTTTTTACTACTTTTCTCTCCCTACAAAAAGGAATTAGTATTAATGCTGAATTTATTATTGAAAAAGAAAAGAATGTTATCTAAACTTGCTTAGTGCACCTCTCAATTTAGATACTTACATATTTGTATTTTTACTGTTTTGGAATTGTTGTAACTAGATTGTAAAATTTTATGCTGTTTAAGAACTTGCAGCATGATTTATACAAGTATTGTGCCCCTATATATATTTTTTTATAAAAGTATTTATTTATGTATTTATTTTTGGCTGCATTTGGTCTCCGTTGCTGTGCACAGGCTTTCTTTAGTTGTGATGAGAGACAGCTACTCTTCATTGTGGTGTGCAGGCTTCTCACTGTAGTGACTTCTCTTGTTGTGGAGCACAGGCTCTAGGCAACTGGGCTTCAGTACTTGTGGCATGCGGGCTCAGTAGTTGTGGCTTGTGGGCCCTAGAGCACAGGATTAGTAGTTGTGGCACACAGTCTTAGTTGCTCCATGGTGTGTGGGATCTTCCTGGACCAGGGCTTGAACCCATGTCCCCTGCATTGGCAGATGGATTCTTAACCCCTGTGCCAGAAGGGAAGTACCCTGTGCCCCTACATTTAACCTCCTATATGCGTATGAGCTTCTAAATAATTACTAGCTAAAATTAGTCATAATACAATACATTGATGACAAGTACTCTAAACAATGTCTATAAATACCTGTAAAAAGAGCCAATCATTATTTTTAATTGTAATCTTTGATTTATGAGTTTTTAAATTTGTTGATGACAGTATTTGTTCATAATTCCAACTACAAAATAAATATGAGGATGTAAGTAACTCCGTACAAAGCACAATTTCTTTTTTTTAAAAAAAAATCTTTATTGGAGTATAATTGCCTTACATTGTTGTGTCAGTTTCTGCTGTATCACAAAGTGAATTAGCTATACATATACTTATATCCCCATATACCCTCCCTCTTGTGTCTCCCTCCCACCCTCCCTATCTCACCCCTCTAGGTGGTCACAAAGCACAGAGCTGATCTCCCTGTGCTATGCAGCTGCTTCCCACTAGCTATCTATTTCACATTTGGTAGTGTATATATTATATGTCAATGCCAATCTTTCATGTCATCCAAGCTTACACTTCCCTCTCCCTGTGTGCTTAAGTCCATTCTCTAGATCTCATCTTTTTTTTTTTTTTTTTTTTTTTTTGTGGTATGTGGACCTCTCACTGTTGTGTCCTCTCCCGTTGCGGAGCTCAGGCTCCGGACACGCAGGCTCAGTGGCCATGGCTCACGGGCCTAGCCACTATGCGGCATGTGGGATCTTCCCAGACTGGGGCATGAACCCATGTCTCCTGCATTGGCAGGTGGACTCTCAACCACTGCACCACCAGGGAAGCCCTAGATCTCATCTTTATTCCTGCTCTGGCCGTAGGTTCTTAAGGACTTTTTTTTTAAGATTCCATATATATATATGTGTTAGCATATGGGATTTGTTTTACTATATCTGATTTGCTTCATTCTGTACAACATATTCTAGGTCCATCCACCTAACTACAAATAACTCAATTTCATTTCTTTTTAAGGCTGAATAATATTCCATTGCATATAGGTGCTACATCTTCTTTATCCATTCATCTGTTGATGGACACTTAGGTTGCTTCCATGTCCTGGCTATTTAGATAGTGCTGTAATGAACACTGTAGTACATGACTCTTTTTGAATTATGGTATTCTCAGGGTGTATGCCCAGTAGTGGGATTGCTAGGTCATATGGTAGTTCTAATTTTAGTTTTTTAAGGAACCTCCATAATGTTATCCATAGTGGCTGTATCAATTTGCATTCCCACTAACAGTGCAAGAGAGTTCCCTTTTCTCCACACCCTCTCCAACATTTATTGTTTGTAAATTGTTTGATGATGGCCATTCTGACTGGTGTGAGGTAATACCTCATTGTAATTTTATTTTATTATTTTTAACATTTTTATTGGAGTATAATTGCATTACCATGGTGTGTTAGTTTCTGCTTTATAAAAAAGTGAATCAGCTATACATATATATATATATATATATATATATATATATATATATATATAACTCCCCATATGTCCTCTCTCTTGTATCTCCCTCCCACCCTCCCTATCCCACCCCTCTAGGTGGTCAAAAAGCACTGAGCTGATCTCCCTGTGTTCTGTTTCTGCAACCCACTAGCTATCTATTTTACATTTGGTAGTGTATATATGTCCATGCCACACTCTCGCTTCATCCCAGCTTACCCTTCCCTCTCTCCGTGTCCTCAAATCAATTCGCTATGTCTGTATCTTTATTACTGTCCTGCCCCTAGAGTTTTCAGAACGTTTTTCTTTTTTTTTTTAGATTCCATATGTATGACCTAGAGTCTGTCATACAGAGAGAAGTAAGTCAGAAAGAGAAAAACAAATATCGTATGCTAACACATATATATGGAACCTCATTGTAATTTTGATTTGAATTTCTCTAATGATTAGTGATGTTGAGCATCCTTCCATGTGTTTGTTGGCAATCTGTATATCTTCTTTGGAGAAATGTCTATTTAGTTCTTCTGCCCATTTTTGGATTGGGTTGTTTGTTTTTTTGATATTGAGGTTCATGAGCTACTTGTATATTTTGGAGATTAATCCTTTGTCAGTTTATTCATTTGCAAATATTTTCTCTGCTTCTGAGGGTTGTCTTTTTGTCTTCCTTATGGTTTCCTTTGCTATGCAAAAGCTTTTAAGTTTCATTAGGTCCCATTTGTTTATTCTTGTTTTTTTTTCCATTTCTCTAGGAGGTGGGTCAAAAAGGATCTTGCTGTGATTTATGTCATAGAGTGTTCTGCCTATGTTTTCCACTCACAGTTTTATAGTGTCTGGTCTTAAATGTAGGTCTTTAATCCATTTTGAGTTTATTTTTTTGTATAGTGTTAGAGAGTGTTCTAATTTCATTCTTTTACATGTAGCTGTCTAATTCTCCCAACACCACTTATAGAAGCGGCTGTCTTTTCTCCATTGCATATTCTTGCCTCCTTTTTCAAAGATAAGGTGACCATATGTGCGTGAGTTTCTCTCGGCTTTCTATCCTGATCCATTGATCTATATTTCTGTTTTTGTGCCAGTACCATACTGTCTTGATTACTGTAGCTTTGTAGTATAGTCTGATGTCCGGGGACCTGATTCCTCCAGCTCTTATTTTCTTTCTCAAGACTACTTTGGTTATTCGGGGTCTTTTGTGTTTTCATACAAATTGTGAATTTTTTTATTCTAGTTCTGTGACAAATGCCATTGGTAGTTTGATAGGGATTGCATTAAATCTGTAGATTGCTTCTGGTAGTATAGTCCTTTTCACAAAGTTGATTCTTCCAATCCAAGAACATGGTATATCTCTCCATCTGTTTGCATCATCTTTAATTTCTTTCATCAGAGTCTTATAGTTTTCTGCATACAGGTATTTTGTCTCCTTGGGTAAGTTTATTCCTAGATATTTTATTCTTTTTGTTGCAGTGGTAAATGAGAGTGTTTCCTTAATTTCTCTTTCAGCTATTTTCATCATTAGTTTATAGGAATGCAGCAGATTTCTGTGGATTAATTTTTTTATCCTGCTTCTTTACCAGATTCATTGATGAGCTCTAATAGTTTTCTGGTAGCATCTTTAGGATTCTCAATGTATAGTATCATGTCATCTGCAAACAGTGACAGATTTATTTCACCTTTTCCAATTTGGATTCATTTTATTTCTTTTTCTTTGCAGTTTGCTGTTGGTAAAACTTCCAAAACTATGTTGAATAATAGTGGTGAGAATGGATAACCTTGTCTTGTTCCTGATCTTAGAGGAAAATGTTTCAGTTTTTCACCATTGAGAACAATGTTGGCTGTGTGTTTGCCATATATGGCCTATATTATGTTGAGGTAAGGTCCCTCTATGCCTACTTGCTGGAGGGTTTTTATCATAAATAGGTGTTGAATTTTGTGAAAAAGCTTTTTCTGCATCTATTGAGATGATCATATGGTTTTTCTCCTTCAGTTGGTTACAGTGGTTTATCTCATTGATTGTTTTGCGTATATTGAAGAATCCTTCCATTCCTGTGATAAACCCCACTTTATCATGGTGTGTAATCCTTTTAATATGTTGTTGGATTCTGTTTGCTAGTATTTTGTTGAGGATTTTTGCGTCTGTGTTCATCAGTGTTATTGGGCTATAGTTTTCTTTTTTTGTGACATCTTTGTCTGGTTTTGGTATCAGGGTGTGTGGCCTCATAGAATGAGTTTGGGAGTGTTCCTCCCTCTGCTATATTTTGGAAGAGTTTGAGAAGGATAGGAGTTAGCTCTTCTCTAAATGTTTGATAGGATTCGCCTGTGAAGCAATATGATCTTGAGCTTTTGTTTGTTGGAAGATTTTTAATCAAGGTCTCAATTTCAGTGTTGGTGATTGGTCTGTTTATGTTTTCTCTTTCCTCCTGGTTCAGTCTCGGAATATTATGCTTTTCTACGAATTTGTCCATTTCTTCCAAGTTGTCCATTTTATTGGCCTATAGTTGCTTATAGTAATCTCTCATGATCCTTTGTATTTCTAGAGTGTCAGTTGTTTGTTCTCCTTTTTCATTTCTAAATCTATTGATTTGAGCCTTCTCCCTTTTTTTCTTGGTGAGTCTGACAAATGGTTTATCAATTTTGTTTATCTTTTCAAAGAACCAGCTTTTCATTTTATTGATCTTTGTTATTCTTTCCTTTCTTTCTTTTTCATTTATTTCTGATCTGATCTTTATGATTTCTTTCCTTCTGTTAAATTTGGCGTTTTTTTTTTTTGTTGTTGTTGTTGTTCTTTCTTTAATTGCTTTAGGTGTAAGGTTAGGTTATTTTATTGAGATTTTTCTTGTTACTTGAGGTAGGATATTATTGCTATAAACATCCTTCTTAGAACTGCTTTTGTTTCATCCCAAAGGTTTTCGGCTGTCGTGTTTTCATTGTCATTTGTTTCTAAGTATTTTTTGATATCCTCTGATTTCTTCACTGATCTCTTGGTTATTTAGTAGCATATTGTTTAGCCTCCATGTGTTTGTATTTTTTTTTTACAGATCTTTTACTATAATTGATATCTAGTCTCATAGCATTGTGGTTGGAAAAGACACTTGATATGATTTCAGTTTTCTTAAATTTACCAAGGCTTGATTTGTGACTCAAGATATGATCTAACTGGAGAATGTTCCATGAGCACTTAGAAGAAAGTGTATTCTGTTGTTTTGGGATGAAATGTTCTATAAATATCAATTAAGTTCATCTTGTTTAATGTGTAATTTAAAGCTGTGTTTCCTTGTTTATTTTCATTTTGGATGATCTGTCCATTGGTGAAAGTGGGGTGTTAAAGTCCCCTACTATGATTGTGTTACTGTCAATTTCCCCTTTTATGGCTGTTAGCATTTTCCTTATGTCCTGAGGTGCTCCTGTTGGGCACATAAATATTTACAATTGTTCTATTTTCTTCTTGGTTGATCACTTGATTGTTATATAGTGTCCTTTTTGTCTCTCATAATAGTCTTTATTTTAAAGTCTATTTTGTCTGATATAAGAATTGCTACTCCAGCTTTCTACTGATTTCCATTTGCATGGAATATCTTTTTCCATCCCCTCACTTTCAGTCTGTATGTGTCCCTAGGCCTGAAGTGAGTATCTTGTAGACATTGTATATACAGGTCTTGTTTTTGTGTCCATTCAGCCAGTCTGTGTTTTTTGGTTGAAGCATTTAATCCATTCACATTTATGGTCGTTATCAATATGTGTGTTTCTATTACCATTTTCTTAATTGTTTTGGGTTCATTATTGTTGGTATCTTCCTTCTCTTGTGTTTCCTGCTTAGAGAAGTTCGGTTAGCATTTGTTGTAAAGCTGGTTTGGTGCTGCTTAATTCTCTTAGATTTTGCTTGTCTGTAAAGATTTTAATTTCTCCATCAAATCTGAATGAGAGCCTTCCTGGGTAGAGTAATCTTGGTTGTAGGTCCTGCTACTACCTTCTGGTTTGCAGAGTTTCTGCTGAAAGATCACCTGTTAATCTTATGGGGATTCCCTTGTATGTTATTTGTTGTTTTTCCTTTGCTGCTTTCAGTATATTTTCTTTGTGTTTAATTTTTGATAGTTTTATTAATATGTGTCTTATCATGTTTCTCCTTTGATTTATCCTGTATCGGACTCTGCACTCCCTGGACTTGACTGACTATTTCCTTTCCCATATTAGGGTAGTTTTCAACTATAATCTCTTCAAATATTTTCTCTGTCCTTTTCCTTTTTTCTTCTTCTTCTGGGACCCCTATAATTGGAATGTATGTGCTATTAATATTGTCCTGGAGGTCTCTGAGATGGTCCTCAATTCTTTTCATTCTTTTTTCTTTATTCTGCTCTGCAGTAGTTATTTCCACTATTTTATCTTCCAGGCCACTTATCCGTTTTTCTGCCTCAGTTATTCTACTATTGATTACTTCTAGAGAATTTTTAATTTCATTTATTGTGTTGTTCATCATTGTTTCTTTGCTCTTTTGTTCTTCTAGGTCCTTGTTAAATGTTTATTGTATTTTCTCCATTCTATTGCCAAGATTTTGGATCATGTTTACTATCATTACTCTGAATTATTTTTCAGGTAGACTGCCTACTTCCTCTTCATTTGTTTGGTCTTTTGGGTTTTTACCCTGTTCCTTCATCTACTGCGTATTTCTGTGTCTTCTCACTATGTTTGGGGGTCTCCTTTTCACAGGCTGCAGGTATGTAGTTCCTGTTGTTTTTGGTGTCTGCCCCCAGTGGGTAAGGTTGGTTCAGTGGGGTGTGTAGGATTCCTGGTGGAAGGGACTGTTGCCTGTGTTCTGGTGGATGAGGCTGGATCTTTTCTTTCTGTTGGGCAGGACTGAGTCCGGTGGTGTGTCTTGGAGTGTCTGTGAAATTATTATGACTTTAGGCAGCCTGTCTGCTAATGGGTCAGGTTGTGTTCCTGTCTTGCTAGTTGTTTGACATGGGATGTCTAGCACTGGAGCTTATTGGCCGTTGTGTGGAGCTGGGTCTTAGCATTGAGATGGAGATCTGTGGGAAAGCTCTCGCTGATTGATATTACATGGACCTGGGAGGTCTCTGGTGTTCCAATGTCCTGAACTCAGCTCTCCCACCTCAGAGGCTCAGGCCTGACACCAGCCAGCACACCAAGACCCTGTTAGCCACATGGATAAGAAGAAAAGGGAAAAAAGTAAGGAAGGAAAGAAAAAAAATAAAAAATGTTATTAAAATAAAAATTAAAAAAAATATATTATTAAAATAAAAAGTTAACAAAAAAAAGGAAGAGAGCAACTAAACCAATAACCAAATCCACCAATGATAACAAGCATTAAAAACTAAACTAAAATAAACATAAAAATTAGAAGCTGGTCAGTCTCATCCAGCAAACCCCAAGTCTACAGTTGCTCCCAAAGTCCACTGCCTCAATTTTGGGATGATTCATTGTCTATTCACATATTCCACAGATGCAGAGTACATCAAGTTCATTGCGGAGATTTAATCCACAGCTCCTGAGGTTGCACAAATTAATCTCCCTTTCTCTTCTTTGTTCTATCAGCTCCTGGGGTTCAGCTTTGGATTTGGCCCTGCCTCTGCACGTAGGTCACTCTCTGGCATCTGTTCTTAGTCCAGACAGTAGGGGGTCAAAGGAGCAGCTGATTAGGGGGCTCTGGCTCACTCTAGCTGGAAGGAGGGAGGGGTACAGAATGCAGGGCAAGCCTGCGGTAGCGGAGGCCAGCATGACGTTGCAACAGCCAGAGGCGCGCTGTGTGTTCTCCAGGGGAAGTTGTCCCTGGATTACGGGACCATGGCAGTGGTGGGCAGCACAAGCTCATGGAAGGCACATTGTGGATAGTGACCTGTGCTTGCATACAGGCTTCTTGATGGCTTAAGCTGCACCGTTAGTGTTTCATATCTGTTTCTGGTGTCCACGCTGATAGCCGCGGCTCACATGCATCTCTGAAGCTCATTTAGTTGGTATTCTGAATTTCCTCTCTTCACACACCCTGACACAATGGTCTCTTGACTCTTAGGCAGTTCCACACATTTTCCTGGACTCCCTCCAGTTTAGCTGTGGCACACGAGCCCCCTTCAGGCTGTGTTCACACAACCAACCCCAGTCCTTTCCCTGGGCTGTGACCTCTGAAGCCTGAGCCTCAGCTCCCAGCCCCCACCTGCCCCGGTGTGTGAGCAGACAATCCCCTCAGGCTGGTGAGTGCTGCTCAGCACTGATCCTCTGTGCGGGAATCTCTCTGCTTTGCCCTCTGCACCCCTGTTGCTGCGCTCTCCTCCATGGCTCCAAAGCCTCCCCCCACCATCCACCCCCAGTCTCCGCCAGTGAAGGGGCTTCGTACTATGTGGAAACTTTTCCTCCTTCACAGCTCCCTCCCTGAAGTGCAGGTCCCGTCCCTATTCTTTTGTCTCTGTTTTTTCTTTTTTTCTTTTTTCCTACCCAGGTACATGGGGAGTTTCTTGCCTTTTGGGAGGTCTGAGGTCTTCTGCCAGCGTTCAGTAGGTGTTCTGTAGGAGTTGTTCCACATGTAGATGTAGTTTTGATGTATTTGTGGAGAGAAAGGTGATCTCCACGTCTTACTCTTCTGCCATCTTGAAGGTCCTCCCACGATTTCTTTACTTATCAATATGACATTCCAAGGAGGGTCTGGAGTAAATATGACATTGTTCAGGGAAAATTTTATTTATTAATAGAATAAATGTTTGAAGAGAGTTGTGATTATTAATAAATTGATATATTACATATGCTCAAGTAGCTTACCAATTCCTAACTATTTTAGTGAGCAAGTTTAATTATTTATTTATAAACTATTTCCATCAAGAAATTCTATTTTTCACTGTTTTGTCTGACTCAGTGGGTATGCAATACAAGTCTTTAATTCTGACTTTAATATCCCAAACCTACTGTACCTTTTCCCAAATTTATCTTAGCCAACTGAGGCTTTGGATAGATTACAATGTAGGTTTCAGCCATATCCACAGTGAAATTCAATAGGTTCATAGAGTGCTTTATTTACTTTCTCAAATTAAATATCTTCAGATGGAGCTTGAACTCTCTGATTTGCCCTTCACCTCATTATATTGATTATATTCTCATATTACTTGGCTTATTTTTTAATATTTGTTGTCTGCCTCCTGCAGATGTTTGGATTTTGATGCCTTCTAGATAATCTTTAAATAAAAAGCCTTGCCAAAATCTGACTTTATGTTAAATGAGCACCGGTCTTAGATGTTGTGGTCCCTGGTATATGTTTTCCTACTGTCATGTGTTTTCTTACTTTAAGAAAAGTTTTACTACAAAAATCACCTAACAAATTAATAGAAACCCATTACAGGTTAGAAATTTAGTAATATTATAACTTGTTTAGATTATTTTTGAATTTATTTTCTTTCTTTTCCATATTACAAGATAATCCCTTTATTGATGACAAGAATATATAGCAAATTGCACAAATATTTCAGAAATTTGTAAATGCACTGCTTATATTATTTCTTTAAAAAAATTCTTGTAAAATTTTTTCTTGTACTGGAATGGAAGCCAGCAATCTAGAGATTGAATTTTGTCTTATTTTCCTTTTATCAGAGATAGTTTCAGTTCTTAGGAGGGAAAAATAATGAAACAAGCAATGAACTTAATAATGAAACTATATATTTATCTACTTATCTATTTTTAAAATAAGTTAATGGAGCTTATTATTTAGCTCTTAAATGGAAAAAAATTCATTAAGGGAGAGATTTATATATGCAAAATATTATATTATTACTTATATACATTATAAATATATATTATAGATAGTATTGTTTCATGTATATTATTTACATATTTCTTATTTACATTTACAGAGCATAAAGTAAAATCAAAATTTAGAAACATTTCTAAAGAAAATTCAAAGCTATAAAAATATTTCCCTAATTTTTAGATGTTCTCAAGCAAAGTGAAAAACATGTTAGTTTATAGACAGTAACAAATATTTTAGTATTCTGTTCCTTTCACATCCATTTTTCATGCTTTAGTAAAGTGAAATTTTCTAATCAGAGTAAAGTGGCATGGTGAAGGTGTAGATAATATATTTGGATGAAGGTTTTTAATGAATGTGGTATTTATTAAGACACAATCCATTAAAAGAAGACTTGCATGGTTGTCTCACATTATTTCATTGATTTTTACTTCATGCATGATTCAAGGTGAGAATTATTCTTTATGAGAAGTACTCTCATTTCTCATCTTTAATCTGATAATACAGTCCTTTTTATTTGTATAGTTTGAAATATTTCTCATGTATAAGCTTTACATGCCCTAATAACTATAAGTTTGAAATGGAGAATCAGAATTAGCATAACTGTAGATATTTAAGGGGTTCAGCATATAAAAATTATTATTTTTTTCTGGTCATTTACTCTTATTTCCAAAATTTGGTTTTCTGACAGAAAATAATAGGCTAGATTTTTTTTTAATCGAAGATTTGAAGATCTGAACATGTCAACATCAAGTATGTCACTGGTAATGACATTACAAGGGTTTAAAATGGAATACAAGATTAAACTTCCCCATGTAATTTGAGAATCATTTTACAGGCTTACCGAAGTTTATGCCCCTGTATTAGTAGAATTGTTTAAAACACACACGTATACACACACAAGTTCTATGGTAGTAATAAGATGCTTACATATAAGAAGTAAAATAGAGAATTAAGACAATTTTCTGGGTAATGCAATCCTAAATAACAACCTTAATTGTTCAGAGAATTGTCTCAGTTTTCCACCTCACTTTGTCTGTGATCCTATAACTCAAATAACAGCCTTAGAAGGGAAACCTGTCACCGAGTTTGCAATTTTTGTAAGGTCAGACTGTGAAAATCCCACCTTGTCAGGTAAATCAGAGACACAAAGGAATTGCCCTTTAGAATTTCCTGGTACCTAGTTCATTTTGTGCAAATGTAGATTAATTGTTAATGAAAATGACATATACTGTGCCATATTAGTATGAAAAGGAATAATTGCATACAACATAATGTTTTGTAGTTATCTAGTATTTTTCTTTCCCCTTTCTAGGCCGTGAAATAATGACCTTACTAATCTCTTCATCCTTGGTTCCTTGAATAGCTTGAATACAGATGAACTTTAGGAAATAATACTTTTAATGATGAATATATGAGAGAAAAAAATTACATGTAGAAAAAACAGCTTTAAAGCATTGACATCACCAGATTTTGTTGATACTAACTAAATTGTATTCCTGAGCCTCCGTTGATAAACTGTATGAGAAGAATTGATATCTTTCCTGTGAAGATTTTAGTAATGTAAATATATAGTCATATCCTTAAATAGACTGAATCGATTAGCAATCATATTGAAAGGAGGGCATACTGAGCATTTCATATCTAAAAATGGTAACTTTAAACTGTATGTAAAACTAATAATAGTAGAAATGAAATCAATATTAAAATAATTAGGCAGCCAATGTGCATCATTTACATTAATTATCAGTAAATAAGACAGGCTATATTTCTTGCTATTGTTGATTTTAATGACTTTTAGTTCACTAACCACATGTCATATTTTAATATATACATATTTAAATATCATTTTGCAATAATGAATCAAGAGAACAAATGACAATAAGCAGATAGTTAATAAATCTATTTATCTCAAACCTACCTGTTCAACAGTATTTCTAATAAACTGGTAGCTTTTTTATTGTAAGACACACCAAGAAATCCTACCCTCTAAACTGCTTTTACAACTCTGCATTTTTCAATCTCAACATTCTTACATCGACAACAGAAACTACCAGCAAGGATATAAACAGTTTCACAGCTCTAATTTTGAGTAAAACATAATATAGTTGTTTTCTAATCACAAAATAATACATCTCCATTGTAGAAAATTCTTAACATTAAAGATAACAAAGGAAATAAATATCATCCTCTATTAAAAAATAAATAAGCACTGTTAACAATAGAAATATAAATGCACAGAAACATAGTAACACATACGTATATCTTAAATAAAACTAATATGAGGCATGACTGATTTGAAAATACATATAGTTTTATCACTTGAAAATATATATAGTTTGCTTCCAATTAAGATGGAGTAAAAGAGACTGGTTTTACGCTCCCATCTTAAACAGCTAAAAAAACAGACAAAATAAATGAAACAATGATGTTCAATTTGTTGGCCATCAGACAATGAAGCACAGTCGTCCCTGAGAGACAAAAACCAGACAGGGCCCTGAGATTTACTGTACTTAATGCCTAGAAAAGATTCCAGATTGCAGTGCAAGGAGCAGAAACCCAGTCAGAGCCCAGCAGTCTTCGTGAGTTGAGAAAATAGATCTGGATGTTGAAGACAAGGCTTCTAGAATTTGATGGTCAGAGTACCAGAGAGGAGAGAGCTGCACAGAAGTGAGAACTTTGACATCTGCTGAGGATCCCCCTTGAATTTTCAGTTGAATACCAACCAGTTGATGCATGTGAGAAAACTATCCAAGCCTAAGGAAAGAATCGCTTGAAAAGATAAGAGGAAACAGTGTCTGCAGTGCTGTTGTATTCTAGGGCTGGAATTAGTGCCTGTTCCCTCCAGCCAAAGTGGAGGACCTCACAATTCATGGGGAATTGGTTTATAGTGCCTCAGAATGGGCAAAAATCAGCCCTATATCTTTTGATCCTACCAAAAATTTTAAAAAGCAGGACCCAAAAGGAACAAATAATTTTCAAGAAACCATTGCATCCCAAAACAAAGCTGAAGATT
The DNA here is from genome assembly GCF_026419965.1 of Kogia breviceps. Lineage (NCBI taxonomy): Eukaryota > Metazoa > Chordata > Mammalia > Artiodactyla > Physeteridae > Kogia > Kogia breviceps. The sequence continues at coordinate 139,374,522 of NC_081310.1, read as the reverse complement.
ATGGAATACAAAAATATCCAGGACATGAGATAAAATTCAGAATGCTTGGCATCTAATAAAATCATCCAATGTGAAGAATATACATGAGGAGAAAGATCAGTCATAACTAACCCAGAATTGATATAGATGCAATTTGTAAACAAGAACATTAAGTTATTATGACTCTACTCCCTGTGGTCAAAAGCCTAGAGGAAAGGTTACAGTGGAAACAGAATATATAGAACATGATCAAATGGAATTTCAGAGATGAAAACTGTAATGCCTGAGATAAAAATTACAGTGGATGGTATTATCAGTATATTCAATAGTGCAGAGGAAACTATTAGTGTACATGAAGACATAGTAATAGAAACTATTCAAAATGAAGCACAGAGAGAAAAAAGACTGCAGAAAATTAACAATTCATGAACTTTGGAGCAATTTTAAGAAGCCAAATAAATGTGTAGTTGTAGTCACTAAAGGAGAGGAGGTAAAGGGGAAACTAAAAATATTTGAAGAAATAATGGTTGAAGATATTCAATATTAGATGGAAACCATAACCCCACAGATCCCAGAAGTTAAACAAACAAACAAAAAAAACCCCTAAGCACTAGAAGTGTGAAAAAAACAAAAAACTACAGAAAGACCTATCAACGTAACATTGCTAAAAATGAGTCATAATGAGAAAATCTTAAAAGAAGCCAGAGGAAAGACACATTATGTATATAGAACCAAAGGATGACAGCACTTTTCTCATTGGAAACAATGCAAGTAAGAAGACAATAGAATAGTATCTTTAAAGTACAGAAAGAAAAAAAAAATCTGTCAAGATAGAATACTAAATCAGGTGAAAGTGTCTTTCAAAATTGACGGGGAAATAAAGGATTTTTCAGACATACAATAGCTGGAATTCATCATCAGAAGTCCTGCAATGAATGTAAGAAATGTTAAAGGAAGTCCTTCAAGCAGAAACACAGTAGTATAAAATGGAAATCTGAATCTACACAGAGAAATAAAGAATTGGTAACACCATTTGTAAATATTAGACTATTTTTATTATTACTTAATTCACTTTAGAAGATAATTGAATGTTGACTATAAGAATAATGGCAATGTATTGAAAAGTTCATAACATGGGTAGAAGTAAAATGTATGATGGAAGTAGCTCAAAATCCAGAAGGGGAGAAATTGAGGTATACTGTGGTAAAGTTCTTATACAATGTGTGAAGTAATTTAGTTTAATTTAAATTAGAGATTGATAAGTCAAACAATAAAATATAAATCCTAAAATGATATCAAAAGAACAAAAGCAAAATCTGAATAATAGCTAATAAATCAACAAAGGCACTATAACATTTATTTTTAAAAGTCACTTAATTCAAAAATAGGTGGAAGAACAACAATGAAAAGGAACAGGCAACTGATAGAATATAGAAAATAAATAAAAGCAAGATAGATTTGAGTCAGTTATATTAAATAATCACATTAAGGGAAAACGGTCAAAGTACTCCAATTTCTTTAAATGCCAATGATTGAAAAACTTGTTTTAAATCCTCCTAACACATTTGAAGTTTTAAAAATTTGTCTTACTATTTATGATATTTTCATTTATAATTTGCATTCTTTGTTATCTAGAGCATTACAATTTCATGATAGAGTGCTATTGATTGAACTATTCATTTTAAAACCTTTTTACATAAACATACAGTAGAATACTTGCTGATGTACAGCCTATGAATTTTAATACAGGTATAGACTTATATACCCACCATCATAAGCAGGATCCAGAATAGTTTCAGCACCCAGAAAACTCCCTCATGTTATCTACTTTTAATCTAAATCTTCCACCGTGGTTGTGGTTAACCTCAGATAACTATTGATCTATTATCATTCTAAATAAAGATTATTAGAAAACAAATAATAAATCAAGAAAGTATTTATATATTTGTAATAGCACCTGTCGCAACATAGTTTTGTTGTTGTTTTTGGTTTTCTTTTGCTGTTGTTGTTTTGGTTTGGAATAATCTAGTGTGGAAAATAAAACTGGTGATACATAAGAGATGGGAGAGAGAAAAAGGGGAGATATGCAGAAGGGAGGTGTTGCTGGAGTAGGTTAGATGGGTTTTTATTGAGTGGGCCAAAGGTTCGTTTGTTTTTTTTTTTCCATAAGATGGCTCTTATAGCACTTAATTGTCTTTAACTTCATTCAAAACAATTTTGTTAGATTGTGACAGCTGTCATATCCATGTGCATTAAAAAAAAAGAATGATCAAAACTGGTGAATTTTTGTGTAGCCATTTTAACATTAAAGATGGAAGAAAAAAGCAACATCTTCAACATATTATGCTTTATTATTTCAAGCAACTGAAACGTGAAAAAAAAGAGATTTGTGCAGTGTATGGAGACGGTTCTGTGACTGATCGAGCATGTCAAAAGTGGTTTGTGAAGTTTCATGCTGGAGACATCTCACCAGATGATGCACAGTCAGGTAGACCAGTTGAAGATGACAGCGATAAAATCGAGAGATTAATTGAGAACAATCAATGTTATACCACGTGGGAGATAGCCGACATATTCAAAATATCCAAATCAAGTGCTGAAAATCATTGCACCAGCTTGCTTATGTTAATCGCTTTGATGTTTGGGTTCCACATAAGTTAAGGGAAGAAAACCTTGTCTGTATTTCCGCACGTGATTCTCTACTTAAACGTAATGAAAACGTTCCATTTTTTAAACAAATTGTGATGGGTGATGAAAAGTGGATACTGTACAATAATGTGGAATGGAAGAGATCTTGTGACAAGCGAAATGAACCACCACCAACCACACCAAAGGCTGGTCTTCATACAAAGAAGGTGATGATGTGTGTATATGGTGGGATTAGAAGGGAGTCTTCTATTAGAGCTCCTTCCAGAAAACCAAATGATTAATTCCAGTAAATTCTGCTCCCAATTAGACCAACTGAAAGCAGCACTCGATGAAAAGTGTCCAAAATTAGTCAACAGAAAATGCATAACATTCCATCAGGATAACACAAGACCGCATGTTTCTTTGATGACCAGGCAAAAACTGTTACAGCTTGACTGTATTCACTAGACATTGCATCTTTGCATTTCCATTTATTTATATCTTTACAAATTCTCTTAATGGAAAAAATTTCAATTCCCTGGAAGACTGTGAAAGGCACCTGGAACATTTCTTTGCTTGAAAGATAAAAAGTTTTGGGAAGATGGAATTATGAAGGTGCCTGAAAAATGGCAGAAGGTAGTGGAACAAAAGGGTGAATACGTTGTTCAATAAAGTTCTTGGTGAAAATGAAAAATGTGTCTTTTATTTTTACTTAGAAACCGAAGGCACTTTTTGGCCAACCCAATATCTAGGGAGCAAGCAGAGGGACAGACTTTAGCTATGTGCCTGGACAATTTATCCATAGTAGTAGAAAATAGTAGATATTTATGGACATAGTTTCAATGTCAATGTTCAATATCAATTAAAAAATTATAATGAAATAACCTTGGTGGAGTCTCTTTCTAATGGAGGAACGTAGCACAACCTCCCACACCTAAATATCACTCCCGTTTCTCAGCATCTGTTAAAAATAGGAAGTTTTATATGTATATTATTAATATAAATGTAATTTTATTTATCTGTTATCTATATATTATACTTTCATCTATCTATTATACTTTAAGTCTAGATTTAACTGTTTTTTTGTATTCAACACATGAAAATTTGTATAATGTATCTCTTTATAAGTTTGTTTCAGAGTCATCTCTCTCCTAGGTTCTATTATCCAGGAAATGTCCAATCTTGACTGTATTATTGACCTATATTTAATAAACTTTTTCACAATAAATACCTAGTAGTTGTATAAATGAGTAGATTACTTAGTATTAGACAACTTCATTGCTGAGAGATTAATTTTGGTTAACTTCTTAGTGGTCTGTAGTATGTATTTAAGCAAATACTTTTCTGAAAGTGTAATTTAGTAGTTTAGTGGCAGATTCCTTGTAAGTCTGTAAAGAAACTTGTCTTTATAAATCATGGACAGCTTGTCTGTGTATACATATACAATCTATTTTCAGATCCGTAGTAATTTCACAGGTCTAATCTGTGTTATCTAACAGTATTCACATCTCTGTTTTCTAGCTCTCCTGTTTTTTAACACTCACCAGGTGAAATGCAGTAATAATTACAGTCCCTTGCGCTATCAGAATTGTTTTCTCTGTCTACTTATAGCACTTTACCTCTGGGAAACATAGTGTATCCATTGCTTGTACCCCTCCCCTTTTTATCCCCACTGGAATCTATAGTTATTAAGTAGCAGTAGAAGGCTGGAAGAAATATACTACCATTTCAAAAAGCACCATCTGTAATCTGAGCAAGAGAGATTTTTGTTAGGTATAGGGCCTGGATCTCCCACAAAGTACTATGGGCATACTTCAGTGGATAGGTGCAGGATCATTCTATTCATCCAGGTGGGTGAGATTGCTTTGTTCACTGAGGTGAAGTTTGGATGGGCCACTGGTGATTTTTGTCAATTCAGTTACAATGTCCTTTTTTTTGATTTTGTTATTGATATTCTTGTTGTAGTTGTCTTGATCCCAGCTTGGTTAGATTTGTGTGGATATTGAGAGAGGATTTGAATGAATTCTGACTATAGTTTGGAAATAGGAAACAAATAAAGAGCTTGGTCATACTGATTAAGTTAAAAATATTGGTGACACATGTCAACCTTTAAAAAGTGTCATTTCAAATTATAATTCATTATGGAAAACGAAAGGAAATAAACTTTGTGATTTTTTTTAAAATAGGGAATTGATGCCGAGAAGTTGATTTTAGTAATAGAGTGAAGAATGTATTAGAGGGATAGAAAACTGTGTCACAAAAAGGTGTCTTGTTCTATGAGTCTGTTTTATTAATTAAGGTTTATCTGCAAGCAATATATCTGCACCCCATGAATGATATGACACAGTTTGGCCTAATCTGTTTTATTTTTTTCATCTTGACTAGCACCCAAAATCTGTGGCCTCAGAATCCTGAGATGGCAATTTGATTTAAACCATTGCCTTATCTGCAAAGTGGTATAGGATGCCATTTCACTGACTCTCTTTCTTTACTGCTGCCTGAAAATAAGAAGAGAGAGAATGAGTATGAACTAGTATTTGAATATTGTTAGATAAAATATCAAAGTGGGTGAAAGATGTTAATTCACTATTAAAATTTGGTGAAATAAAAGCAGGATAAATACAGTGTAAATCATGGACCACAAGTGAAAGGTTTTCAAGTATTTACAGTTTTGTATAATATTTGCTGTATATATAAAATATCTATTTTTATAATTAGAAAGTTTCCTTCTATTTCCAGCTAGCAAAAAGTTTTTATCTGAATAGGTATTGAATTTTATTGAATAATTTTCCCTTTCTCTTTGGACAGTCACATGATTTTTCTCTTTTAACGTATTTTTGTGCTGAATAGCACTGATTGATTTTTAAATGTTAAACCACCCTTGTATTTCTAGAATAAACACAAGTGAGTTGTGATGTATCTCATTTTATATCTTTTTAGATTTGATTTCCTAATATTTTATATTGGAGTTCTTAATTTTTTTTTTTTTTTTTTTTTTTTTTTTTTTGTGGTATGCGGGCCTCTCACTGCTGTGGCCTCTCCCGTTGCGGAGCACAGGCTCCGGACGCGCAGGCCTAGCGGCCATGGCTCACGGGCTTACTTGCTCCGCGGCATGTGGGATCTTCCCGGACCAGGGCACGAACCCGTGTCCCCTGCATCGGCAGGCGGATTCTTAACCACTGCGCCACCAGGGAAGCCCCTGGAGTTCTTAATTTTTATTTGAGCAATTGGTTTCCAATTTTCCTTATTTATAATGTCTGTAAAATTTTGGTATTAATATCTTGCTGTTCATATTAAAAAGAATGCAAAGTGTTTCCACTTTGTCTGTCTTTTGAAAGAATTTGTGTGAGGTTGGTATAATTTTCTCCGCAAATACTTACAAGATTTCATATATAAAACTGATGCAAAGAATTTTCTCTGTGAAAATTACTTATGGCAAACAATACTAATAGTAGACAAGGAATTTTTAAATATTCAAATTTTCTATTACATTTTGTACCTGTTTTGGTAAATCTAACTTAGCAAAAAATGTATTTTTTATGTAAAATGTCAAGTTTATTATCACATCTTTGTTATAAGATGGTCTAATTATATTCTTTAATTGCAATTTGTTTTTTCTGTTTTTTCCCTGTCAAATAACCAAGTTAGCTGTATTGGTTTTAAAGCATGTTTTCTATTTCCTTGATTTTTACTCTTATCTTTGTTATTTCATTACTTCTATTTTCTTTGGAATGGGTTTTACATTTCTTTTTCTGTCATATTGAGCTAGAAGCTTAGCTTCTAAGGTCCTCAGATCTGTAACATCTTTTTTTGTTTGTTTGTTTTTTAAAGGCATACACTTCAAGCTAAACATTTCCCTTAAAACACTGCTCTAGCTGCATCCCAGAAGTCTGATATGGCATTACCTTATTATAATGCTCTCAAAGTACATGCAGGTAGAGAGTGGGGAAGGAATATTTTCTCAGAGAATGTTTGAGGTGATATGACTGAACATAGAGTGAATAGAGGCTGGATAGCAACATCAACAGATACCTGTTAAAAGCATTTGTAAAAGAAGACAGAGGCTACAATGCTAAAGGACACTTACAATTGAAAGGATGATGGCATTTTAAAGAGAAGAAAAAACTAAGAAATACTTTTCTTTCCCATATTATTATCTCACCTAAGATTTTGTAGTGCAATGTCTTTACAGAAATAGGCAGTATACTAATTTTATTACAGTAGGTGCCAAGTCTATAACTTCCTATGTAGTTAATCATTTCCTTTTAATTGTATTCTCTTTATTCTTTTAAGACTGTTTTCCATTTCATTTATGACATATATATTTGATATTTCACTTAATATTTGGACAAAAACTGATTCATTGAGATTTTTAAAGCCCAGAAATAAGCCACATATTATTTTTATACAAAGTTTGTTCATGAATTTTTATGTTATACTGAAGGTTTTTTGTTTTCTTTTAATATCAGTAGCAAGAGAATTACATTTATGGACAATTATGTTGTGTAATGTAAAAGCAAAACTTCCCCAGTGGTAATTATTTTTACATTCCATTTCCATTACCCACTATCTCATGGACCTAGTCAAATGGAACTGGGTGAAATTTGTTTGTGTAAAAATGAATAAACTTAATCTGTATACTGTAACATTGTAAATCCTAATTACAATAATTTGAAAACAAGGAGAGCAATCCAAAAGGATAATTTCAGTACTTTTAGAATTTATGGCAAATACGTTGAATACACACGTTGAAAATTCTTATTTGTATAGCATTATTCAAGATGTAGGAAATTCTTGATCAAGAAAAAATGCACAACTTATTACATAAACAGTGAGTAACTTAAATATCACAAAGAAGAGATCTGGATTTACAGAAGATATAGGACTTTGGTTTGAATTGCATTACACACACACACACACACACACACGTCACTTAATTCAATGAGGGCTTATTATTATCTTCCATAGACTAATTACTCTTCTATAATAACAGAACTAAAATAAACTTGGAACTGACCTTGAAGATAGTCAAAACTGCTCTTTCTTGACTGGTTACATAACTTGAAATCTTACCTGGATGAAAATATAATTTTAAACTAATGAGTAAATGAGAACAACTTTATTATTAAGAAAATTATTATAGAGGTAGTTATGATTTCTTGTATCATATGCTGTGATTTTGTGTGAATTACAAAGTAGGTTTTTACTATAAACATTTTCACCCTCATAAAAGTTGGTGAGCTGAGTGCAAGCTAGATTTTAGTCCTATCTTCCTCCCTGACCCCCCCACTCCAAATACACTTCATCACCACATCTGGGTGCCCTTCCAGATGTGGTAGTCCTGGAGCTAGTTTACATGGGTTCCTTGGACCCAAATTCATACTCCTGATATTATGTTAACATTCAATCTATTTGATACATAGATTTTTTTTCTTATGGAAAAGAAGCGGAGCATTAATCAGATATTCATGATAGTGTATTCTCACAAAATGGTAGAAACAGATTATAGGATTAAGCAATTCAATTTTTATAAATGAAACTTATTATTTTACTAACTTAGCTGTACTTAAATTATTTTGTCCCAACAATAATGGCCTAGTTAAGGTAATAAATGCATTAAGGCAATCATATTATATTTTCTGTTATAGGAAACTTTAAAAATTGTAGATTTTTACAAAGAACTTGTAAACACAGATGACAAAACTTGGAGGGAGGACTCTTCTTTGGGGACTTATAACTAGAAATTCTTTTTTAAAAATTTTAATTGGGGGTATGGTTGCTTTACAATGTTGTGTTAGTTTCTGCTGTACAATGAAGTGAATCAACTATATGTATACATATATCCTCTCTCTCTTGGACCTCCCTCCCACCCCCCACCACCATCCCACTCATCTAGGTCATCACAGAGCCTAGAGCTGAGCTCCCTGTGCTGTACAGCAGGTTCCCACTAGCTATCTTCTTTTACACATGGTAGTTTTATACTTACCAAACTCAATGGGACAAGAAGATTGAAAGGAAAATTGCTTATTCATAGAACTGAAAGACAAAGCCTATGAACCTGCTTGAGTTGGCTAGTTTCTATCTATTCAAAATCATTTTGAAAAACACAGATATTAACCATTTAAATAATGTTTCATTAAAATAAATAGCAGTGACTGTTGTTTCAACCAATTCAGAACTTTTATTCACAAAATTATGTTTGTGTATCTCTAGCCACTTTATATAATGTTCATTTAACTTGTCTACACGGAAATACAGCTAGTCTTTTCAATTATGTTTTTCAGATAAATGACAATATCAGATGTCTTTCTTTGTCAGTAATTGTTTCACTTAATAGACATATGTAGTATTAAATGCAGTTTTAGAAAAAACTCTTCCTTTGTAGGTATCGAATCCTTATCTTCAAATCTTTTCCTATAAGCTGTAAAAAAGGTGAAGTATTTCTGTCCACTCCTAAACATGACACAGTTAGGGAGTGAACAGGAAGCTTTTCTACACCTTGAACCCACTTGGCTCTGCATGTTCAAAAAGAAGTTTAAGAAAAATACAGTGCAAGTGATTTTGAATGATTTTGACCTTAACTAGAGTCTTTCCTAAGATGTGCAGTCCTGTTTTTTCTTGTTCTTTTGACAGATGTAAGGGATACTGCGTTGTGGACTGCGTGATTCCCTATGATTGACTTAGGCAGGGTGTGAATAGTGCTGCAAAGCAGGGGAGCAACGTTGAGCTTTCAAAGTAACAGTCTGGTTACAGAGTGATTGAAGAGGTGTATGTCCTCACATGTATGTGATGGGCTTGGGGAGAAAGAAGGAGTGAGGGGGAAGGAACACATCACTTGTATTCATACTAGTTTCTTCTTTTTCATGTGTGTTATTGCCACAGTGTAGGAAGAAATATATAGTTTAGGTAGTCTGGTTCAAACTTCTTTTCATGCAAAGAATAAAATAAAACTTACATGAATAGATATATTTCCATTTTAAGACAGATGAATATATATACAAATAAGTATATAAAGATATGCTCAAGATCATTAATAACTAAGGAAATGCAAATTAAATTCACAATTGACCTCCACTATACACATTAGAATGGAGGAAACTTAGTACTGGCTATACAGATTGTCTTAGTTTGAACTGCTATAACAAAGTACCATAGACCAGATGGCACATGAAAAATAGATATTTTTTCCTCACAGTTCTGGAGGCTGAGATCAGGGTGTCAGCATGGTCAGGTTCTGATGAGAGCCCTCTTCTGAGTTGCAGACTGCTGACTTCTCCTTTTATCCTCATATGGTAAAAAGAGGGCAAGAGAGCCCTCTGGGGTCCTTTTTATTAAGGAACTAATCCCATTCATGAGGGTGGAGACTTCCAAAGGTCCAATCTCCTAATACCACCATGTTGAGGAGAGGGTTTCAACATATGAGTTTTGGGTGGACATGTATGTGCAATCCATAACACCAAGTATTGGTGAATACCTGGAAGAACTGGACCTCATACATTCCTGATGGGAATATAAACGGTACAATAATGTACCATTTATTTAATGGTACAAACACCATGTGACAGTTTCTTAAAGAGTCAAAGGTAAACCTACCATATGACTCAGCCATTCTAATCAAGTATTTAACCCCAAAGAAAAGAAATCATGTATTCAAACAAAGACTTGTATATAATGTTTGTAGCAGCTTTGTTTGTGTTAGAATTTGGAGAAAAAGATCAACAGATAAATGAATTAAAAAATTGTGGCATATCCAACCAATGAAATCTACTCAGTAATAAAGTGAAATGAACCATTGATGCTCACAATAGCATGGATGAATCTCTATTAATTTTGATGACTGAAATAAGTCAGACTAAAAAGAGAAAACACTCTATCATGCCATTTATATAAAATTATATATATGTATGTATATATATATAAGTGCAAACTAATTTATAATGACAGAAAATAAGTAAATGGTTTCCTGTGAAGCCAGGGTGGGGAAGGAGGAGATGGGGATTACAAAAGACCATGAAAGAACATTTGGGAGTGATGGATAGGTTAACTATTGTAATTGTGCTGATGACCTTGTGGGAATATACATATGTCAAAATATCAATTTGTATAATCTAAATATGTAAAGCTTATTAGTATGTCAATTATACCTCTAAAAATATGGCAAAATTTGGTAAAATGTGGTGAAGCTATATTGTGTTTTCAGAAATGGTGGTAGCCCATATAAAATAGGCTAGCACAGCTTCTAAGATTCTTGGAGTCAAGATTCCTACTTCCAAGACCCTAATATATATCTACTATACACTGTAGCTTTCGATGGTGAAGTACCCAAGAATGTCCTGGCATACAATTCTTGACCAGATTGAATTCCCATTGCAAAAATGCCTATTAGAAAAGAAAATTGTGAGGTATAAATGGAAGAGGTTTTATTCAGTCAAGAAGCACATATTTGTTGAGCATCATCATGTTGCAGACATAGGTATTGAGGCTGGGAATACCAAATAGAGCAACATAAACAGGCTGCCATAAGGGGAGGATTTTAGGTGGAGCTGATAAATCTGGACTTTAATAGGCACCCTGTGTAACTCTGATCCAGAGATAAGCAGATGATGTGGAGAAAAATTAGCTGAGAGCATTCAGAATCAACAACCTTTACACAGGAGGTGTCTCAGACATCTTGACACTTCAAGGAATTCTCTCATAAAACTTGACATCATCATCACCAAATATTCATCTTACGCATATAGGAAATAGTTTGACATGCAAATTAGAGAAAATTTTTTGAACTCATACAGTATATATACCACAGTGATTTTTAAATTAGAAATTGTTTAACATCTTTACTGATTTACCTAAAAAAATAATTTTCACAGCATATTTTTCTCACACATTGTCTTTGGAGCCTAATATATAGTTCTTACATGTCAGGTATATACCTCTTTAAGATTTTTGTTTCAAAAATCAATGTTTTCCTCTAGATAAGAAGTCTCTTTGGTGAAGTCTCTAGTCAAATATTTTGTTCCATTTTCTTACAGTGTTTGTTCATTTACTTATAATTGAATTTTAAGTGTTCATTACATTTTCTGGATATAAATTCTTTATCAGATATGTAATATACAAATATTTCCTCCAAGTCTGTGGCTTTTTAAAATTCTCTCAACAGAATTTTTAAACGAGCAAAAAATATATTATTTTATGAAGTCCAACTTTTCAAAGATTCCTTTTAAATGTCATGCTTTGGTATTGTATCTAAGACATCTTTGCTTAACAATAACAACAACAAAAATGCTACTGAAGTTTTATAGTTTGGGGTTTTACATTTAGGACTATGGGGCTTCCCTGGTAGTGCAGAGGTTAACAATCCGCCTGCCAAAACAGGGAACACAGGTTCGAGCCCTGGTCCGGGAAGATCCCACGTGCCGCGGAGCAACTAAGCCCATGCATCACAGCTACTGAGCCTGCGCTCAAGAACCTATGAGCTGCAACTACTGAGCCTGCGTGACACAACTACTGAAGCCTGCAGGCCTAGAGCTTGTGCTCCACAACAAGAGAAGCCACTGCAATGAGAAGGCCACGCACCGCAATGAAGAGTACCCTCGCTCACCACTAGAGAAAGCCAATGTGCAGAAACGAAGATGCAATGCAGCCAAAAATAAATAGATAAATATATATATATATTAAAAAAAGAATTATGACTTATTTTGAATTATTTTTTTCTTGGTCGTTTAAGGGAAAATATCAAAGTTTGTTCGTTTGTTTATTTAGCATATGAATATTCAGTAGGTCTAACACCAAAGGATGAAAAAAATTGTCCTCTCTTCACTAAATTACCTTTGCACCTTTGTCAAAAATCAGATGTCAACTTATGAGATGGTCTATTTCTAGACTGCCTATTGACATTTTGTTCCCTTGATCTATTTGTCACTTTTGATGCTAGTTCCATGCTGTTGATAATGACAGTTTTTAAATGTCTTTTTTTTTTTTTTTTTTTTTTGTGGTATGCGGGCCTCTCACTGTTGTGGCCTCTCCCGTTGCGGAGCACAGGCTCCGGACGCGCAGGCTCAGCGGCCATGGCTCACGGGCCCAGCCGCTCCGCGGCATGTGGGATCTTCCCGGACCGGGGCACGAACCCGTATCCCCTGCATCAGCAGGCGGATTCTCAACCACTGCGCCACCAGGGAAGCCCTTAAAATGTCTTAAAGTCAAGTTTTGTTTTGCAACCAACTTTGTTCTTTTTGAAGTTGTTTTGGCTATTCTTTTTATTACCAGATTAATTTTAGAATCAACTTGTCAATTTCTAGAAAAGGGCTTGTGGAAATTTTGACTGGAGTGCATTGAAGCTAGAGACCAATTTGGGGAGAATTGACGTTTCACCCATATTGAGTTTCTCAGGCAATTAACAAGCTGTATATCTCCATTTATTTAGGTTTTCTTTCATTCCTCTCAGCAGCATTTTATAATTTTCAGTTAACAAGTTTTGCGGGTTTTTTGATCAGATTCGTCCCTAAATTTTTTTTTTTTTAATTAATTTATTTTTTTTTCTGTACACGGGCCTCTCACTGTTGTGGCCTCTCCCGTTGCGGAGCACAGGCTCCAGACGCACAGGCTCAGTGACCATGGCCCACGGGCCCAGCCGTTCTGCAGCATGTGGGATCTTCCCCGGACCAGGGCACGAACCCGTGTCCCCTGCATCGGCAGGCGGACTCTCAACCACTGCGCCACCAGGGAAGCCCCCTAAATGTTTTATATTATTTTATGCTATTTCAACATATACTGCTTTGTTAAATTTTAATTTCCAATTTTTAATTGTTGGGACATAGAAATGCAATTTACTTCTGTATATTGATCTTGTATCCTCCAACCTTGATAAACTTACATAGTATAGTATAGTTCTCATAGCTTTATTTTTGTATACTCCACTGAATTTTCTATGTGGAAAAACATATTATCTGTGAAAAAGAATGATTTACATCTTCTTTTCAGACTTGGATGACTTTTAATTCCGTTTTCTTTATGTAGGCTGAACCTTCCAGCACAATGTTAAAAATAATTGGTGAGACATTTTTGTTTTGTTCCTAATCTTAGAGTGAAAGCATTCATTGTCTCTCACAATTAAATATGAAATTAGCTGCATAGTTTTTCATAGATGCCCTTCATCAGGCTAAGGATATTCCTTTCTATTCCTGATTTGTTGAGTTTTTAACAGGAATAAATGTTGGATTTTGTCAAATGCTTTTTCTCTTTCCACTGAGATGATCCTATGGTCATTTTCTTTTAGTTGGTGAGTATAGAGAATAAATTGGTTTATTTTTGAATGTTATATTACCTTTGTTAAAATTCCTCTTGGTCATCATGTATTATCTTTCTTATAGATAGTTGACTTTGATTTGCTAACATTTTATTAAGAATATTTGTGTCTATCTATGTCCATGATAGATTTTTGCCTGAAGTTTCCTTTTTAAAATTCTTTTCTTGTTTCGCCTCATAGAATGTGTTTGGAAGAATTTCCTCCTATTTAATTTTCTGGAAAAGATTGTATACAATGGTATTATTTAATTTTCATATATTTGGAAGAATTTTCCAGTGAAGTTATCTAGGTCTGGAGTTTGCTTTGTGGGAAAGTTTTACTTTACAAATTTAATTTCTTCAGTGCATAAAGAGCTATTCAGATTACCTTTTCTTTTTGAGTGAACTTTGGTAGTTGTGTCTTTTAGGGAATTTTCCCATTTCATCTGAGTTTTTGAGTATTGGCATAATGGTCACAGCTTCAAAGTCATCTTTCTAAAATCTTTGTAATACTGGATCTGAAATGGGCAATCCTTATTCCTGCTTTTCCAACTGCTCTTCCCATTAGGCTCTGCCAATAGAGGGAACCAGAAAGATTACACAGCAGTGGGAAGAAGGCTTTGCTCTGATTACGTGCTTCCTAATTGCTTTCAGTTCCTGTTAGTAAGACCCCCAACACTCCTTCACAGTGGTAGTTGATTCCAGCTTACATTCTCCCCACTAGTAGTAACCAAACTAGGCTTGAGTCTCTTAACACATCAGTATCAAATGATTAAGGCATGTTCCTCCAAGGTCTGTGTGTCAGACCCACAGGGCATCTCTTTGATCTCAGGCTCTTTCTCAAATGTCTGAATTTTAGCTCCAAGGGAACCCTCCTCTAAACCTGTGAGTTTTAAAAATTATCTCTTCCTTTTGTTCTCCCAGTCACAGGGATGGTTCTGCTTCCTGCAGCTGCTGCCTTGTGACACTTTAGTATTGTTCCTGGTTTGTCTTCTCAGTGTTCAATACCTAGTTAACAATTATTTCTATTAAATAATATTTGTTAAAACAACTGGAATGGTTTCTGCATTCTACTGACACCCTGACTAATCTAATAAGTATATGTTTATTTTCACCTTATTCACATTATCATATTACTTTTAATTTCTTTATAGTTTAATAGTTATAAAACAAAGACGAAGCCAAATAAAACATTTTGATTTAATTCAAATACATCTGATCTTTAAATTTGAGTGCAAGGAAAGAAATGGCTTGACATTTTTCAAACTTCTGCTTCTAATTTGCCACATAATGCAATCTGTAAGAAAGAATAAACAAGAAATGTGAGTAAAAATGGATAAGGCCCCTTGTTTTATTAGTCTGGGTAAAGCACAGGCTAGACAACAGACATATTTTATAATGTCCTAAACATTAAAAATCAAGATTGTATTAGATTAGACTCCCAAATTATTCATGAGATTTGATTTGTGTACTAAGACATGATGAGAAGAAAGAAGCACAACTGAGATATAGCCTGATTGTCTCAAATTTCCTGTTGATGCCCATGAATTTGCTTATATTTGTGGGATTACTGCAAAAGTTTTGGCATTCATTGCCTCTGTTAGCAATTTGGGATTTTAGGAAATATAAAAGTAGCTTTATGATATTTTATTTCCTGCTCAATTAGTGTATAATACTTTGCATGACTGTCCAAGTGTGGAATTGTTTGGTATGCCAATTTATAGCTAAAGACATATGTATTTTTAAAAATTTCTAGACATCATAATCCCCTCTTGTTTTTACCTAAATCTTCTGAGTACACTTGGATAAGCCACGTTATATCATGTCAGGTGTTACTGGATAATTTCATTTTCATGAAGGAGCTGTTTTCAAAAGTTGCTTTGAAACGTATATCCTCAAAAGTATGTGCAACTGCTTCTGTCTCAGCAATAGATAAACTGGCTAAACATTGAAGATTAACTTTGGGGGATCACCACTACTATTTGAAAGGAATTCTACATAAGTATAAAATTGGATTGGAGACAGCTTTAGCTTAGCTGCAAAACCTGAGCTAAAACTTAGGGCTGAATATTTTACTGTGCTGATTCATCACCTCAGCAGAGAAGAAATCATAAATATTTACATTTTACAGCTCATAATCCTTGATTTCATTACTTCCCATTTGTAGACTGGTAATGTTCTTGTGGCTATGAGAAAGGTATAAACTTTTGGAAAATCCTTTATAAAATCCTTCAGTAACACTGATACTGCTTCTGCTCTGCATTTAGAACTCCTGTAACAAGGCAAATCTCCCTTGAGGAAAATCTTTGTGAGTGTGCTTATTGGTATATAATTTTACTTGTTTCATTTTCTTATTTTTAATATGGGTGCATGGAGGGGGAAAAACAAAACCTAAATTTATTTTCCCTGTCACTTGGAATGTCAAAAATATACACTCACATAATTCCAGTCAAAGATCTGTTCAAAGATTGAGAAATGATTAAAAACCATAATTTAGCCTAATGGTAGAAAAATGTACATGTTCTTGGCTTCAAGAATACATTCTTCATTTTATATAGGATAAACCATGTAGTAGATTCAGAGACAAAATGAATAAATAGTATACTATATAGAAAGCCTATCTTTCCTAAGGAAAAATATATTTGTAGCCCTCACAATAAAATTTGTCCTATCAATTTCTTCCTCTTGATGGTGAATGCTCTTCAAAATAGCCATCAGACACTTTTAATGACTATGCAAGTAATTTTATCAAAGTTAATTAAAATGAGAGAGTGGCTAAATAAGAACTGAAACAGAATTATTAAGATTGTTAATGTATATCAAGATATGATTCCTATTTGCCAATCCTGTAAAATAACATGGGAATAACCATACTACTTACCACTATAAGAATGCATAAAACCCTCCAATGTTGTCAGCTCCAAATCTATCAATAATTTAAGAGTAGTTGTTTCTATATATCACCATGATACTTAAAACAATTTTTTAATTTCCTAATAATTAGAAATGTCAAGCCAATTTCTTCTTGTTTTTAATAGGACAAAAGAAATCTGTAGGTTAGTTAAGTTTAATGTTTCCACTTGTTCTAGGCCTGGTGTTGATGGCTGAAGGTTAAATTTTGCTTGTTTTGACCCCATTGTAAATTTTTCCATTTGACTATATACTAGTTCATCTTAAATAGATTCTCATGCTATAGTTAATAAAACCTTAAAAATTACTGACTGTTTAGTGCTTTCAAGTTTCATGGGTAAATATTTAGGATGAACAGAAGTAATTCATACTTATAGGTAGTTATTGAAACATGTTCTCATATACATTACAAATCTTTCCCTAAGGAACATTGCTAAAATCCTTAGCCAGAGTTGTGATACTGGTGTTTATTCTATTCCTGTCAAGAACTATTCCTTCTAACATCATTTTGATTCTTTGCATCGCTGTATGTGTTCTACATGTATCTTTTACAGTTCAACAGGTGTCTTGGTAGTTCCTCAGGCTTCAGCCTTTAAACTCTATCTTCACTAAAGAATTAATAAACTATATATTTTTCCTTTGTTTAAATTTCAGACATTGCCCAAATCCATGCAAAATGGAAGATTCAAAAGTTGTAACACTCCTTGGATATACAAATGTCTACAACCCCCTTTGCACAGTATTTTTTCCTTGTGAATTTTCTCCAAAATAACCTTTCACAACAGTGGTGAGAACTTTATATAATTCTCTTGAAAGTATATTAAAAAATAACACATTGAACTGAGTTCTGATGAAAGACTCTCACAATTATTAAAAGTCTTTTTCTCTAGTTCTGCACTCTATTCTCTTGGGGCCACTCTTGGAAAACTTGGGAACAGAAGATCTCTGTTTGACTGGGTATTTCATTGTATACTTCAGTATCCCTAAATGTAGCAACCATAAAAATGTAATATTATAAGATGACAACTATTTGTAAGATTCACTTCTATATGTTATTTAGGCATATCAGAATCTGAAGCATTTTACTTTGATAATGTTTTGAAATCATATCTAGACTAGTAAAGACAAAAAAAAAAAACACATTCTTTTGTGTTGTGTTTGTAGACCATAGACAAACTACTTATATATTCAATTTTTTGGTTTCATTTTTTGATACCTTGATCTATTTTGCTTTTTTTGGTCAGAGATCCTGGGAGTTTGATTAGTACACCTATTTTTAATAGATGATTTTAATATTAGGACAACCTTAATTTTGGAGAGATTCCTGGAAGGGCTTAACCCTGAAGCCTGAACTATTCCTTTAGTATATAGAATCACATATGTAATTTTTTAGTGATTTTTTTTCTGAAAAATGTTCTTTGCTACTCTGAATAGAACACTGGCAGTTTTATTTATATCTATATTTTAACAAAATATTTTGCTAAACTGAAATTAATTTGGTATAGCTAGGTATTTTAAAGATCTTAGAAATTTAACATTATTTTTTTCTCATTTTCTTTTTAGTGAGTAAAGTTACATAAGCAACCAATAGGAGTTCAATTTCTTTAGATCCTAAAAATAGAAAACAATCTAAGCTTTTATTTTTAATAAAGATTTTCTTCACTCTTGGTAGAATTGTGTATCTCCCAAAGCATACAAACCTGAATTAATTGCAATTAAATTCAGTTAAAATGAATTAAGTGCCCATCAAATTATTTTCCTATAATTTCTTATTTAATCCTTGTTATTTCATAGAAATGTGGGTATTTTTACCCCCATTTACAAATGAAAAAAGTTCAGGGAGATTGCAGAGGGTTAGAGTGCTAACTTTCATACATTATAATAAAAGTCTTAATTGGAAAGCTATATCTACTAATATTAAAACCAATGAACGGTTCCATATAAGAGACTTTTGGAATGGCTTACTGATTAATCAAAAATGTCACATCATAGGGCACCTCAATCCATAGTGACTGAGTCTGTCAGTCTGAGGATGCTTTACTTTGAGCTTACATAAAAGGGATAATTTGCAATTCAAAATTGGTTTCACCTTTTCTAATTAGGTGAAATTATAGTTGCCATATTATAATTAAAGGTTATGTGACAGACAGGAGTATTTATTTGGATTATATCAGATTATTTTTCTGGTTTTCTGAAAATTGTAGCTTTCAGTGAACATGGATTTTTAAACGTTCTGACAAATATCTACTTTTATTTGAGTATACATATTCCTTTCTGAATTTGAAATTCAGCTATGATTGTCTATATTATGGGACTCATATTCAAATGCATTTCTCTCTTTACCAAAATGCCTAAAGGTATTGATGTCAGAATATTTCCTTTCTAATGAGCACATGATGTCATAGAGATGCTATGAAAAATATCACCATGCCTCAAACTGAATTATAGTAATACCACTTAATAATGCTTTTTAAAATGCCTCAAATTATATATCATAGGAATATTGAAATATAGAGGTATTATGCAGGAATTGCATTGCCAAAAAAATAGCTTAGAGTTTTTGCCCATTGAAAAGTTTAAAATGTATGAAAAAAAATCTCTGCCAAAAATATAAGAGCTTAGACCTTGATGTCTTTCTCTCCCCTCATAAACATGAATAACCTAGGGGCAGTTTAGAGTAGTGCACAGAAAGTGAAGTCAGATTGCCTGGGAATCAATATGGAGGGCTTTTTTTTTTTTTTTTTGCCCCCTACCAATAAAATGGGGCAAATGCCTTGGACTGTTTTAAGAATTAATAGTTAAAGTGCCTAGAATATCGTGTAGCAAATAGTTTGCTCTCCAGAGATGTTAACTCTCTTTTGGACGGAGACTGTGTAATAGAAGTTTTGATAACCCTTTTGAAGTTAAGACAGTTATCTTTTAATTTACTAAAATTCCTTATCTATAAAGTTTCTTTAAAAAGTGTACTTTTTGGTACCATGTGATTTGTGAATAATTAAATTGATCTCAGCATTATATAATTCTTGTCCCTATAACTCTTCTTGGAGTTTTAATCAATATTTTACCTTTAGTTAATAAAACAGATTTAGCTCAGGATTGGTCTTCAGTGACCTCAAAAAATTTTAAGTCTGTGGTATGTTGATTATATTCCTTATAGATTTTTCATTTAAAAAATTAACTTCAAAATTTTAATATGTTTAATTATTAAAAGAAACAAAAACATATATCCAACTTCTATCAAATTATATGGAAGTATAATTGATAGCAAAAATGCATTCTGAAACTCAATAGCAATGAGGAGAACAAAACAAATATAAATTCAAGATTTCTCAGGATTTAAATGGGCATTTTTTTCTTCCATTAAGTCAATGGAGATTTATTGAGTATATGTATATAAGATACTCTACATTTAGAACATTAACTTTAGGACTAAACTAAAATGCCAGAAATGATTGCAAATGATATTGCAGTTTTTCTTTGGTATTTTGCATTTAGGGTCTCATCGTAAGATTTTTAATGTTTTATCCCACTGTAAATATCAAACAAGTAACTACTTAGGTTTTATTCTTGGGATTGTTTATAGACTATTTCTTTTCCATACTAAGATATTATAGTAACCATTTTTATTCAATCAAAATATTTCATTTCAATATGATCCCCCCAAAAGCTTTTTATAAAAATGAACAGCTACTTTCTCTAATAATGTTGCCACCATGGCAACTGAAGCTTTCAATGATGATACCATGCAAACAATAAGATTGAATTGCTATGTTAATAGAATTTTTGAAGTGATTAGTTTATGAAGATGCTTTGTCTTTTCTAGTTCAGAGGTTTGTGTAACCTTGCTAAACAAATTATTCTGAAAATATTAACTTGTTTACTTTAATCAGTTATTGTCATCTGACTGTATTATCACTGTCTTACAATCTTCCATCATATACGTGTTACAGAATTGCCTAGCTTGATTCTTATCAATTCACTGATTATCTCATGTTTTGAAATTCATTTGATGTCTTTTTCTGGCATCTTTTTGATTTTGTGGATGCGTTTCAATACATGGGATGACAACAGACTATAGTTAATAGAAAGCATCTTATTTAGGTCAGACAAGCTGACACATCAGGGAGTATGATTTATTTCTTGCTATTTTGCAAGGGCTTTCTATCATGTGTGGATTCTTAGGACATTTGTGTCATTTTGATTTTCAGAAAATGTGTTTAAAGTTGGGTCTGTGTCTATATGTAGAGGATGCCATCAGCAAATTCTTTGGTCTGAGTTGCTGAGTGATGTTAGGGCTGGAGAAACAGACCTGGCTGGGAATCTGTCACTTACAGATCTATACTGTGTCACTTTTTCAATCACTGTGGTTGGGCAAGTATAAATGAGTGTCAGAAAATAGATTGCTTAGACCATGTTTTCCTAGGATATTGAAGTTGCCTGGAGAACATTTTAGTTTGTTATTGTAACAGAGGTATTAATCCAGACATAGCACATAAAAGGTTATAGTATCCAAAACATTGGGAGGAACTACCAAGTGAAGCCATAGATACAGCTGTGCACTGGCTCTTCCTCATTTTAAAACAGTCTGCACATAAAATGTGGAGTTTATAGCAACTAACTGGAAGAGTGAAGGCTAACCAAACACTCTTGCCTAAAATTTTTAGGTAACTTTCAGCAAAGTCTTTTGTTTTCATAATCTGAGTAATTTGCCCAGTTTTACAATACCATGTATAAATAGAGATATGTATGTGTATATATATATATATATATATATATATATATATATAGAGAGAGAGAGAGAGAGAGAGAGAGAGAGAGAGAGAGAGAGAGGGTGACAAATTAATCTTTGACATATAAAAAGTCTCTACTGTTTTTAATAAAACAGGTATAGATACTGCTTTCAGAAAAAGTATTTATCTACAAATCAGTATCAATTGCTTATGATGCTTGAGTCAAAAGGACTAATGCTTTAAAAACTCAGTTGACTTGACATAATGTAAACCTGTTTATTTTACTAAATGTGTAAATTTGGTTCATTAATCACACACCTAATATATGCACAAAAGGTGATTTATATTTTATTGGTTATGTTAGAAATTGTCCATAATTTTAACCCAACTCATATTAAAAGTAGTAAGTCAATCTCTACACATATTCAAGCTCTTCAAAAATGTATTTCTGATTTAAAAGCAGCTCATGCAGCTCAATATCAAAAAAACAAACAACCCAATCCAAACATGGGCAGAAGAACTAAATAGACATTTCTCCAAAGAAGATATACAGATTGCCAACACACACATGAAAGAATGCCCAACATCATTAATCATTAGAGAAATGCAAATCAAAACTACAAGGAGATATCATCTCACACCTGTCAGAATGGCTATCATCAAAAAATCTACAAACAGGGCTTCCCTGGTGGCACAGTGGTTGAGAATCCGCCTGCCGATGCAGGGGACACGGGTTCGTGCCCCGGTCTGGGAAGATCCCACATGCCTCGGAGCGGCTGGGCCCGTGAGCCATGGCTGCTGAGCCTGCGCGTCCGGAGCCTGTG
This sequence comes from Kogia breviceps, assembly GCF_026419965.1. Taxonomy (NCBI): domain Eukaryota; kingdom Metazoa; phylum Chordata; class Mammalia; order Artiodactyla; family Physeteridae; genus Kogia; species Kogia breviceps. The sequence continues at coordinate 139,352,171 of NC_081310.1, read as the reverse complement.
CTCCGAAACGGGAGAGGCCACAACAGTGAGAGGCCCGCGTACCACCAATAAATAAATAAATAAATAAAATAAAAAATCTACAAACAATAAATGCTGGTGCTGGAGAGGGTGTGGAGAAAAGGGAACCCTCTTGCATTGTTAGTGGGAATGTAAATTGATACAGCCACTATGGAGAACAGTATGGACATTCCTTAAAAAACTAAAAATAGAACTACCATATGACCCAGCAATCCCACTACTGGGTATATACCCTGAGAAAACCATTATTCAAAAAGAATCATGTACCACAATGTTCACTGCAGCTCTATTTACAATAGCCAGGACATGGAAGCAACCTAAGTGTCCATCGACAAATGAATGGATAAAGAAAATGTGGCATATATGTACAATGGAATATTAGCCATAAAAAGAAACGAAATTGAGTTATTTGTAGTGAGGTGGATGGACCCAGAGTCTGTCATACAGAGTGAAGTAAGTCAGACAGAGAAAAACAAATACCATATGCTAACACATATATATGGAATCTAAAAAAATAAAATAAAAGGTTCTGAAGAACCTAGGGGCAGGACAGGAATAAAGACACAGATGTAGAGGATGGACTTGCAGACACTGGGAGGGAGAAGGGTAAGCTGGGACAAAGTGAGAGAGTGGCAGGGACATATATACACTACCAAACGTAAAATAAGTAGCTAGTGGGAAGCAGCCGCATAGCACAGGCAGATCAGCTCGGTGCTTTGTGACCACCTAGAGGGGTGGGATAGGGAGGATGGGAGGGAGGGAGATGCAGGGGGGAAGAGATATGGGGATATATGTATATGTATAATTGATTTACTTTGTTATAAAGCAGAAACTAACACACCATTGTAAAGCATTTATACTCCAGTAAAAATGTTAAAAAATGTATTTCTGAATCTCGAATTTTATTTACAATTTTGAATTTATATTTTTTGTCGTTTATTTCTTCATGGTTTTTGAACTTTCTTCTTACATCTTAAAATTATCTGCTTCCTAAATCAATCACTTACCTATACCCAACCATATGCAGAAATATTTCAAATATCATGGACCTTGTTGTAAATTTAGTGGTATATTATCTTATGTTGAAATAGGGAATATACTAGTTAAGCTTGCTTATTTCACTAAACTGAACAGACAAGAATGCCTCATACTGTAAGAAGAAAAAATAAAGGTGACTAAAGCTTAGTATCAAAATAATTTCATAAAACCAGAGAAGTAAAAAAAAAATAAAGTTCGTAAAGAAGAAATGTAGTTGAACACTTAAGATCGGGAATAACTGACTTCCTTATGTGGTTGCCAAAGAATCATAAATATTTACTGAAAATTTATTTTGGGCAAGGGAATATTTGCTGGAGATTGTGAGCTGAGGAACTCACTAATATTGGCCTCGAGCAACTTGTCGTTTAAGTGGATGAGGTCAATTAAAATTGAAAACTGTTTATGAATAAATAATGTTTTGTTAGAATTTATAAGGAAGTAAATGAAAAAGAATGCTGACCAATAAAATTATATCCACATATATATGCCATTTAAATTAAAAAAATAATTTAGGGAATTTCAAGGAGAAGAAAAGACCATTAGAGCTATAAAATGTAAGGAAAGTAATGAAGTGTTTTCCAAGGATTCATATATTCAGATTTTTCTCCTCTTTACCTTCCTCCTTTTTTCCTCATCCTCTAAAGTCACTCTACCTGGATATCTGACAACTAAGGTCATTTTCCTGCTCTCCCTGTTTCAGGTCAGCAGTCATTCCCTTACTTCCTTGAAGGCATCCTAATTCTCTAATCTTCATATATTATTGCTCCACACTGTTACTACCATGACCTTTCTAAACAGAAATCCAATTAGTTTTTCTCTTGCTTTAAGACCTTCAGTGGACTATTATCTTCTAAAATACAGACTACTTAATGACATGCACTCAAGAACTGGACCTGGTTTATTTTTATTTTTTTGTCTAATTTCTTGATTTTTACCTGAGGTTCTAGCAACACTAAACTAATTATAGTTTTCCACATATAACTTGCAGTTTATTTCATCAGTGACCTTGTATATGGTCCATTCACCCAAAACATTGCTTCCATTACTTCACCTAGCTGTGCCTTGCTTATCATTAAGGGCATATATTAGAACTCTCCTACTCCATAAACATGTCCATGATATCACCCTAAACTCCTGCACTTTATTATGCTTTATAAGCATCATCTTTTTATACTTTATCAAAGCATAATTGATATACAATAAACAGTACATATTTAATGTGTAAAATTTGGTGAGTCAACATATGTATACACTCATGAAACCATCATAATAAAGATAATAAATATATTCATAACTCCATAAATTTTTCTCATAATCTAGTATAATCTATCCTTCTCTCTGTCTCTCCCCCCTCATCCCCAGACAACCACTGGTCTGCTTTTTGTCACATTAGATTAATCTGTAATTTTAAACATTTTGTATAAATGGAATCATAGAATATAACGGAATCATAGAATATGGGTCCTTTGTTTTTGTTGTTCTGGCTTTCTTCAGTCACCACAATTATTTTAAGTTTCATCGATGTTGCTTCATGCAGCAATGGTAGGTCCTTTCAATTGCTGAGTGGAATTCGTATTATATGGATATACCACAAGTGGTTTATACAGTCACCCATTAATGGAAGTTGGCTTGCAAATAAAACTGTGACCAACATTTGCATATAAGCTTTTGTGAGGACATATTGTTTCATTTCCCTTGAAAGACTGTGGAATGGCTGGGTCATTATTTGGGTATATATGTTACTTTTTAAGAAAATGCCAATCTGTTTTCCAAAATAGTTGTTCCATTTAATATTCTCACTAGCAATGAATGAGATTTCCTATCTCTACATTCTTGCAAACATTTGGATGAGCAGCCTTATTAATTTTAGCCATTTTAATAGGTAAGTAGTGGTATCTGACTGTAGTTTGATTTGCATTTTCCTACAAAGGATGTTGAGCATTGTGCTCATTTGCTATTCATATATCTTCTTTAGTAAAGTGTGAAAATTGTCTATTGTGGAGGGAAGTTTTTTGTCTTTTATTATTGCATTGTGAGAATTCCTTATATTCTAGATATAGGTCCTCCATAAGATTTTTTTACAAACAGTTTCTCTAAGTTGGTGGTTTGCCTTTTCATTTTCTTAATAGCATCATTTGAAAACATTTTAAATTTTGATGAAGTCCAATATATTCTTTTTTTTTGTTTGATAGTTTGCATTTTTTATCCTAACTACTACTTTCTGAATGCTCTATTCAATTCTGTATGAATTGTGAAGTCTTTCTATTCTGGTTAGTGAGAACACAAACTATTCCCAACCTCTGCATGAACTCTGATGATCATTCGACTTTTCTGTCTTGTTGTTCTTTCCCCAGCTTTAGGTGGTTTCCTTGTACATTTTTGCTGACCAGTACTCAGCTGAAAATTTGAGGGATCACTGTATAAATTATGTCTCCTCAACTTAGGGAGATCACTGCATCCTGTTTGGACTCTCCCTTCACACTCTGTGGCCTAACATTCTCTCCAGCAGTAAGCTGGACCAATTGTAGTGCTTATCCTGTCTATGTCCCTTCTTTTAGAGTCACTCTGTTGAGCTACCTTTTGTCCAATGATTGAAAACCATTTCATATATTTTGTCCATTTTTAAAAAATTCTTTGAGGCAAGAGAATAAACCTAGTTCATTTCTCTATCCTGTCCAGGAGCAGAAGTCTATAATTGTCTTTTTATGGGTTTATGTCCCTCAATGAAACTTGAAGTCCCTGCAGACATAGGATATAATCCATATAAGTATTCAACAAATCTGTGTGAGTAAAATGAATGCATTTGCTCTGGATCCATGTTATTTATTCGGAAATGAGAGGACCTGCTTTTATTTTATTCTTCCATTTTAATCCCAATATATTCTATTGGAGAGCTCTAAAATGAGTAAAGAAACAAGGAATGGAAACTAGAATATAATTCCTTTTCTCACTGTTGGGCATTTCTTTGCTTTCTATATTTATTGTTCTTTTAAACTTGCTCAGCTCAGCTTTGGAAATAGAGCAAGGTGGATCTGGTATCTATCTTCAAGGAGCTTGTGTGACTGAATATACAAATGGAAAAGAGCCATACCATATATTAAAATAGAACTCTGACTCATAACCCACAGCACCAGCCCAGGAAACCAAATCATAACCTCTCTAGCCTTTGGCCCAAAACAGTCAGGATTCACTTGATCAATAACTGATAGCTTCCCTAATATTTGGCTCTGCTGCCAGTTTAGGAGCAACCAGAGGAAGCCAAATTTACTTCTCTAAAAATCAGTTATGATGTCCCATTTCTAGTTAGCCTGCCTCCAACTTCCCCATGCTAACACCTCCAATCAGGGTATATCTGAAGCCTTCTTTTTTTTTTTTTAGTTTTTACTCTAAAGATTTTTCATTCCTCTGCCTGCCTTTGAGTCTCTGCCAAATGCAAGTGATGTTGGCTGACTTCCTTGCTTTAGCAAGCATTGAATAAATAGCTTGTGCTTGTCCTCATTTGGGTGGTCTTCGTTTATTTCCACAATCTTACAGTTCAGTGGGAAATGCAGTCCTAAACAGATTAGTGTGTGTGTGATAAATCATGAGAAAGAGGAACTGTGCCTGTAGAAGGGAAAATAACCTAGGGCTTTGGTGATGAGACAAGTCATTGAACTGAAAAGTGTAAATGTTAAATCAATTTAAAATGTTATATTTCATCTGTTGATATCTTTAGATAAGAAAATCCCCCCATTTAATTTCCATGTACATTTATTTCCATTATTTATTTATTTGGGCAAGAAATTTTGGCATCCTTATGTACTATAAAAATTATGACATCGTTTCTAGCTCATAGAACTTGCTATGCAGAGTACGAAGAAAAACAACATATAATTCATACATTATTGCTATTGCTTTATTTTACTCCATTCCAAGTTTACACCATGGAAAGAAAAAAACAAAAGAAAATAATATCTATTACAAAGCTATCTAGTGCCAGACAGAGTGGTAGTGATTTTCATATTATATGAAATCTCATTTAATTCTTAGAATTCTTAATTTTATTCTATATTGTTAGCCTCATTTTACAAGTGAGGAAACTGAGACACAAAGAACTAAAATAACTTGGCCAAGGTTACACAGCTGGCAAAGTTTTGAACCAATATGAACACAGGTCTCTCTAACTATAGATAGAGGTTTCTTATCCTCCTCTGTGCTATTGACAGTTTGGGCTGGATAATTCTTTGTTGTGCAGTCCTGTGCACTGCAGGATGTTTAGCAATATTCCTGGCCTCTACCCTTTAGATGCCAGTGGTACTCTCCAATCACGACAATCAAAATGTCTCCAGATATTGCCAAATAACCCCTGGAGGGTAAAAGTTGTCCCCAGTGAGACCCATGGCTGTAGGTTATCTACCTATTAGCTTTCCATCAGCTATCCTAATCTTTCATTATTGATCATTCCATAATATTCAGTCAACTCCTTGAAGTGCATGAGTGCATACATACATACATACACACATCTCACTCACTGTCCTCCCTCTCCCCCTCCACATCCCTATACATTCCCTAATGAAGTTAGAATTGTTTTCTTTTCAGCAGAGAATTCTCTTTTAGTTTTGTAATGTTGTCTTGGGAGTCAACATATTTATCAATAAGACCTTAAAGGAAATTCTGACAAACGAGCTGATTGTCTCAGTCTTTAACTGCTTGGAAAGGATCCCACATTTATGATCAACTTCCTACTGATCATTTCTTTGTTTTGAGAATCTTTTAAATTAGTCTAGCCACCTTGCTCTCTGTCACTCTCTCCCAGTATTCTTTCCCAGCCTGTCTCACTTTTGTTTTTACTTCACATTCCTTCTACTCTTTCTTCCCTTCTCTCTCTCTTCTCTTCTCCCTTACTCCCAATCCCCTTTCTTCACATACCTCTACCTCCTCTATTTTCCTTTTCTTTCTATCTCTCTTCAAGTCTTGCATGGTCCAAAATACTTGGACACCAGAATCCCCGTTCTCTCTCTCTGTCTCATTCTCTCTTCTGCCTTTGTAGCTCCCTGCCAGTGCAGCTGTCCAATACAGCCTTTGATGCTACTCTGTTATCTTTGGCACCAGCTCACAGGCTCCACTGGGCTGAAATTGGAACTCTTCCATACCCATCTCCTCTCTTTTGTCCTGCAATATGGTTATCCTGGAGGCCACTCAGCTGCCTCGCAATATTAGACTAGGTGACAAGAACAGGGAGTGGACTCTCTGAAACCAGAGCTAAGTGGCTGAACATCTTACAATAGTGAACACCTTTGTTGTTGCTAATACTTTATTCCAAACACATGCAGGGGGTATTTTGAAATGAATTTCAGCATCTCTCACTTCTCCCTCAGCAAGCTGTGGTATCTGGCAGTGTTTTTCAAGAAAGTACTTGTCTTTGAAAATCAGACTGAGCTGAAATTATCTTGATTTCATTGTAAAACCGCAGACTTGAAGCAACATATTTTCTAAATTCCATGGGGTATGCCAAATATTTTAAATCTGCACAGTAAAAATGAGCTGAATAAAGGGGATACAAAAAGCCTGAAATAAAACATCTCTTGTGACTAATTCGACACTGCTTTAAGCCTGACTCCTCCTTTTAAAATCTTCATTTCCTATTTAGAGCTGAATAAAGAGTATATATTAACTCTGAACCTTGGACAAACTCTTTGATAGGAAAGAACTGACTCTTGATCTTAGGGTCAATGATGTAGCATCAAAGAGTATGGATTTATTGTGGCCTGTAACATCTTGACACTGGCTCAGAATTGGTTTAGATTATTTGGAGGAATAGAAATGTTAAAATTGTATACTGCTTCAGTTCCATATTACAGTAAGATGTTCCTGTGGAGAAAAATCTAATTTTAAGCATACCATGATTTTCCTGCATAAACATGAAAAGTTAAGAACACAAAGCTTCTCTTTAGAACACTGCTTGTACAAAAGATCTTTATCTGGTTCATTCTTGCTTGGTGCTATTCTGTGTGGAAAACCATGTGCTACACTTAGTCCCATTTGCTTATCCCACTATGCAGCCACCTGCAGACTGATTATTTCCTTTTAAAGCAGGAGTAAAATCTTCACTTCCCTCCCTCCTCTAGGCAGCCTCAGCAAAAAGGCAGTTCACACAATGATGTTTTGTGAGAATAGATCCCATTAGCAACAACAGCAACTTAGATTTATATACTGCCTTATCACACATACAGCAAAGCAACTCCAGGCATTTTCTAAAATGGAAAGCATTTCCTTTTAGGTTTCCAAAAACCCTTATTAAACAACAGCAGTGACAACAACAAAGACTAACTGAACATGTGAACCAATAAGGGGAAAAAAACGTATTCTCATTCTAAAGCAAGGTGAGGCTGACTTCAAATCAAATTGCCCGTTTCATTGTTTTGTAAGCAGATAGCACTGGCATTCAGAGGCCTGATGAGAAAGACAACTTTATTTGAACGAGATTTCATCCAAATGTAAAATACTGTTTACCTTAATCCAAGTGTTTTGTTCAGCAGCGCACTTCTTCAGCAAGATTTTGAAGAACTTTGATTTATTATTATGATGTGTTGCATTACTTTTTTCTAGGGCAAGTTTAAGGTAGAATGCTGATTTTTATTTTCCTGTGTGACTAAGAATTTAAACAGTTGGTGATTAATTTTTATGGACTCAATTTTAAAAGTTGTCTTTTATAAGGGTACCTAGCTGCTATGTCTGTGGGTAGCAAAATCAACCCATGAATGTTGAAGCCATTTAGTTGCAGAGTAAATAATCTGTATTAACATATGCATAAATTGATAATTAGTAAAAAAATGAATGCTTCTATAATAGATATATCACAGTATTATTATCTTTTTAATGTTTTTGTTTCCAGTTTTGATAAATATGGCATTATATATTAGATTATATTCAACATCCAAAGTTAATTTTATTTATTTATTTGACTGTGCCACGGAGCTTGTGGGATCTTGGTTCCCCAACCAGGGACCTAACCGGTGTCTCCTGCAATGGGAGCCCAGAGTCCTAACCACTGGACCACCAGAGAATTCACCAAAAAGCAAGATAAATAGTTGTAGAAAAGAAAAAAAAAATGACAAATGAGAAAACAGAAAGTAGTTGCCATACAGCTGACAATTGTGACCAAACATTTTGCCAAGAATTAAGAAAAATTGAATAAAGTAAATGCCTTTATTAATAGAAGCACAAAACAGAGATAAAAGAGCTCTTAATGATACAGTAAGGCAAAAGATGAAAATAAAGCAAGAGCAGGCAAGCATAGGAAATAGGGGGAAAAAAATCATCCCCCTTCTGAATTGATATTAGCCCAAAATAGAATAAACAAAGCTAAAATATGTAGTGAAGAAATACGGAAGAAGCAAGCAAAATGGGATTGAAAACAACAAAGAAAATTAAAAGATTACACAATAAAATAACATTCACAATTATTTGTAGCAACTTTCATACTAGCTTAAGACTGAAAATAGCCTAGATGTCCATCTATGTGGAACTAGTTAAATACATTGTTATAATCATTTAAAGAAAGATGAAGTGAAAAGAAAAAAAAAGTTTAGAAGCTAATTATACACTAACATGGACCACTCTTGCATGTAATATTAAACAATAGCAAGACACTTAATCATGTGTATATAATAATACTGTGTGTGTGTGTGTGCATGTGTGTTTTTAAGCATTATTCTTTTGTGAGCATGTATTATCTCAACTAGTACAGCTAATATTGTTGAAAGCACTGACTGCCTCAGAGGAGAGAAATGGGTGGATGGAAAACAGGGATAGGAGAGAGATAATTTGTACCCTTTTTGAATATGTCCTATGTGGATATGTTTATTAAAAAATGAACCTAAGAAAATAAGGTATTCAAAAACTTTTATAGTTATTTGAGTTATGAGTAAAAATACAATAAAGTTAATCCCATGATAGCAGGATTGTTGATTCACTTTTTTCTTTATTCATATCCAGCAGCTTGCCCAATGAATAAATGGCAATTTACCTCAAATAATCCCATTTATAGGAGGTCTGACTGTTTATATTATTGTACTATAACCAAGCCACTATCTTTTTATTGTACAGTCAATTTTAAGTCTACTTCTAATGCCCGTAATAATACTTGCCCCCTATGACTTACAAATCACTTCTAAATATAGGCATGCAGACTTAAAAATATGGAACCACTTCATGAACCTAAACATGAAAACACCTGTTTCTTTTCAGCACTTTCTTTCTAAATTATGTCTCTTCACTTTTGTCTGCAAGATTATCTCCTTTATTAGCTCTGTCCCTTCCAATTAAAAAAATGCAAAAATGCTGAACCCACTCATATTCTAAAAATTACTCTTTTATCTAGCCACTCCCTCTTAAACTCTTAAAAAGAGATCTACATTTTCTTCTTACACATTTTTCCTTTCTTTTGCTGTAAAATCAAATCCAATCTCACTTCAACTCTGACATTGTTGCAGAAACTGCAACAAATGCTGGTTCTGAAGGCTAACTTGTTCTATCCTCACTTTCCTGCACCTTTTAAAGTCTTTGACCACTCTCAAGTCTCCTTTCTTCTGTTGGTTCTGTGTACCACTCCTGATTTTCTTTCTGATTCTGCTTATACTATCTCAACACTTTGCTAGTTCTTCTTTCCTCTTGCCGCTTAAATATTCATGTTCCCAATTTCTGTACTTCCCCTTCTCTTGACTAACTCTACACATCTTCTGGGTGAACTTTTCTACTCCCAATGTTTTTACTACTATATCCATGATGATCACCCTTGTCACCTGTAGACCTATACGTTATATGAAGCACTACAACTTTCTACCTCAAATTCTCTTATATAAAACTGTTCTTGTCTCCACACTTGTTCTGCTCCTTATTGCAGTGCCACTCAGATTGTTAATATTGTTGATTTTTCTATCTTCTAAATGTTTTTTGAATCTATCTTTACTTCTCATAACCCCTCAGCCACTGCCCAAGTTCAGAATCTTTCAATCCTTTACCCAAATAGAGACACATATGAATTGGAGTGTTTTGCCTTCAAAGAACTATAAATTGACTTCTTACTTTGTCGTTTCCAACTTTTCCATTGTACCTTTGTTTCATCAACAAATACAACTTTCACAAACACGTTTATTCTATTACTTCCTTTCATTAAAAATTTTATTATCTCTTTATTTCTATAGGCTTAAGGTCAAATGCCTGAAAGGTGTGTGTAAAACCTTTCATCATTTGATTCCAGATTGTCCTACTTTCATTATTTCTCACTATTTCTTTTTGAGTCCTTGTTTCACTGAAGTTTTAGGCTTTTCATTTCTAAATGTATGCCTTTTTGTCCTAACAGTGCACTTGTTTCTTTTATGACCACTGAGACATCACCCAAACTGAGCTCAGCTATCATAGCCTGTATGATGCTGACTTCTCCATGCTAGAACATGTATATATTTTATCAAAATTACGCGCAGGCTCAGCGGCCATGGCTCACGGGCCCAGCCGCTCCGCGGCATGTGGGATCTTCCCAGACTGGGGCACGAATCCGTGTCACCTGCATCGGCAGGCGGACTGTCAACCACCGCACCACCAGGGAAGCCCCTAAACATTTTTGAAAACCTCACACTTTTAAATAAATGAAAGAAATGACAAAACAAAATGGATTTAACAGAAGCCAAGTGAAAGGAAAAATAAAATATAGAGAGGTAGGAAGCCTGGAAGTGTTTTACCCTCAAGGGAAATTAACACCTTCGTTTTGAGAGCCCTATGGAGAATGAGGGGAAAAAAAGTCAAATTCAGGCTGAAACAAGGGAGTAGGTCTCAGAGTAGGCCATGCCCATAAAAATGGATTTCCAAATTGCTGGTTTCTCAGCATCACAGTAAATCAGAGGAGAAAAGGTCTTGTGGAATTTCTGTCTGACATTATCTCTTGAGTAAATTGCCTGATTCTAATCCCATGGATCCTCCAGGGAATTTCAATCCTTGAATTTATTTTAAGGTAATCTTGGCTTAATAATGACTCATATACTCAAATAGGGCTAATACAATCCTCTCTTAAAGAATGTATCCTCAATGTAGTTCTGAAGTAAGTGTTTGTATTTCTACAAATAGATTTCAAATAAAATATCCAGCACAAAGTCAAAGATAGCTAGAGGTACAGGGAAATTAGACTTCAGGATAAAGACCCAATAAGATGACCAAACTGTAGAAATAGACCTACAAGTATTTCACATATTAGAATGATTGAATGGAGACAAAAAAAAACAAAGAAACAAACAAAAACCTTCCCAAACTGTATTTTCAATGGTTAAAGAAATAAAAGGCAGTTTTTAAGGTAGTAGCTCTATTGAAGAAGAATAAAACAAAACTTATGGGAATTAGAAAAAAATGCAATAACTGAAGTTAAAAACTTGATGAATGGCAGAATTTCTGTTTAATTCATGAAGAAATATCTGGTTTTGGATTTGTCTTCATACAATACAAAAAAAGAGAAGGAAGGAAGGAAAAGGGAGGGAGGAAGAAGGAGAGCTGGAGAGGAAGGAAGGAAAAGATATTTGACACAACCATTTTCAGTCTGAGATCACAGTTCATAGAAACTGAATAAGCTTGAATTTGCAAGGCAGAGTAAAGAAGAAGACAGCTAGGCAGTGAAGTGACTCCAGAAATTAGCATCTTTGGCTGAACAGCTTAATGAATGCCTTTGGCTCAGGATCTCTTATGAATCTGTAATCAAGCTGTAGTGAGGCTGCAATCATCTTAAGGTTCTCCTAGGGAGACACACTTCCAGGGTCATTCATATGGCTGTTAGAAAGCTTTAGGTCTTCACTAGATATTGCCTGAAGACATCAGTTTCATACCATTGGACCTCTTCATAGGAAAGCTTTCAAACGACAGTTTGCTTTCCCCAGAGCAAGAGTTCCAAGACAATAAGGGAGCAAGAGTAAGAGCAAGAGAGTGAGAGAAAAATGGAAGTCGTTTTTTTTGCAACCTAATCATGGATATAATATCCCATCCCTTTTGGTGTATTATAATCACTAGGTCAAGTCCACCCTCAAGGAAAGATGAATACACAGGAGCATGAATACAAGGAAGTGGAGATCACTGGGGGTCATTTTATAGGCTGTCTTCCACAATATGCCCTCTGGTTTCACAATAATTTACTTCTCTCTCACATTTAAATACATTCACCCTTTCCCAAGTTGCCCAAATTATGATCTCATTAGAGCATCAGCTCGGTTCCAGAATCTCATCATTTAAATGAAATCCACTTGTGGATAAAACTCCTTCAGTGTAGTTATTTAGGTAAGGCTCCTCAAGTTTGTTCCTCTTAATCTTTAGTTCTATGAAACTAGAGAGACAAGTTATCTGCCTCCCACAAATACAACCTACAACGTTGGGACAGACATAGGGTAACTACTTCAGAGATTTCTGTTCCAAAATGGGGAAAATGAGAGTCACAAAGAGTCACTGTAGCAATTCTAAAATTCATCTGGGCAAGTATTAAAATATTCTTAATTAGGTTCAGGATTGAGAATATTTCTCCATGGTTCTCAGCTATGCCTTCCTGGCTCCTGATTCTACCCCGGGAATTATCCTTCCTTTTTAATGAAAGGTAGCATTTGTTTGTTGCTGAATAGCAATTTTCATTCTGTGTTCTTCCAATAGAATATGGGGGTGGCATCCAACTGCTTCTTTTCATTTCGTACCATCTCTGTCCCGTTTAGGTCAAACTGCCAGTGTTTCTGCTATTAAAATTCTCTCAAAAATGTTGTGGAACTTCTGTGGATCTCATGGAATTCACACCATTAGATAGACATCATACCTACTAATCTCTTCAAGATCAACCTTTCTCCACCTTGGGCTCTGGCTGCAAAATACTTTGTCCACACATTTATTCTTTCTAGATGTCCTATTTTTTGATTGAGAGAATCGGTAAATTGCGTCCTTAATCTCTTTATAGGTTATTTCGTATGGCTCTATGATATTCTGAGACAATAACTTTGATATAATGTCTAAACAAGATTTTATATTTACCCTTTGGCACACTTTTAGACAACTCAGAGAGAGAGAGAGAGAGAGAGAGAGAGAGAGAGAGAGAGAGAGAGAGAGAGAAAGAGAAGAAAGCTAATTGGAAGTCACAATATTTTTGTAAGCAAACTTGGAACCAACATTCCAGCATTATTGGCCATATTCTCTTCATTAGGTGTGATTGCCTAGGTTCAACCCATACAACAGCAGTGGATTACACAAGCATGAATAATAGGAGAAGGGAATCACTGGAGGCAATCTCAGAGGATGCCTACCACGTATGATTCATTACCAGGAAGCTATGAGGTGAACAATTCTGAAAGTTCACACAAGATGGGGAAACATTCCAATTTGAAACAGCCAGAGTGCAGAAATCCTGCTGTATACATATGTCATTCAGGAGAGATACCCTAAGTATTATATCTTCATAGTAGAACTAAATTAGTTGCCAACTAGAGGCTTCCCTAAACCCATACTAACAACATTTTTAAAAAGCTAAGAAAGGATGCAGCTGATCCACAAGTAACTAACTGTCTGTGATGAGAAAAAAAAAAAAAAAAAAAAAAACTCTTTAAAGAAAGGCTACAAGATTCAGATATTTAACAATATAACATCCAATCAAAATTAAGTAGTCATGTGAAGAAGGAAATGTGACCCAATACCAGGAGAAAAGTTACCCATTGACACTAGCTAGCAACAAATACTAAAATGATATAGATGGTAGAATTAGCAGATAAGGAGTCAGTAAAAGCTTTATATGTGTCAAAGAAGAAGTCTCAAGGGGAATAAAAAACTATTATAATTGAATCAAAATAAAATGTAACATTTCAAAATATATAGGGTGCAGCTAAAGCAATGTTGAGAAGGAAATTTATAGCACTAAATGCTTATATTAGAAAAGATGAATGGTATGAAATCAATCTATGTTCCTACCTCAGTACTTGAAAAAGAAGACCAAAATGTATCCAAAGCAACTAGAAGAAATGAAATAATACAGAACAGAAATCAATAAAATTGAAAACAGGAAACCAATACCAAAATTTAATGAAACAAAAAGCATGTTCTTCAAAAAACTCAATAGAATTGATTAATCTCTAAATATCCATCAGCAAATGAATGGATAAAGAAGATGTGTTATATGTACACAATGGAATATTACTCAGCCATAAAAAAGAATGAAGTAATGCCATTTGCAGCAACAAGGATGGACCTGGAGATTATCATATTAAGTGAAGTAAGTTAGACTGAGAAAGACAAATATCATATGATATCACTTATATGTGGAATCTAAAAATATGATACAAATGAACTTTATTTACAAAACAAATAGACTCACAGACAGAAAACAAACATCGTTATTGAAGGGGATAGCAGGATGGGGGGGGAGTGATAAATTAGGAGTTTGGGATTAACATATGCACATTTACTATAAAAAATAGGTAAACAACAGGGACCTACTGTATAGCACTGTATATAGGTAACTATATTCAATATCTTGCAATAACTTCTAATGGAAAAGAATCTGAAATAGATTATATATGTATAACTGAATCACTTTGCTCTACACTTAAAACTAACACATTGTAAATTAACTATACTTTAATTAAAAAATCTCAGTAGAATTGATAAATATCTAGCATGATTGACAGAGATAATAAAGAGAAGACACAGAGCAATAATACAGGAATGAAAGAGTATCACAACAGATCCAATGTTAATAAGGAAATACTATGAACAACTTTATACTCATAACGTTAACAATTTAGGAAATTATGCCAATTCATTGAAAAATACAAGTTACCCAAATTCAGCCAACATGAAATAGATAACTTGAATGGTACTATAAATATTAAATAAATTAAAATTTTAATTTAAAGTCTCCCAAAAAAGAAATTGCAGGCTTAGTTGGTTTCCCTGGAGAATTTTGCCTCACATTAACATCAGTTTTATACAGTCTCTCCCATAATATGTATACATATTTTGTAAAAGGAAACACTTCCCAACTCATTTTATGTGACCTGCATTACCCTGATACCAAAACCAGTCAAAGAGAAAACAAAGAGAAAACTACCAACCAATATTTTCCATGAACTTACATGCAAAAGTTCTCAAAACATATTAGGAAGTCTCATTCACCAATGTATAAAAATATATATATACATGATGACCAAGTGAGCCATGCTGTACACAGCAACTGCTGTTAAGGCAAGAAAAAAAATACATAATGATTGGATGGAAAAATATAAAAATGTCTTTAATCACAGACGTCATGAATGCATACTTCAGACACCAAAGTGATACTGGATTTAATATGTAAATTTAGTAAAGTTCCAGAATACATATTAAATATATAAAAGTAAAATGCATTTTATATACCAGCAACAAACAATTTGAAATAAATTTAAAAACAACTTATTTTAATGTCAAAAACATAAAATTTTAGGGATAAATTTAATAATAAGACTGTAGTTTTGAAAACTCATTGAACTGTAGACTTACAACGGAGGCCTTTAATTTATGTATGGAAGTAATTTATACCTCAATAAGGTAATAATAATAATAATAAAGAATACAGATTGCACAGTTATCTCCTGAATAGTCTTCAAGAAAATTCGTTTAAAAAAAAAAGTGAGAAGTAATCCTTGTTGGAATTCCAAATTACTAGTTTTTCCTTAACCAATAATTAAATGTTGTACCTTTAAATAAGTCCTTTAACCCTTCTGTATAATTTGTTGCACAACTGCTTGTTTAACAATTGTTATGCAATGCACTGTCAGAGATAATAATAATAATCAGACACGAATTTACAACATCTACAGCCCTATCTACATCAGATATTCTGCCTACATTCCTGTTTTTTTTTTTTTTTTTTTTTAAAAGAGAAAATGACACGTCCCAGCTTTTCATCAAAGGCCATTTTTATTACCTCTTTCAAGGACACATTCATTTCTATTATCTTCTTATTCCTGAGTCATCTGTTTTTCCCCATGGACCATTACCAACAACATATAAATATGTCATAATAGCTTCCATTTTAAGAAAATATAGGTAACAGCAACAAGTCTCCCTTAGCTCTACAAGACTTCTTCAATTACCATCTCACAACTCTTTCCTCTTCAGAGCAAAATTTATTGATTATTCTGTATTTATTGTCTGCATTTATTTATTCTGTATTTATTGTCTAAATTGTCCATTCATTCCAAAACACACTCAGTCTAGCTTTTGCCCCTACCATAGTAAAACTGGCCATTACTATGACTAACAACAATGTTCCTTTTGACAAAACTAGTGAGCATTTCTTTTTATCCACTTATAGGACCTTTCACTGTCACTCATCCCAGTTGACTATCCTTTCCTTGAAGTATGTCTTCCTTGAAACAATTGGCTTCTGTGTTACAAGCTTTGCTAGTTTTTGCTCTAAGTCTCCCCTGTTGCCTCCTTTCTTCTCTATCCAAACTCTCAACACTGTGGTACCCAGGGCTCAGCTACTGGGCCTTTGCTGTTTATTTCCTAATCTATAGAGAAAAATAAGAGCTACTTAGAAACATTTTTCCATGTGTCTCCCTCACAAAATCATGGTGATGAAATGAAGTAGTGGTGATGAAAGTACAGTAGAGGTTTGCAGTAGTAAAAATGATTTTACTTAAATCCATGAGAAAACATTTCTGGAAAAGAAGAGCAATAGAAAATTCGCTTTGCCCCAAGTTTATGAAATTTTGTGAATTCTTCAAGCCGGGACTAATTTTATTTTTTTTCTCACTAGGCTTACATTTACTTTCCAGAAACTTTCAACTCACTGAAAACTACCATGTTATATTTATTGTTTTAGAGTAATATGAGAAAAAATTATAATTACTAGTAGATTTTTAAGAGATTTTATTTCAAATCCATTAGCACTGATCATGAATCTATTATCTTCTAAATCTATTTCTATATTAGGTTACAGGTGTATGACAAAGTATTTTCTTAGAATTTTTAGAGCTCTTACACTGCATAGTATAATTCAGCACTTGATAGAACCTTTATTGTTTTGCCATTGTTTTCTTTCTTACTAAATTGTATGTTTCTGATAATAAGTGTACATTTTTGCTATCTTCCTTTCCATATATACCCCTCCCCTCCCCTCCTACCTTCCCTGGCCACCTACCTACTTGTCCACGTAATTCAGTATTGACAAAATATTAGGCACTCAACAAGTATTTTCTATATTACTGCTTGAGACTTTTCATAAAAAAAAAAAAAAAAAAAAAAAAAAAAAAAAAAACTGTAATGTGGTAAAAATGGCCCAGAGGGAGAAACAAAAGCAGAAAACCATGGTGAGGTCAAAGGTCTGAGTGAAAGAAGAGGGAATTTTTCCTGGAGCATGATGAAAAGAGGAAGGAAGATAATGGGGGTGGTTGCTGTCTCTGGGCCAAGCCCCAGCAGCCAGCTCTATTGGAAAGCCTGAATCAGCAGCCTCATGGACCTAAATTAAACATTTTGCTGATATGTAATTCTCTTCATTTATCTAATTTTACTCGGGTATTAAGTAAATCAGATGTGGGCAAACCTTTTGCCAAATTAGTGAGTAGCTTTCGAATAACAAGAAAAATGATCATTTGCAATATTCATTGAAACTTAACATGAATTATAGTGAATGAAGACCTGAAGCAAGGTTTATTAAAAATTCAAATTTTTAACAATTGTAGCAAAAGTTTGTCTATCGATGTGTTGTTGGTAAGACAACAAGGTAAGACAACATGTAAAAGGAAACTTTCAACTTTGCCAATTAATGTGATTAACTTGCATGAGGGAGAAGAATACAGATCCATATGCTTTCTTACATTTCATAAAAGATTTGCAAAATGATTGAGCCAGTATCTTGGAGCATTTTTTTTGGCATATGGTATTTCCACCTAAAAACCTAGCAACTTAGAAATGCTTGCAACTTGAAAAATATCTGTTGCTTAAAGAATTGGTGAGTGTACCAAAATTATCATTATCACTGTGGCTCTGAAAGTTTGAGATATTATTAAGCAAAGCCATATATTTCTTGCAGGTACATGGCCATTATAGATGACTATTTTTTGTTGTGCTCATTTGGATTTGCTGCTTCTCAGTCTAGTAAACAATTAATTCTCCCAACACTGTTCAAAGGGAGTTGAAGCTGCAGCTCTTGCCTATTCAGCATCTCTTAATTTGTAAGCAGTCCCATAAATCTTTCCTACTTCTAGGGACATAAAGACTCCTATGATGAAGTGGCCAGCGTGGTGTCTTAACAAGCTGAAGGCTAGCTTTTTCCCTTCATGCATCCTAGGGACCACTGTCTTATTCCTGGCAAAGTAGATCAGATTTTGAATTCCAGCCAGGGTAATTAACACACTTTAGGATCTCAATACACAAAGCAGAATGGTCAGCATTAGCAAAGCTGTCTTGTGAATGTTGCCTGAGTGGTAGAAAAGAAAAAGAAATGGACAGCTGCAGCAGGTCTTTGGGAGTTTAATGAAAGTGACCCATTAAATACAATTCCACCTTGGGGAAAGTTGTATATATCAACACTCTAAGCTTTGAGGCAATGTCTTTATTATCTGTTTTTCAAATGCATTTAAAAAAATAGGAATGAAGAATTAGCTGGGGTGTCCTTAACATTCCCTAGAAAACCAATTTCACTGAGAAAGTTACATTCTCTAAAATACAAGTATGGAGAAAAATAATGTGTTTCTGTTCTAAGAAAAGCAACCTTCCTGGTAGTCATTTAGCTTACCATACTCTGAAAACTCAAAATTGAAAGCTGTCCTAAAATAGGTTTACTGATGGAGCTAAAATGACTGCATATTTGACACATTTGTTATCAAGTTTTCATAAAGGTTGCATTTGTCTAGATTCTGAAGCAGTGTTTTGGAACCTTGACAACCATGATGAAATAATTTGGAATTGTTTAGGGAGACTCAAGAGCTATGATCAACATTAAACATTCTATGCTTTAAGCTTCAGGTTATTTCACTGGTTTCCTACCAAAATATTATCTGAGACAGATAAATCAAAAGTGTATGCCATACTTTTTTGAAAACTATACTTCATTTTTTAGACCTGTTTTAGGTTCACAGCAAAATTAAGTAGAAGGTACAGTGTTTTCCCATATATCCCCCCTACTGCCATGTATGCACAGCCTCTCTCACTATCAAAATCCCACACCACAGTGTTGCTCTAATAGATGAAGCTACGCTGACACATCATTATCCCTCTAAGTTTATAGTTTACATTGGGATTCATTCTTGGTGTTGTGCATTTTATGGGTTTTTACAAATGTTTAATGACATGTACCCATTATTATACTATCATACAAAGTAGTTTCGCTGCCCTAAAAAAATCCTCTGTATTCCACTAATTCATCCCTTCCCACCCCAACCCCTGGCAACCACTGATCTTTTTACTGTCTCCATCATTTTGCCTTTTTAGAATGTCATATATTTGGAATCATACAGCATGTACCCTTTTCAGATTGACTTATTTCATTTAGTAATATTCATTTAATCTTCCTCTATGTCTTTTCATGGCTTGTTGGCTCATTTATTGTTAGTATTGAATATTAGTCCATTGTCTGGATGTACCACAAATTCTGTATCCCATCACCTGATGAAAGATATCTTGGTTTCTTCCAAGTTTGGGCAATTATGAATAAAGTTGCAGCAATTATTCATGTGCAGGTTTTTGTATGGACATACGTTTTCAACTCCCTTGGATAAATACCAAGAAGTGCAATTGCTGGGTTGTATAGGAATGTTTAGCTTTGTAAGAAACTGCTAAACTGTCTTCCAAAGTGACTGTATTATTTTGCATTCCCACCAGCAATGAATGAGTGTTCCACATGCTTGCTAGCATTTGGCATTCTCAGTGTTTTGGATTTTGGTCATGTGTAATACTTTTGAAAGTGAGTTCCTTTGATCAGCTCATTTCAGAATAACACTTTTGTACTGATTCTATTATATATAACAATATGTAGCTTAACATTATATAATATAAATATTATAGTATACATATGCATGTGTGTATGTCTGTAGGTGCATTTGCATGTAGGCACAGCACTTTTAAATTATAATATTTTTACTTGAATATTTAGCCACATAAAAAAAGAAGATTAAATTGTCATTCATATAAATAGCAAGTGCCTGATTAAATGCATGTTTAAGATAGAGAAACTTGTAACTCTCTGGTATGGGACTGTATATATTTGTATTTGGCAATAGGGAAGCAGCTAAGGAAGCAATCTCAGAAATGGTGTCTGATGTTCAGTTCTAAATCATGCCCTTTACTCACTGGCTCTTTAGCATAGCTTATTCTTTATCAAGAAACTACTTGAGAGATGCTTCAAATTATTGGTTTGAATGGGGAGAAGCAGGGCAAATCCTCATGGTATGTTTTTGGTTATTACTATCTATTACTCATTAACCTCTTGGCCAAGGAGTGGGAGTTACCAATCTGTGTAGTTAAGATGAGAAAAATGTCAGTCAGTCTACCAAATTAAAAATATAACATCAGGGCTTCTCTTGGTGGCGAAGTGGTTGAGAGTCCGCCTGCCAATGCGGGGAACACGGGTTCGTGCCCCGGTCCGGGAGGATCCCACATGCCATGGAGCAGCTTGGCCTGTGAGCCATGGCCGCTGAGCTTGCGCATCCGGAGTCTGTGCTCCGCAACGGGAGAGGCCACAACAGTGAGAGGCCCGCCTACCACCGAAAAAAAAAAAAAAAAAATCAAAAACTAATTTCTAATTAAAGCCAGAGCAGGTCACATATTTAAAACTTTTTTTCAAGCTCTTGGAAATGGTTATTTTCCCATTTTCCTCTTTTGAAAGAGAGAGAAGTTGAAAATCATGTGTTACGTTTAAGGCAAGATAATTATTTGTCTGCGTCATTCCTTTAACAAGATTCTAAATGAAAAGCCAACCCTATTATGAGGACATATAAAAAATTCATCAAATATAAAGGTAATAATCTCAAGGACTAGGTTATTTCTTTAGCTTCAATTGAAATGACTATTTTCTTTGAAGCAGTCAGCAGGAGATGGTGTGTTTCTGTGTGGATATGTGTGTATGTGCTTATGCATACTGCGTCTAGCAAGAATAGTCCATGGTACACAATCTCTTTTTGCAAAGGTAGCAGATGTCACCAAATCCATAGATGCAATTGCTTTGACACTAGAATGTTTTACACAAAAGTTAAATGAATTCCCCCAATAATTATGAATGATGTGCTCTAGTAATGCATCTGTAGCTTGTGTTCTCCTAAGCATAAGAAAGAGCTATTGAAACATTGCTTAGACTAAGATGAGTAGTCAAAAAATTATTTTAAATTATTATTTTTTAAATGTTTGGGGCAAACAGATTATTTTGTTGCAAATATAATATGAGTGTGTTAATACATATCAACTTTTTCTAGATATTAAACATAGATATACACATGCACCCATATATATATATATATATATATATACACTTTACATATCATTGATCACCATATAATTTACATATATACTGTTGAGCTTTTGGTTATTTTCTGATTGATCACCGATGCACATGTTCTTTGCCTTTCAAAGTGTTTATTCCTCAGGAGTAATATACATCTGCTGAAGAAAATTAGGTAGCACTAATAAGCAAAATAAAGGTAATAAACATTGATAAGATTCCAAAAGTATCGGCTATTAAAATGAATAGCATTGATGAACTTACAGGAGTAAGAAACAGTTGTGGTTTGGAGTCAAAGAAATCCAGATATAAAACCTGATCAACAGCTTATAAACTCCATTACTTTTGATTAATTTACCTTACCAACAAGGTTCATTTTTATCACCTGCACAACAAAAATGATAATTGGTACTTTTTTTGTGAGGGTAAAAATGAGAAAATGTAGCTATTGCTATTAACTGTTTTTATTATTACTATATTATTCACCTTTGCTATTATTTATTCAAGATGTGCCAATTGATATTTATTCACTTCCTTTATTTAATATATTATACTTTTAAATATACTTTTTTGGTAATTGGTCATTTTCATTTAATTGTACATTTTGAACATTGCCCATGCCAATAGATATGGTTTAGAAACACTCTTTTGAATGACCCTTTAGTGAATATTTCCCTGAATGAATGTTCTATCATTTGGTTAGTAAATGCATTATTTTGAATATTTAAGTTATTTCCAATATTCCGTTTGTTAAATGATGCTTGAATAAACATTCACATAGCTAACCTTTGTGTAAAATCTTAATTATCTCCAAGGATTATTATATTTTGACAGCCATGTGTATTTTATAAATTTGACAGATATTTCAAAACATCTCCTAAAAACTTTATACCAATTTATATCACATTCTCCACCAATATATGAAGGTGTTCAGTGCTTCTGTCATAACAATGTACCAAAGACCAAGATATTTGGAAGTTGGTCTGGCCAGTTGGTAGTATACATACATTTAAACAGTTTTTCCAGTTTCTTAAGAACGTGTCATTATCCTTGGAGAACATGGAATTAAGAATCTGGATTTTGAGAGGGCAGACAGCAGAAGCAAGAAGAACTACAATTCTGCAGCCTGTGGAATGAAAACCATATTCACAGCAAGACAGACAAAATGAAAAGGCAGAGGACTTTGTACCAGATGAAGGAACAAGATAAAACACCAGAAAAACAACTAAATAAAGTGGAGGTAGGCAACCTTCCAGAAAAAGAATTGAGGCAAAGATCGAGAAGATGCAAGAAAAGTTTAAAAAAGACCTACAAGAATTAAAAAGCAAACACCTAGAAGAATTAAAGAACAAACAAACAGAGATGAACAATACAATAACTGAAATGAAAAATACACTAGAAGGAATCAGTAGTAGAATAAGTGAGTCAGAAGAACAGGTAAGTGATCTGGAAGACAGAATGGTCTTCTGCTGCAGAACAGACAGAATGGTCTTCTGCTGCAGAACAGAATAAAGAAAAAAGAATGAAAATAAATGAAGATAGCCTAAGGGACCTCTGGGACAACATTAAATGCAACAACATTTACATTATAGGGGTCCCAGAAGGAGAATAGAAAGAGAAAGTACCCAAGAAAATATTTGAAGAGATTATAGTCAAAAATTTCCCTAACATGGGAAAGGAAAATAGCCACCCAGGTGCAGGAAATGCAGAGAGTCCCAGGCAGGATAAACCCAAGGAGAAACACACTGAGAGACACAGTAATCATATTGACAAAAATTAAAGACAAAGAAAAATTATTGAAAGGAACAAGGGAAAACCAAAAAATAATATACAAGGGAATCCCCAAAAGGTCAATGGCTAATTTCTTAGCAGAAACTCTACAAACTGGAAGGGAGTGGCATGATATATTTTAAGTGATGAAAGGGAAGAAACTACAACAAAGATTACTCAACCCAGCAAGGAACTCATTCAGATTCAAAGGAGAAATCAAAAGCTTTACAGACAAGCAAAAGCTAAGAGAATTCAGCACCACCAAACCAGCTCTAATACAAATGCTAAAGGCACTTCTCTAAATGGGAAGCACAAGATAAGGAAAGGATCTACAAAAACAAACCCAAAACAATTAAGAAAATGGTAATAAGAACATACATATCAATAATTACCTTAAATGTGAATGGATTAAATGCTGCAACCAAAAGACACAGGCTTACTGAATGGATACAAAAACAAGACCCATATATATGCTGTCTACAAGAGACCTAATTCAGACCTAAGGACACATACAGACTGAAAGTGAGGGGATGGAAAAAGAGATTCCATGCAAAAGAAAATCAAAAGAAAGCTGGAGAGGCAATACTCATATGAGATAAAATAGACTTTAAAATGAAGAACGTTACAAGAGACAAGGAAGAGCACTACATAACAATCAAGGGATCAATCCAAGAAGAAGATATAACAATTATAAATATATATGCACTCAACATACGGGCACCTCAATACATAAGGCAAATGATAACAGCTCTAAAAGGAAATCAACAGTAACACAATAATAGTTGGGGATTTTAACACCTCACTTATAGCAATAGTCAGATCATTCAGACAGAAAATTAATAAGGAAACACAAGCTTTGAATGACACAAAAGAGCAGATAGATTTAATTGATATTTATAGGGCATTCCATCCAAAACCAGCAGATTACACTTTCTTCTCAAGTGCACATGGAACATTCTCCAGGATAGATCACATCTTGGGTCACAAATCAAGCCTCAGTAAATTTAAGAAAACTGAAATCATATCAAGCATCTTTTCTGACCACAACGCTATTAGATTAGAAATCAATTATGGGGAAAAAATGTAAAAACCACAAACACATGGAGGCTAAACAACACATTACTAAATAACCAAGAGATAACTGAAGAAATCAAAGAGGAAATTTAAAAAAATACATAGAATCAAATGACAGTGGAAACACGACAATCCAAAACCTATGGGATGCAGCAAAAGCAGTTCTAAGAGGGAAGTTTATAGCAATACAATCCTACCTCAAGAAATAAGAGAAATCTCAAGTAAACAATCTAACCTTATACCTAAAGGAACTAGAGGAAGAAGAACAAATAAAACCTAAAGTTAGCAGAAGGAAAGAAATCATAAAGATCAGAGCAGAAATAAATGAAATAGAAACAAAGAAAACAATAGCAAAGATCAATAAAACTAAAAGCTGATTTTTTGAGAAGATGAACAAAATTGATAAACCATTAGCCAGATGCACTAAGAAAAAGAGAGAGAGGACTCACATCAATAAAATTAGAAATTAAAAAGGAGAAATTACAGCAGACACTGCAGAAATACAAAGCATCCTACGAGACTACTACAAGCAACTCTATGCCAATAAAATGGACAACCTTGAAGAAATGGACAAATTCTTAGAAAGGTATAACCTTCCAAGACTGAAGCAGGAAGAAAGACAAAATATGAACAGACCAATAACAGTAATGAAATTGAAACTGTGATTAAAAATCTTCCAACAAACAAAAGTCCAGGACCAGATGGCTTCACATGTGAATTCTATCAAATAATTAGAGAAGAGATAACAGCCAGCCTTCTCAAATCTTCCAAAAAATTGCCGAGGAAGGAACACTTCAAAACTCATTCTATGAGGCCGCTATCACCCTGATACCAAAACCAGACAGAGATACTACAAAAAAGGAAAATTACAGACCATTATCACTGATGAATATGGATACAAAAATCCTCAACAAAATACTAGCAAACAGAATCTAACACACATTAAAGGCATCATACACCATGATCAAGTGAGATTCACCCCAGGGATGCAAGGATTCTTCAATATATGCAAATCAATGTGATACACTGTACTAACAAATTGAAGAATAAAAACCATATGATTGTCTCAATAGATGCAGAAAAAGCTTTTGACAAAATTCAACACTGATTTATGATAAAAAAAAAAACTCTCCAGAAAGTGCATAGAGGGAAACTACCTCAACATAATAAAGGCCATATATGACAAACCCACAGCAGACATCATTCTAAATGGTGAAAAACTGAAACCACTTCCAATAAGATCAGAAACAAGACAACTATGTCCACTCTTACCACTATTATTCAACATAGTTTTGGAAGTCCTAGCCATGGGAATTAGAGAAGAAAAGCTATAAAAGGAATACAAATTGGAAAAGAAGAAGTAAAATTGTCACTGTTTGCAAATGACATAATACTATACATAGAGAATCCCAAAGATTCCACCAGAAAACTACTAGAGCTAATCAATGAATTGGGTAAAGTTGCAAGATAAAAAATTAATACACAGAAATCTCTTGCATTCCTATACACTAACAACAGAAGATCAGAAAGAGAAACTAAGGAAACAATCCCATTCACCATTGCAACAAAAAAAAATAAAATACCTAGGAATAAACCTACATAAGGAGGTAAAAGACCTATACTCAGAAAATTATAGGACAGTGATGAAACAAATCAAAAATGACAAAGATGGAGAGATATACCATGTTCTTGGATTGGAAGAATCAATGTTGCGAAAATGACTATATTACCCAAAACAGTCTACAGATTCAATGCAATCCGTATCAAATTACTAATGGCAGTTTTTACAGAACTAGAACAAAAAATCTTAAAATTTGTGTGGAGGCAAAAAAGCCCCCCAATAGCCAAAGTAATCTTGAGGGAAAAAATTGGAGCTGGATGAATCAGACTCCCTGACTTCAGACTATACTACTACAAAGCTACATAATGAAGACATTATGGTACTGGCACAAAAACAGAAATATAGATAAATAGAACAGGATAGAAAGCCCAGGGTTAAATGCACACTTTTATGGTCAACTAATCTATGACAAGGGAGGCAAGGTTATACAATGGTGAAAAGACAGTCTTTTCAATAAGTGGTGCTGGGAAAACTGGACAGCTATATGTAAAAGAATGAAATTAGAACACTCCCTAACACCATACACAAAAATAAACTCCAAATGGGTTAAAGACCTAAATGTAAGACTGAACACTATAAAATTCTTAATGGAAAACATAGGCAGAACAGCCTATGACATAAATCACAGCAAGATCTTTTTTGACCCACCTCCTAGAGTAATGGATATAAAAACAAAAATAAACAAATGGGACCTAATGAAACTTCAAAGCTTTTGCACAGCAAAGGAAACTGTAAACAAGATGAAAAAACAACCCTCAGAATGTGAGAAAATATTTGCAAATGAGTCAATGGACAAAGGATTAATCTCTAAAATATACAAGCAGCTCATGCAGCTCAATATTTAAAAAACAAACATCCCAGTCAAAAAATGGGTAGAAGACCTAAATAGACATCTCCCCAAAGAAGACATACAGATGGCCAAGAGGCACATGAAAAGCTGCTCAACATCACTAATTATTAGAGAAATGCAAATCAAAACTACAATGAGGTATCACCTCACACCAGTTAGAATGGGCATCAACAGAAAATCTACAAATGACAAATTCTGGAGAGGGTGTGGAGAAAAGGGAACACTCTTGCACTCTTGGTGGGAATGTAAATTGATACAGCCACTATGGAGAACTGTATGGAGGTTCCTTAAAAAACTAAAAGTAAAATCACCATATGACCTAGCCATCCCAATACTGGGCATATACCCAGAGAAAACCATAATTCAAAAAGACACATGTACCCCAATGGTCATTGCAGCAATAGCCAAGTCATGGAAGCAACCTAAATGGCCATTGACAGCCAAATGGATAAAGAAGATGTGTTACATATATACAATGGAATATTACTCAGCCATAAAAAGGAACAGAATTGGGTCATTTGTAGAGACGTGGTTGGACCTAGAGACTGTCATACAGAGTGAGGTCAGAAAGAGAAAAGCAAATATCGTATATTAATGCATATATGTGGAATCTAGAAAAATGGTACCAATGAACCAGTCTGCAAGGCAGAAATAGGGACACAGATGTAGAGTACAAGTGTATGGACACCAAGGTGGGAAAGTGGAGGGGTGGTGGTGGGTTGAATTGGGAGATTGGGATTGACATGGGTACACCAATATGTATAAAATAGATAACTAATAACATGCTGTATAAAAAATAAACAAAAAAATAAAAATCAATTAGTATCAAGCATCAAAGACAAAAAGGAATCTGGATTTTAAATAATATTTTTTCTTTGGTTTAAAGGGGAGAAATCAGTAGGTTTTTCATTTTCTGTTCCAATTTTTCTTGTACTCTATTTAATGTCCTCTGAGTTGTTTGGTTTTGTTCTGTTTCTTGTGAGTTTGTTACTATTTCACTACTTTGAATGTTGATGATACTCTCCACTGTTTTCTTCTTTTTAAAGTTAATTAATTACTTTTCATGTATTTGATTCTTTTATTTTTCTTCCAGTTTTATTAAGATATTATTGACATACAACACTGTACATATTTAAGGTGTACAACATAATGATTTGAAGTACACACATCATAAAATGTTTACCACAATTTTAGTGAGCATCCATAATCATACAGATACAAAATAAAAGAAATAGAAAAACATATTTTTCCTTGAGCACCCTTAGGATTTGCTCTCTTAACAGCTTTCATATATAACATACATCAGTGTTAATTATATTTATCATATTGTATATTACATCCCTAGTACTTAGATATTTATCGTATAACTGGAAATTTGTACCTTTGACTACCTTCATCCAATTTCTCCCTGCCCACTTCTGTTAACCACAAATCTCTTCTCTTTTTCTGAGTTTGTTTGTTTTTGAAATATAAATGACCTACAAAACTGTGTTAGTTCCTGTTACAGAATGTAGTGTTTCAATATTTCTAGTCATTTCAAAATGATCACTATGAAGAGTTTAGTCTTTCACCATACAAAGATATTATATAATTATTGATATTACATAATTGTAATTATTATGATATTCCCCACACTGTATATTTCATACTCATGATTCATTTATTCTGTAACTGGAAATGTGTACCTGTTAATCTTCCACACCTATTTCTCTCCTCTCCCCACCCTTCTCTTCTCTGGCAAACACCTGTTTATTTTCTGTATCCCAGACTCTATTTCTGTTTTCTTATGTTTATTCATTCATTTTTGTTTC
Organism: Kogia breviceps; assembly: GCF_026419965.1. Classification (NCBI taxonomy): domain Eukaryota; kingdom Metazoa; phylum Chordata; class Mammalia; order Artiodactyla; family Physeteridae; genus Kogia; species Kogia breviceps. The sequence continues at coordinate 139,323,531 of NC_081310.1, read as the reverse complement.
TGTTTTTTTTTTTTTTTTTAGATTCCACATATAAGTGAAATCATGAAGTATTTGTCTTTCTGTTTTACTTATTTCAGTTAGCATAATACTCTCTAGGTCTATATGTGTTATCCTAATTGGCAATATTTTATTCTTTTTTATGACTGAGTAATATTCCATTGTCTGTGTGTGTGTGTGTGTGTGTGTGTGTGTGTGTGTGTGTGTGTCTCACATCTTCTTTATCCATTCACATATTGAGGGATCTTAGGTTACTTCCATATCTTGGCTGTTGTAAGTAATGCTGCAGTGAACATAGGGATACATATATCTTTTCAAATAAGTGTTTTCATTTTCTTGGGATAAATATCAGGAGCACAATTGCTGTATCATATGGTAGCTCTATTTTTAAGTTTTTGAGAGCTCTCCATAGTAGCTGCACCCATTTACATTCCCACAACAGTTTATGAGAGTTCCCTTTTCTCCATATCCTCATCAACACTTGTTACTTGTTATCTTATTGATAATAGCCATTCTGACATGTGTGAGGTGATAGCTTATTGTGGTTTTGATTTGCACTTCCCTGATGATTACTGATGTTGAGCATTTTCTCTTATGTTTGTTGTCATCTGTATGTCTTCTTATGAAAAATGTATATTCAGGTCCTCTGCCCATTTTTTAATTGACTTCGTTTTTTTTGATATTGTGTTACAAGAGTTCTTTGTATATTTTGGATATTAACTTTTCAAAGGATATATCATTTGCAAATATATTCTCCCATTCAGTAGGCAGCCTTTTAATTTTGTTCATAGTGTCCTTTGCTGTACAAAAGCTTTTTAGTTTGATGTAGTAATTTATTTTCACTTTCTTTTCCCTTGCCTGAGGAGACATATCCAAAAAATAATACTATTAAGACCAATATCAAAGTGCATACTTCTTCTGTTTTCTTCAAGTTTTATGGTTCCAGGTCTTACATTTAAGTCTTTAATCCATTTTGAGTTTATGAATGTTCATGGGGGACAAAAACACAATTTGTAGGCATTTAGAGATTCAGTTGAATTATTGTACATTGTCACTGTTGTTTATTTAAACTTATTTTTTCATAGAATCTATAGACTTTTAAAAAATATATTTTGTCAACAAATTCCTGGGATGTTTTGTACATCGTCTCTTCTTTGGACATTTTCTTATCTTTGCTCTAGATCATATTCCTCCTTGACTTCTCATAAATCTTACACTGGAATATTCAATTTTAATCTTCACTTTTTCTGTGTCTACTTTCATTCCTAAAAGCATTCAAACATGTATGAATATTTACCATCTAAAAAAATGGGAAACAAATATATGTAAAAGTTTCACAATGCTCCTTTTTATAGGTAGTGTAACCATTACTGTCCTATCTTTGAGGACACTAAGATTCAGAGATAGGGCCTTGTCCCAAGTCACAAGGAGAAGCATCACTGACATTGAAACTCTGAGCTGTAGGATTACAAAGTCAGTGTTCCTTCCAGTATTTCACATGACACATTTTCTCTCTCAAATGTAGTATTGTTCTACTGAGCTTATGGAATATAGTGTACTAAGATACCCAAGGAGCTGATTTTTCTAAAAAAGCCCTGAAGTTTGCCAAATATTTAAATCTTTTCTTAAAGGAACCATGCCAGCATGGTGCTACCTGGTTCAGTGAGTCATATTTTTCTGTAATTCAAGTACCTTTCTCAACTTATTCTCCTTGTGAAAAACTGATGAAGAATCACACCAGCTGCAATACATTGTGCCTGATTTTTGTGAATTAGCATGAAGACTAAAATTCCTGGAAAATTGATGGTTGGTGGAATTTACATAATTTTGTTCATATTAAGAACTTCCAGTTATTTAAATATAATTTGTCCCTTTCTACTATAATATCATTCTTTTTTTTTTTGAAATGAAGCTAACAGCTGAGGCCTAATTCATTTAAATTCTGTTATACAGTCAGTGAGCAATTGATAAGTATCTCTTCCATAAAAATGATCCTTTGAGGATGAATTATCTATGCTAATATAACTTTATTAATGTAGTCATCTTTTATAGACCACTAGAAATTCCCTCACACACATTTTTTTCATAGTAAATTAACTATATGTTTCTAAGTCATCCAGACACATGCATTGTTTTGTTTCATGTTCTAGTACATTCTGGTACATATAAAATGAAGTAGAGTATTTCCAATTATGTGCTCCTTACTTTCTGAATTCTCATTAAAATTTACTTTTGACCTGTGATGTCATCAATATTAAGGGGCTATAAATTATCTAGATATGTCCGGATTCTTACTATTTTTCCTTCAACTGTGTTGGAAAAGTTGTTTCTTCCATCTTAGGAGAATGTTTTTCACCTGTATTCTACATTTAACCCCCGCTGCCATCTCATTGTTCTGGATGCATCAATTATTCCTTCTCACAGTTGAATCTTCAAATCTACCTGTGTGTTCCTGCTTTCCCTTCAACATATAACTGAAGTTTCTTCATTTAAAGTAACAAATACCCCCAAATCTCTATCTCAACCTTATATCTCTCTCTAGGAACTTCTCTATATTTCTGCTTTTTGTGACAGCTTTCATGTTCTTTATATATATGACCCTAACGTTTTAGTTGCATAATGGTCTAACTTCTTAACATGCCATGTACAGTTTAGTGTAGAGCAGATAAACAAGAAATCTAGTTGTAGTATAATGATGGCTTTGAGTAAGTCATTGGTAACAGAGATAGAGAGAAATGGTCAGATTTGTCATATATTTTAGAAATAGAATCAACAGAACTTGATCATGAATTTTATGAGAGATAAGATTGTTAATGTAGTAGAAAGGTATCAAGAAGGACTTCCAGTGTACTACATGGGTGGGAAAGTTAAGCCTCAGGAGAACATGTTTGTAGTAGAAATGCCAAGAGTTCACCTTTGCCATTACAATTTTGAGATACCTAAGAGAATTCCAAGTAGATTTCGATTCTGAAGCTCAGAAGAAAAATCAATTATAAACATGCATCTTGGAGATGTTAGGATTAATATGTTTTTAAAATTTTGGAAATAAAATGACTCTTTAAGGCAGAGCATCATGAATGAGAATAGACTTGGGCCTATAACTGGCTCATAAGAAGTGTCCCAATTATACTTCAGGTTCTAGATGTAATATTTACTTATGTCAATTTTAGTCAATTTATTTGAGACAAATACATAAAAACCCTTATTTGAAAATGCCAAAATTTTATTTGGGTAATTAAAGTGTTAGACTAAAAGCCTTCAGGTCATTATCTGGCTCTTCCATTTCAATCACAGCCACATCTATCTATCATTCAGTTCTGCCAACACTTCTCTCAAACATGTTTCAACAGTTCCATTGTTATAACCCTTGTTCAAACTACTGTTTTCCATGTAGGAGTCAGAGAAAGTCTTTCAACACATAGGTAAAATCAAGTTATTCCCCTTCACAAAGCTTTCAAATGATCCCATCACACTTAGACAAAAATCCAGAATCCTAATGAAAGCATAAAAGATCTTTTCTGCTCCCATCCCTAACTATGGCTATAACCTCACTTCCTAATCTTCTCTTCATTACTCTCCGCATTCCAACAATAATGGACTTCTTAATACTTCTCCAAGCCTGGCACTTCCTCTGGGTATCTATACTAATAATTCTTCAGCCTGTAAAGCTCATCTCCCACATACACCCAATCTTTTCTCTTTAATCCAGTGTCTACTCAAATATCAACTTCCTAGGGAGTATTTCCCTGTTCACTCTATCTATGATTGCACTTGTTCTTGCCACCTTACTATATATACCCTAACTAGGTTTTTGGGTTTCAAAAAAATTTTTATTAAGATTTTGGGTCACAGTAAAACTGAGCACAGAGATATCTCATATACTCTCTGCTCCCAACATGCATAGCCTTGCCCATTATTGACATCACCCACCATAGTGGTATGTTTGTTGCAATTGATGAACCTACACGGACACATCATAATCACACAGAATCCACAGTTTACATTATGGTTCATTCTTGGTGTTATACATTCTAAGGATTTTGACAAATGTATAATGACATTTATACATCATTATGGTATCATACAGAATATTTTCATTGCCATAGAAACCTTCTATGCTATTCTGATTCATCCCTCCCCTCCCCCAAAGCCCTGGCAACCACCTATCTTTTTATATCTTCAAAATTTTGCCTTTTCTGGGAATATCACATATTTGGAATCATACAGTATATAGCCTTTTTAGATTGACTTATTTCACTTAATAACATGCATTTAAGTTTCCCCTATGTCTCTTCATGGCTTGTTGGCTCACCTCTTTTTAGCATTGACTATTAGTCCATTACCTGGATGTACCAGAATTTATTTATCTGTTCACTTACTGAATAATGTCCTTTTCTGATTTCAAGTTTTAATAATTATGAATAAAGCTGCTCTAAGCATCCGTAGGAAGGTTTTTGTGTACATAAGTTTTCAACTCTTTTAAGTAAATAGCAAGGAGTGTACTTGCTGGAATATGTAGTAGGTTTAGTTTTGTAAGAATGAGAGGTCCTTTTGCTCCACATTCTCACCAGTATTTGGTGTGGCCAGTGTTCCAGATCTTGTCCATTTTAATAATTATGGAGTGGTATCTTATTGTTTTTATTTGCATTTCCTTATGGCATATGATGTGGAACATCTTTTCATATGCTTATTTGTCATCTGTATAACTTCTTTTGTGAGGTGTCTGTTAAAGGTCTTTGGCTCATTTTTCAATTAAATTGTTTGATTTCTTATGTTGAGGTTCAAGTATTCTTTGTATGTTTTGGATAAAAATACTTTATCAGTTGTGCATTTGCAAGTATTTTCTCCCAGTCTGTGGCTTGTCTTTTCAATCTCTTGGCATTCTCTTTCTTGGAGCAGAAGTTTTTACTTGTAATGAAGTCTAACTTATTAGCTATTTTTTTCATGGGTTATGCCTTTGGTGTTGTATCTAAAAAGTTAGTGCCATACTCAAGGTCATCTAGGTTTTTTCCTATGTTAACTTTGGAGAGTTTTATGATTTTAAGTTTTAAATTTAGATTTGTGATCCATTTTGAGCTAATTTTTGTGAAGGATGTAAGGTCTGTATCTAGATTCATGTTTTTGTTTCATTTGGTTTGGTTTTTGCATGTGGATGTCTGCTTGTTCCACCATCATTTGTTGAAGAGTCTCTCTTTGTCCCATTGTATTGCTTTTGCTGCTTTGTCAAAGACCAGTAGATTATATTTATGTGTGCCTATTTCTGGGATCTCTATTCTGTTCCATTAATCTATTTGTTTGTTTATTTATTTATTTATTTTGCGAATACCACATTGTCTTGAACTGTAGCTTTATAGTAAGTCTTAATGTCAGGTAATGTCATTTCTCCAACATTATTTCCTTCAAAATTGTCCATTCCAGGCTTTTGCCTCTCTATATAATCTTTAGAATCATTTTGTTGGTCTCTACAATATAAATTGCTGGAATTTTTATTGGGTTTATATTGAATCTATACATCAAATTGAGAAGAACTGATAATTTGACAGTATTGAGTCCTTCTATCCATAAAGGTGGAATATCTTATTTGTTTATTTATTTATTTATTTTTGATTTTGATTTTATTCATCAGAGTTTTGTAGTTTTCCTCACATGAACATTGTCTATGTTTTGTTAAATTTATATCTAAATTTAAATGTTTTGGATGATAGTGTAAATGGTATTGTTTTTAATTTCAAATTCCACTTGTCCATTGTTGACATATAGGAATTCAATTGACTTCTGTATGTTAGCTTTGTATTCTGCAACATTGCTATAATCACTTATTAGCACTGGAAATTTTTTTTGCATAGTTCTTTCAGATTTTCTGTAAAGATGATAATGTCATCTGTGAACAACAGTTTTATTTCTTCCTCCCAAACCTGTATGCTTTTTATTTTAGTTTCTTGTCTTATTGCATTAGATAGTACTTTTAATGTTATGCTGAAAAGCAGTAATGGGAAAAGACTCCATGCATTTTTCCTGATCTTAGTAGGAAAGCATCAAGTTTCTCACCATTGAGTATGATGTTAGCTGTAGGATTTTTGTAGATATTCTTTATCAAGTTCAGGAAGTTCCTATCTATTCCTTGTTTACTGAAAATTTGTATCATGAATGAGTGTTGGAATTGTTCAAATAATTTTTCTGCATCTATTGATATGATCGTGCAATTTTTTTTCTTTAGCTTGTTGGTGTGATGGATTACATTAATTGGTGTTTGAATGTTGAACCACCCTTGCATACTTGGGATAAATCTCACTTGGTCATGGTGACTTGTTAGTATTTTGTTGAGGATTTTTACACATTTATTCACGAGAGATGTTGGTCTAGATTTTTCTCACTATGTATTTGTCTGTTTTTGGTTTTGTAGTAATGCTGGCCTTATAAAATGAGTTAGGAAATTTTCTCTCTGCTTCTGTCTCAGAAAGAGATTGTAGAGAATTGGTACCCTTACTAGGCTTTCACTTTTTCCTATAACTCTTTATTAACTTGCTCAATATTCGTATGTTTATTTGTTTATTACTTTTCTTTCCCCCTCAGGAATGTGAGCTTAATGAGATTAGGATTCTGTCTATTTTGATTTCTCTAGCTTTACTGCTAGTACAGTATTGGACACATAGTAGGCATTCAAATATTTGTGAAGAATAAATAGAAGAGGGTATATATAAGTGCATTTATGCACTAAATATTAATGTAATTTATTAACTTAGTGTTTATTCATTATGTACATCTGCCATTTTTTAAATGAGGTACAAATGGAAGATTTTCAACTTCCTTAATTCCAGAGTGAGAAAAGCAATTTAAAACTTCCTGTTGATGAATAATTTTGTGATTGTACAATACTGCCCCCTACTATTTCAGGTCCTTATCAAATCACCCTTGACAGATTTACTTTCAAAGGTTAAGAGGTGAAATTTTGGGAGTATTTTTTTGTTTTGTTTTGTCACATATATATCTATAATGTAGGTATATTTAGAATATTTACTATCTTTATTGTCCTGTTCAGTACCTTTTTTTGCATTAACAAGAGCTTCCCATGACAGAGTTTTGCTCCATTGGATAACTCAGATGCTTATTAAAATGCAGTGAGATTTTGCTGAATTCAATGAATACTACTTATATTTAAATGAGCATTAATGAGCTTTGTGATTGTCCCATGGAGCAAAACTCATCTCTCATTAGGTGGATTCCCAAAATGCCTAAAGGTGAGCAGACCACAGCTTTAGATATATAAGGTAATTTCATACTTAATTAGTTCTTTACTTGACACCACAGATACATTTCCAGAACTGTGGCTTGAAATGGCAAACTTGTTTTTTGCTGTGACAAGTCAATGAAATGGTAGAATTCACAGAGAGTTTCTGTGATTAGTTTAAGGCCATTCTCTATTATATTAATAAGTTAGCATGTTATGACTCAATTCACAGAAAAGAGAGTATAAGGAATAAGAGTTAAAAGATTCTTAACTTGAACTGACATTACTTTATATTTTGTACAGAATATAGCATTAGAAGTACCTACATGCACATATTCATATGCAAATATCAGTGGCACTGCTTGCTTTCATTAACTGAGTGATTACCACATGGCAGGAAATTTACATATAATATTTTTCTTTCTAATAAAAACTCTGAATGTTGGAACTGTTATTTTCATGTTATGTATGAGAAAGCTGATTGTAATGTGTTTAAGTTACTTGCTATGTTAGCTTGCTAGTGCTACCATAACAAAATACCATGACTAGGTGGCTTAAACAATAGAAGTTTATTTTCTCAAGTTTTGGAGCCTGGATGTCCAGGATCAAAGTGTCAGCAGTTTGCTCCTGAGGGATCTCTCCATGACTTGCATATTGCTGCCTTTTTGATATGTTCTCCCACAACCTTCCACTGTGTGGGTACATCCTTCATATCTCTTTCTCTTCTTATAATGAAGTAAGTCATATCAGATGATTTCACCCTTATGACTTCATTTAACCTCAGTTACCTCTTCAAAGGCACTGTTTTCAAATGCACTCATATTAATTTGGGGGAAACAATTCAGTCTATAATATTTGTCAAATATCACACTGGTAATAAGTGGAAGATCAATGATTTGAATTCAGCTCTTTTCAACTTCAAAGTCCAAATTCCCATTCTGTATACCCCATAAGGTAAATTTGCACAGGATTCAGAGTAATGGGTATTAAGCTAAAAAATATTGATATACTTGAAGTATCAAATGCAGTTCATTGTGTCATTACAACAAATGAAGAAAAATTTCAATTTATCTAATATTTTTTAAGTTCTCATACTTTAAAAAAGATTTTCTTATATGTAGTATAGAAAACACACTCAAGCAGGGATATGCTGATCAATCCTAGTTATTAATTGTACCTGCACACAGAACATTAATCTTTAGTAAACTTTTGAAGATCACTCTTTTAAATTGGTTTATGTAATATTGCTCCCAACATAAATTTTCAAAAATGACATTCTAGTTTCTATTATCACTTAGTATAACTAAGAAATAGAAAGTATGAAGTAAAACTCTTGTTATTAATGGTTAATATATTATGGCTCAGACGAACATAGAAAACAGGGATTTCTTTAGAATTGTGCTACCCTCTTGGGGCAAGCTTACAACACTCCTGGTCTGTTTAAAGTAGAAAGACAGCATTTTGGGACTCTGATTATTGCTGCACTAGGCCTGGATATCCTGTTGCTGCATATATATAAAGCTAACCCACACATCAAATTAATAGTGAACATCTGTGAAATTTTAGTTAGAGTTCAGAGGGTTTTGAGTTTTAATCACAGCCCTTCAAATATGTACTTACTCATATGGAGACATATAAGGTGTCACTGAACACTGAAAAATCCTTATACTTATTACAGCATTATAATTAAAATGGGCTTTTGGACACGAAGAAATGTGGGTTTGATCCCTATTCTCATGCTACCATGTTGTTTCCAGAAAGCTACCTATAATCTCTAAACCCCAGTCAAATTGTATGAATAATGGAGAAAAGTAACTATTCACTTAAAAGGGTATGAGATCACCTAGCATGGTTTTTGGAGCGTAGTAAATACCTGGCTTAATCAGTGGTAAACATAGTTATTATGACAATTTTCAATTATCAATTTAATTGTGTAATGATTTACTTAAGGTCTGTCTCCCTCTTTTGAGTCAAATTCCAGACTGTTGTTTTTTCTAAATTTTTTGCTTAGCTAGCTCTTGGTATTTGATATATAGAAGACCCAATAAATGACTGTTAAATAAATGCATTCATTAACGATTGAGTTTTTTTATTTGCATACTATGTTCAGTTATATTTGTAAAATTCCAAATCAAGTGACTTAGAGAAGAGGAAGAAAAAAACAAGGTGCATATCTCCGTATTCAGTAATAGTTTCTATGGCTTATCAACAGACTATAAACACTATTGGATAAAGGAATGGATGATATTAAGCTGTAAGAACAGCTATGTTGATTCATTATCTTTGATATGTTCCCCGTGGCTAGTTTCAGTTCAAAGAGCAGGAAACTGCAGTTTAAAGATTCTTGTCCTTCTCGTTATATGTAATTTTTCTTATATCTTATCCAGCATCTTCAATAACTTGTAGTTGGAGAATCTTCAGGTTAATTTAGTCTGCCATTGTGCTAAAAGTACAACTTCAGAGAAAGACAATAATGTCTTTTCAAAGATAATTTTAAATTCATTCAATAATTATATGCCAGACAATCTACTAAGTTCTTGGAAAATATTTGTGATCAGTACAAATTCCTGCCCTTGTGGGGTGGCAGAAACAGATTTAAAAATATATATACACAAATAAAATAGCATATTTAAAGATGCCAATTACTATGAATAAAGAAAATGAGTAGATACAAGACAGAGAGGAGTAACCCTTTTGGAGAAACTAAGATCTGAGTGAAATTGTTGGGAGCTGAGGGAGTAAGTCAAAGAATGTTTGAAGAAAGGCTAGTCTAGACAGAGAGAATGGCTACAACAAGGTATAAGTTGAAGACAATAAGGAGGACAGAGGGGCTGAAACAGAGTAATAAAGGAAGGGTAAAAGTAGAAGAGGTGAGGTCATGCAGTCAGAGATATTAAATTTTATAGAAAATTATCTTTGGCTTTTTGAAAACATTGAATATTGTAATCTAATTCTATAAGCTAATAAATGTTGGCTTCCAATTATGATATGATCTCTTTAGGGCATTCACTATTCCGCATTGTATTCCTAGAGCATGTCATTGAATCTGCCACAGAGTAGTTGACTGATAAAACAGAAGAAAGAATCAATCACTTGGATACTGATTATGTAATTTTTGTTCCAAAAACAAAAATTGGATGTCTAAAACTGATAATCTAAAATATCAAATATTTAGTTCACTTAATAAGCACTTCTAGGGGGCTCCCCTGGTGGCACAGTGGTTAAGAATCCTCCTGCCAGTTTAGGGGACACGGGCTCAAGCCCTGGTCCAGGAAGATCCCACATGCCAGTGAGCAACAAAGCCCGTGTGCCACAACTACTGAGCCTGTGCTCTAGAGACCGTGAGCAACAACCACTGAGCCTGTGTTCCACAACTGCTGAGTCCGCGTGTCTAGAGCCCGTGCTCCGCAACAAGAGAAGCCACCTCAATGAGAAGGCCACGCACCGCAACCAAGAGCAGCCCCCGCTCGTTTCTCAACTAGAGAAAGCCCGCGCGCAGCAACGAAGACCCAACACAAATAAATAAATAATAAAAAGCACTTTTTGTACATTTTGATGGCTATATCTTTGTCATTTTAATGGGAATTATCTAAGAAATAGTGTGGATAGGAGCAATAGAGAAAAAAATTCCCGTACAACTCCACACAGAAAGAGAAAGAGAAAGAAAGGAAAAGGAAACGACAGGGGTGGAGGGAGAGAGAGAGCAAATGAGAAGGAATTTTGTCAGTTTTTAAGTACAGTGTCTCTTTGGTATTGGCAAGGGATTGGTTCCAGACCCACCCAGGATAACAAAATCTGTAGATGTTCAAGTCCCATAGTCAGCCCTCCCTATTCGGATCCGTAATTTCATCTAACTTTGGATCATAACATAGGTAGTACATGATCCAGGGTTTGTTGAGTCTGAGGATAGGAAGGGCTAACTGTAAAGATTATGGTTTAAAAATCACAGTCTATCTTTGTTTATCTTCAATTAGGTTTGTGAAAATGATGTACTTAAAATCCAATCCAAGTTGTTTGGAAGCTTCGATTATTACACTCTATTTTATTCTCCCAAAGGAAAGGAGAAACATCTTTGTGCATTACTGGAAGTATATCCCATGCCCATCATGACTGGGAGGCAAAAGTTGGTTAGCTATATATGTATATGTAATCGGTAAATTGAAATATTAATCTGATATGTGGGTAGATATTTTTATTAAAATATGAAATATTTCCATAATGGCAAAATTCCTAGGGCCAACTAGACATTTTTCTAGACATAGATATCAATAGGAATTACATAGATAAGGAAAAGATTCATAAGCAAGTTTAACTCAACTTTATAATACTATAAATTACAGTATAATTGAAGAAGCTTTTTCTATGAAATTCGATAATGTTAAGGTAACTTGGGAATATTATAGTCATTTCAGAGTTTCTTTGTACTTGATAGATTTCCTCAGATATTAAAGTGATATTTTTTTAAAGTGATTTTTTTTGCCACAAGTTACTTTTTTCCCCTTTAAAAAAAGGAATATGCATATACTTATTAAACTTGTGTATATGTTTATGTGTCATAAAAAATGTTTAAATATTCATACATCTCTGCATATAAACTTTATAATATAATTTAACATCTATAATTTACTTTAAGATTACAATTTTTTCTCCTCTGAACTGTGAGTACTATAAGACTAGGAGATTGCTACACTAATTATTCTTGTTCTTAAATAGTAAGATAATTACTGCAGCAATATTCTATTCAAAATGAATATTGGATCCACCCCCTGGCAAACTTAAATTAGGAATCTTTTTCTTTCATTTATTCAAGTTGTTCTTCTTTTATCATTTTTAAACACATATTTTAATGTTAGAAATAGCAATGCCATTAAGAGGAGACTCCGTATTAGGTAAGAAATTAATCAGTGTGGTTACACTGCTTGTATTCAAATTTTGAAGTTATTCCATGTACAAATAATAGTTCCATTTGAATCTGATTCTGCTGACTTTGCCCAACCAAATGCACACACATTAGGGTATAGCAATCAGAATAGTATCAGCTAAGTTGAAAGTTATTAACACATTTTAAATAAGGAATGAACCAAACCATGAAGACCATCAATATTTTGATGAAAACTTATTTTTTCTATACCAAAGTAGTGCCCACCAACCCCAGGCTGAAATGAACATTCCCTAGTTAGAGTCCCACTGTACACTGAATGCATTTGTATAAAATACCTTTAACATTTTGTTGCAACTGATTTTGCTTGTGTGCCCATTTGAGCTTGAGGACAGTAACTATGTATTAATTTTTGGTATCCCCAATTCCAGAAAAATCCCTGGCACACAGAATGAACCTCAACTAATGTTTGTTCAATTAATGAATTAATCTGAGTTTTAAAAATAAGTCACTTTTTTCTTTCCCACACAACACAGTCTATAATTATATAAGGCCTTTTTATTAGTCAACATAAGTAATATTATTATCCAAAAAGACACTCCAAAGCATAGTGGTATAATAAGCAAGCAGGCACACGCATGTGTGTGCGCACACACACACACACACACATATATATATATATATACACTACATGCTCAGGTCAGTCTCATGGGGTTGAATACCATGGTTCTACTCCTTATGACAATGCCATATAACACATTTGGTTCCAAGGCTTCTGTGGTAGGAAAATAAGGAGATAGATGAGCCCCAGCAGTTCCTAACGGCCTTTAATTACTTCTGCTCCCCTTTCTTTCAGACACACCAATTATAGAATTCCAGCTTAACTGCAAAGGAGACTGGTCATGATAAAACACTGGATTGATATTTAGTGATCGCACACTGTTTCTGGCACAGTCTTTTTCTTTAATGGTTTCAGAAGTGTCTTCCCAAAGAGATTGCAAGCATTAAGGACAAAATACATCATCTTGTTTTTGTATATCTCCTAGATATACAATATGGCAGATATTTTGGAACTTATTTATTTTTATGAAAGTATTTTTTTTCCAAATTGTAGTAATCACTATAAATATCCACTTGTGTATGTTTCCTCTAAAAATTAAGTGGAGATATTAGAAGTTTCTAATTGGTTGATGTTATTAAAACCACGGTGTTCCTTTGAGGAGGATGGAGGAGTTGTTAAGATGGTAAGATGTGAGCATCAGAATCCCTCAAGGTGATTTTCCAGGTGTATGTGCTAAGACTCCACCCTTGGAAAGTAATGTGTTTTGGGTGTGGCATAGGGGAATATTATTTCAAAAAAAAATGTTCTTGTAATTACTGTTCAAGCTCCCGTTGTCTGAGAATAATTAGTAAACCCTCTAAATTTTGAAGAATTAAACAATTTCACAGTTTAGTAATAGCTTTGACAGCCCTACCAAAGTTTTGGAACACGGAAAACTAGAAAACCATGTGAGTGGTTTATTTATGTGAATGGCTACATTTGGTATCTTGATGCTTTGGGTTAATCATGATTTTGCTGTCTCTATTTGGACAGTCCAGAACAAAACAACTGTATTCCTATGTTCACTCTTTCAGTATGATTCTGAGGAGTGGCATTGATTTATTTTCTACATAATCTGTATTGTGTGCCAGAAAATTTGAGCTGAGCTTGTTCCTGGATTTAAAACTATACCACATGCCTCAGCCGCTCTTGTGGTTACTTATGAACTATAGTCAATGCAGTGGGAGAAGTGATGTATGTCACTTTCAGGTCTGGATCAAAAACAAACAAACAAACAAAAACCAAACAAACATATCCATGATCCTCTCCCCTCTGTCTGACTTGACTTGAATGGATAAAGTACTGAAGATGTATTAAATATGGGAGTCCTATTATATGGAAAAAGTCTGCAACCCTGAATCATGTGTTTGGGGAAATTCTCACCAAGAATACTTGCATTGTTCTGGACCATGAACGAGAAGTAAATTTTTCAGTGCCAAGTACTTCAGTTTTTGGAATTTATTTGCTTCAGCAGTTGGTATTATCTTAACCCTATCTTAACCCTTAATCAGATTGTTTTTACTTATTTTAGGTAATCACCAATAAATGTTATCTTCTAAGTATTAAACCTTACTGCTTTTAAAATCTGTATATTCCTTTAAATATCTGTCACATGGGTTTTGTGGCATTAAATTTCATTAGGTTTCCACTGCTAAATCTTCATTGGAAAGTACGAGTATCTAGAAATGTATAATCTAAATGACGTTTATTTTCAGTCACAAATTGTGATTCTGTTTGTATTTCCAGGAAATGAATATATATTTATTTGCATTCAATACATACATAAATACACATACACAGAGGCTTGCACGCAACTGATTCTGTCTTCACCAGATAATTAATTGTAAAATGAGTTGAAGAAACCACATCAATTGTGCTTGAGTCAATATGTGAGCATATGTATGGAACAGCAATGCTCACCCTTTTTCACTAGGACATACACATCTGATAAAATTCACATAAATCTTATGTTCCTAATGGTTGTGGCATAACTAAGATAGACTGCTAGTTATGCATATTTCCATAGCTGTAATTTCATTCATTTCCCTTCCTCTCAAGAAAGCATATGAATCAGCCTGACATTAGAGCAATGGCCTCTGAAATGTTCTAATCAAGTAAATCATTTACTTTCAATTTTTTAAAGTAAATTCCTCAAAAGTTGGTTATCTTAACTATGATTAATAACAAATTACTTGTGGCACTTTCTATAATGAGTCTCACTACATAAGTGATCCTGACTCAGGCCAGGTTTCAATCTTGGCTTGCTATCTATTAGCAATATAGCCTTCTAGAGCTCAGTATTCTCATCTATAAAAAATGGGAATAGTAATATTAATGATTTGAGAGGTAATCTATATCTATCTATATCTATCTATATCTATATCTATATATATAAATACAGATATGTTGCTTTTCATGATGTTTGCCTCATAGTAACCATTTAGAAAATATTAGCTGTTATATCAGTCAGGGATGAATAGCAGGAAATTAAATTATCTTTATCAAGTGAATAGTATTTTATAAAATCCTCTATTTTATTCTTCTTCAAGTCAATCTTGGTTTCCATATCTTTATTCATTGGGGCATTCACTCTTTCTTATCCTGACATACAGCAAGGGAAGTTAACTAAATTTGCAAAGGGATTGTATATGTGGTGAAAAAGAATACTGGATTATCCTAATGGAGACACAAACCTGACAGGCACTCACATTAGAGAGAATTTCTCTTTATTTTTATATTTTATTTATATTTATATAAATATTTATATATATATATTTATATTATATTTATTTTTATATTTATTTATTTCTATTTTTCTCAGTGTGCACAAATATAATTAACTTGAATAGGAATTAGCTATTGCACTTAAAAAAGAGTAACCTTATTTTTAAGTTGATTATTTTCCTACTTAGGAAAACAAATTTTTTTGAGAGACATCAGTATTACCTTTATGATAATATCACAGTCATATCTGTGCATAGAGGAGAAAAGATTATTGCCCTGCATTCTAGGGATAGATCTGTGAATTTTATAATAATGAGCAAGGGCCTGGATGTACAATAAATCTCTGACAATCGAGCTAGATGATTTTTTCCAACAGAGTAATGTTTGTAAGAGTAGAAGCTAAAGAGTGAAGAGCATAAGAAATTGTTTTCCCTTCATTTTTTGTTGAACGTAGGTGACAGGTACTAGAGTTAAAAGTATAAATGATATGTTTCTCATTGTCATTTAGGACTGAGAAGCCAATTAATATTTATAAAATAATGTGCATTAATTAAATTTTGTTTAAAGGTATAAATAATAATACAATTGATGAGAGGATATAAGACCCATAAGAAAACAGATTGTAATAATTTTCAAATAAAAATAGTAAAGAATTTCAGGGGATAATGTAATTAAAATCCTAAAGGGAAGAAGAAGAAAAATTCATTGATGGGAAGTTGAAAAAGTATATGAAAGTTAAATGCTGAAATATCTGAATAAAAATAATAGACTAAATAAAGACAGGAGATCTATGCTTCCTTCCAAAATCCCACTAAAATGAGGATTTTAAAAAATAATTAAATATATACTACTAGAGAGACTAGGAGAAAAAGATAATGGCAACAAAAACTTCCAAGTTGGAGAGCAGATAGTTGAGTGATAAATAACATAGCCAAGCCAAGAACACTCAATCATAAGAGAGAAGAGGGGAAAGTTGAGAGGCAAACTTGATTTACCTTAGAGATTCCCTAAAAGACTCAAGAATTATATGCACAAGATACTTTTGGAAACAAGAGGAAGATAGAACTAAAAGCCAAATAGCTGGTAGGAAGCCTAAGAATCACTTATAGGACTAAAAACTCAGAGACCAAGATGACAAATATCTGAGGAGAACATTCACTTAAAAAATCCTAACAGGGCTTCCCTGGTGGCGCAGTGGTTGAGAGTCCGCCTGCCGATGCAGGAGACACGGGTTCGTGCCCTGGTCCGGGAAGATCCCACATGCCGTGGAGCGGCTAAGCCCGTGAGCCGTGGCCGCTGGGCCTGAGCGTCCGGGGCCTGCGCTCCGCAACGGGAGAGGCCACAACAGTGAGAGGCCCGCATACCACAAAAAAAAAAAAAAAAAAAAAAAAAAAAAATCCTAACAGACTAGAAAAGTAATATCATCAGATGCAACAGGGAATCACACATAGATGGACACTTTTTAATAGGCATAATAAATATATAATTATCAAGGGAAGCTTGTATAATATAAAGGGACAAACATGATTTAAAAAATGAAGTATAAAAATTAAGCACAGAAACATGAAAGTTTAGTTTTTTAAACAATGAAATGTATGGGACTAATATAATAGGTAAGTGACTTTTCAGATCAGTCCAAGTAATTCTCGAAGGAAAAAAAAAAAAAAAAAAACAAGAAAAGATAAATAGGGAAAAAAAAGATAAAGAAAACTATAAAGAGAAAAGTTAAGAGATAGATAGGAGTAAAAGTACCATCCAACCATGAAATAGGATAATAGGAATTCCAGAAGGAGAAAATATTAAAATGTAAAGAATAAATTATTTAATTAAATATCAGAGGTAAATTTTTCAGAATGAAAAGGATGCAAGATATCAGATTGAAGGGCCTATGGAGGATTATCAGGAGAAAAAAACAGCACAACTTTGGTCAAGATGGTGGAGTAAGAGGACATGGAACTCACCTTCTCCTATGAGCATATCAAAAATATATTTATATAGAACAATTCTCACTAAAAACTAAATGGAGACTGGCAGAAAGACTCCTGTACAATCAAGGCTGTAAGAAAGATCCACATGGAATCAGGGAAGAAGCGAAGAAGGGAAGAAAAGCAGTCAGGTTCAACCTGTGCTTCTGGATGGGGATTCAGAAGAAAAGGGAGATGACATGGCAGAGATCCTCCCTGGAAAGTGAGTGGTTTGAGCCACATACGGAGTGCCCCAGCCATGGAGTCCAACAAAGGGAAGACAAGACTCCTTGGTTGGTTGAAGTGGGGGTGGGACTAAAAGAAGGGCTGTGGGAAGCCTGGAAACCTTCCATGAAGAGTGCACGAATATTTTCTTGCTCCTGAGGCAGGGCAGAGAATGTGAATTGAGAACGCACTGTTGGCTGACTGGTTTCCCACAGTCACCCCAGTGTGCACCTCTGCCTGAGCTGAGCGAACACTCCAGCCCTGCTTGCCCATGTCACAGCTTTATGGTCAAGCAAGAGCTGCCATAACAGATGAAAGCCTTCAGCTCTGAGACACGGAGGGGCTCAGACATGAAGCAGTATCTGAACAGGGAAGGGGCAGCCATTGCCAGTGCTGACATGGATGGTGCATCAGAGCCAGTCCAGATTTCTGATCACGGCCAGACTGCCACAGCTGTGCACCAGACTTTGCCAAATGCCTGCACTGGCATCTCTTGCTCCAGTGCTGCTCCCTTCTGGAGCAAGGGTATCAGTGTTGGGAAGGGGATAGAGCTCACACTTGAAGGGAGCTGAGTTGGCTCAGACCCAAACTTCAGGGCTTCTGCACCAGCAACTTGGGACCTGACCCCTCCCCCCAATAAGGTGATGACAGCACTGAGCACAGTACAAGCTCTAGCTGAAAACTGGCTCTGGCCCTAGATCCTACAGCTCAATCCCCACCTTCTACCAAGGTGATAGCAACCAGAATACCTTGAGGAGAAACCTGTTTTGTATTCACATCAAATCCATTTCTCTCTCCAAAGCCACTGGACACAGCAGACTGTATAGGGACGCCCCACATACGGATTCTAGACTGCAATAGGTAACTGTTCCACCTTATTACATAAAGGCAGAGAAATTTGTCTCAACTGAAAGAGCAAGAGAAAACTCCTGCAAAAACTACTAGTGAAACAGAAATAAACAATTTACTAGATAAATAATTCAAAGCATCAGTAGTAAAAATGCTAACTGAATTAAGGGAAAGAATATATGAACACAGTGAGAATTTTGGTAAGGAACTAGAGAATATGAAAAAGAACCAGTCAGAAATGAAGAATATAACAACTAAAATGAAAAACACACTAGAAGGAATAAATAGCAGACTAGGTGACACAGAAGAATGCATAAGTGATCTGGAAGATAGAATAATGGAAATCTTCCAAATGAGAGCAGCAAAAAGAAAAACAAATAAAAAATAACAGTTTAAAGGATCTGTGGGAAAACATCAAGTATAACAACATTCACATTATAGATGTCCCAGACAAGGAAGAGAGAGAGAAGGGGATTGAAAATGTATTTAGTGAAATGGCTGAAAACTTCTCAAACCTGAAGCAGAAAATAGATATCCACATGCAGGGAGCACAGAAAGTCCCAAATAAGATGCTGCTGATATGTGTGTGTGTGTGTGTGTGTGTGTGTGTGTGTGTGTGTGTGTGTGTGTGTGTAATGATCTGGATGTTCCCAGTGAGATTGAAAAAGAAAGCATACATGGAAAAGACAGTTGAGAATGTGTTAACAAAACCAAGATTATAAAAATAAATGTAAATGAATCCTTTAATGTCACAAACGTATATACACACAGAAACACACATACTTGTGCACATATGCATTATTTATGATTAGGCATAACGCAGGCTTGTAACTAAAACCAAAGATTTTGAGCTTTCTTTTGCCTCTGATGATATTCAGTGAAAAGGGGAAAATGACTAAGTTATGGTAGCTGAAGTCAGTTTGGAAATATGAGAGATGACCTTCTCCAAAAAACTCAGATAGTATGTGTTTTGAGGCTGGATATCATTCTGTGTGTATGTGTGTGTGTTTGTGTATAATAGTATGTATGTGTATGTGTATTTTTTCCCTCTGTAAATATTAAGCTTCAGCATTCAAACCTCTGCTTTGCAATTATACATTGCTTTTTGTAATAATCTGACTAATTGAAGGGGACCTTGACATGTGTTTAAAAACATTTTTAGGAAAAGCTAAATGCAAGTATTTTGAAGGAAAACACTTCCACTGTGCTTTTCAATTAGTCTAAGACAGAACAGTTCAACACAGCTTCTGAAAGACAGGGCTGAACTTTCCCAGAGTTCTCCTTTGTGCTTGAGAAAATAATGTATCAATCAATTAAAAACACCTCAAATACAATCTATGAAATATACTTCTCTATTCTACAATCAACAATGTTGATCAATAACTGAGCTCTTTTTTCTTTACTTTCATGCTTCATCAAAAACTATTTTTTCCATGAGAAAGAAGTGAGGGAATAAAAAGAAATCCAAAATTTCAATGGAAAATGTGTATCCTTTCCACAGTAGGAGGGAAGTTAACTGTGCAAACAGGTTATTTAAAATGACTCAGAACTGGCTTGCATCTGTGCCCCTTGGACTGAGTGCTGATTATTTACAAAGCAGTTTTACCCCTGACATGGACCTCTCTGGATGGCCATCTAAGGAAACCCAGGGTTGCTATAACAGGCCTTTTATCAACACCAAAGTGATAATTTCAAATAAGTGGTCAATTCTGGAACAAAGGACAGGAATAGCATTTACTTGTTATGCAATGTTCAGACCTCAGACAGCATAATAAGGACAAGATTGCAGGATGCATTTTATTTGCATATTATTTTATTAGCATTGACACTGGCTAAGCAAATAGAGACCACATATGGAGCCCCAAAGAAGTCACCACCCTTGCATGAGAGGTTTTTGACCTATCTAACCAGACCCAGGGATCAGTAAAAAGTGTGGTATGAACACACACATCTTGGCTAAATTCCAATGCTGTAATTACCTTCTTCCTACATAAAATTCTTCCTGCCTTTCTCTCTTGAGAAGTTACTTTTCCACCTCCCTTCCTAAATGCCATTGTGCTGTGGAATGGCTGTCATATTGGATCCCACAGGTGCCTGCCTTCAGCTGTGAGTGATCTCTGTAGATAAGGCATTTGGAGATCCTTCTGTATGAAAGGTGTAATATAAATATAAAGTATTTTTCATCTCCCTTGGGAGGTTCACTTAACGTGACAAGCCAAGACTTATTGGTAAGGCAGTCTGGTAAACCCACTCTCTTATCAGGACTTGGTTTCACTTTAAGAGTGAGTTTTAAATTGTATCTCTGATTGTGTAAATGCCATATAATACTAATACTTGGGACTTCAAATGTGCCTTTGCCTGAGAATGTCAAGATGTCACAGGAACTCTGTGATTTCCTCTGCACTTTTTGGGTGTAGGAGGTAACTGAGTTGATGCCAGCATTGAATAGGGAGCTATTTTAAACTGTTCCCATTAAGGTAAAAATCTCTGAGAGGCTTCCCACAGTAAACACATGAAAATCCCTCTAATAGTTATTAGAAAATTAAGCAACAATAGAAGGCATTCAAATTATAACACGCAGATTTTTATGTCGGTTTTGAAATTTTGGATCCAGTTGAATCCTAACAATATAGCCTAAGCTTGGCATTGTAATTACAGGGCTCTCTCTGCTAAGGATAGTGATTTACCATCTATGCGATCTGTATCTTACCACAAGTGTGCTGAGATGTATTCAACTTCTCAAGGCCTCAGTTTCTTTACCCATGAGTATTTCAGAGGGTTCATTGTAGTAATTAAATGAGAGATATTTATTAAATATATATATCATAATACATTCTCAATGTATGGTGTGTATAGTGGCAATAATTATAATTATTGAAATTAATTACTAATAAATTACAGTTTCTACATATTTTCTAAAAGAAATAGATGCAGAGACGACTTCCTTATATACATAAAATAATAAAAATTATGAAAAGATACTTACAAATCTCAAAAAGAAATAGAGGGATGTGATATCAGAAAGTTAACTCTTGAGAGTTAAATTTTGAGTGTTTTAGCAGCAAAGGCTCAGAAATATGGAAAAATGAAAAATTATGAAAGCATAAAAAGTTTAGATAGTTTTCATTGTTTGATACGATAAAAATTCCAGATCATTAGTAGTGACAAACATTCTGTGATATTGAGGTAGGTTTCTTTTAAGTTAGTGGTTTAAAAATTTTTTTAAAAATTAGCATTTTTAATGCAACTATGCTGTAATACCTAACCTAACAAGGGACTTTGACTCTAGGAAACTGATTCTGTCCAAAGGTTCTGCATCAGTGTCATCCAATGGAGATATAATGAATATAGACACATTTATCATTTAAAATTTCCTGGTAGCTACATTAAGAAATGTAAAAATAAATAAGTAAAATTAATTTCATAATATATTTTATTTGACCCATTATATTTAAAATACTAGTATTTCCATATGTAATCAATATAAAAATTTATTAATGAGATATTTTGGATTATTTTTTCCATACTAAGTCTTTAAAATCTACTGTGTATTTTATACTTACAGTACATCTTCATTTGTGCTAGCCACATTTTAAGTTCTTAATTGTATTCAGATGTCATGGTTCTAGATTCTAGTGCTTACATGTTGGATAGCATGGATCAAAATTAACTTTACATGGACAGACATAATATTCAATGATGTAGAAAAGTAAACAGAAAAGGAAGAGCAGACATGAAGATGTTACAGAAGTTCATATACACACACTCTTGATATGATCATTGACTGCTATGTCCAAACTTGCATTAATTTTTCCATTTATTCTTATATTTAACAAATTATACCTATTATATTTCTGAATATGCAAGGGAAATGTTTAACCTTTCCATAGTAGGGGGATTACTAAGTAGGCAAACCGTTAGCATCAAACAGTGCAGGAAATATTATAATCCCTGAGGAAATAGCAACAAGCAAAGTGAAATCCCTGCTTCTGAAGCTTAAATTCAACTACGGTCAGGCAGATAATAAAAAAATAAACAAATAATGTATTTTTTCCAGATGATGATAATTGCTATGAAGAAAAAATAAAACAGAATAATAGTGAGGTAGTGGAATTCTTGAACCCTGCTTTAGAGTGGTCAGTGAAGTCCCCTCTGATGTAAAATGTGAGCAGAAACCTGTATCAAGGGGGGATTTGAACCAAGAAGTTGCAGGGGAAAGAGCATTCTGGAAAGAGAGAAAGCCAAGCACAGAGGGTCTCAGAAGGAAATTCAAGATTAGCAGACTGGCAGATTTGAGGGTCAACAGGGGAGCCATTGTGCTTAGAGAGCTGCTACTGTGGTGGAACTTGTTAGATGATGTCAGATAAGAATTTTGGATGTTTCTGGGAGAGCTGGGGGGTCAGTGGAAGAATACGAGTAGGGAAACAACATGATACCATATAGGTTTTGAAAGTCCATCTGTTACTGTACTTTTTTTGGAGAAGAGATAATACTAGAGGATGAGTTGAAGCAGTGACAGCCCAGATAATAGACTATGTTGTCTTGGCCCAGACTAGTAAAGATGATAAATCATCTTTATGAAAATCAAAATCAGCTACTAAATATATAAAGCCAGTGGCTTTGTTTTACTTCCTATTAAAATCTTTATTGAATGAACTGTTCTATCAGTAGGGCAAGCGTATTCATATCTTGCAAATTTAATTCCCTATATGGCATTTTGTCAAAATTTCAATATTAAATTCAATACAAATTGTTCTTGTGTGTCTTTGACATTGCAGTGCACCATGATACGAAGAAACAATCCAATGATCCAGTGCTCTCCTTTCTTGCTCTCTGTCCAGGGTCTTATGGTCTGATAAGGAAGACAGCAGCACAGATTTATATAGAAAAAGTCAGACAATGGTATGTGTTATCAGAAAAGGCAAACCAATGTAAAATGAGGAAATAAACAAGGAGAGAATTGAATTAAACATAGAGACTCACTTATTCATGTACCTATTTATTCAATGACTATTGTCAGAGACTGTGATATGTATTGACTACTCAAAGATGACTAAG
Organism: Kogia breviceps; assembly: GCF_026419965.1. Classification (NCBI taxonomy): domain Eukaryota; kingdom Metazoa; phylum Chordata; class Mammalia; order Artiodactyla; family Physeteridae; genus Kogia; species Kogia breviceps. Next base: position 139,300,006 of record NC_081310.1, on the reverse strand, counting down.
ATTGCAGAGTCTAGAGATGGTTCATGGACAAAGATTCTACCTGTGAGGGCTTACCCTGAGATATAGAGTCAGAGTTGGGTAGGCTACTTGGATATTTACTCAGGACAGTTGTAGGTAAGTAGCATAGTTAAAAAAAGATTCTGAAACACAGAGGCATTAGTCAGGAAAAGGTCAAATCCAGAGGGGCAGTACCAAGTACAAGGTCCAAAGGACAAGATGAAAATCCAAGTCAGAAGACATGAAGATCAGGAACTGGTTAAAGCAGAATATGAGGTAGTTCAGAGCAAGCAGGCTGGTTAACACAAAGACAAAGAAAATGATGGTTGTGTGAATGAGGAGCAGGCCTTAAGGTTTAAAGGAGCTGGACTCCACTGGATAGATTGTGCCTTTGGTATATAATTGGAATTGACAATGTGGGAGGACAGTGACAGAGAGGTTTGGATAGAAAGGGATTCCTTCCAGAAGTAAAATTTGAACAATTGTATGTATGCCGGAGATTTCAGTGTGTTACTAGAAGAATAGTATGTGTTCAGCAGATGTAACATATCAGATATTTGTGGGAGGACAGGTGAAGTGAAACTGAGGCAAAGCAATGAAGGGTTTTAAACGTTAATATTTATGTGTGCATCTTGATGAACCATTGAATGTTTCGATAAAAATGTGAGTGATGTGATGCAAATTATTATTTAGGAATATATTTTAGGGTTCAATGTATAAGACAGATCAGAAAGAAGATGCAGAAAGACAAAGCTCCTGTGAAATCCAAAAATGAAGTAATTAAGTATAGGACCACGGTAGGGAGTAGAAAAGAGTAAAATGATACAAGAAAAAAAAAAAACACAAAACATTGAAACAGAGTCAGTGTTAGCTAACAAAGACAGGGCAGTATAATTGTATAATTTTTGCCTGGTCAAGCCTTCTAGACTTCCCCTCATTTATATAAGCTATGTGAAAGAGATCATGTGTGGTAACAATTTTAGGCCTTCAGGGAATATGACTTATGACAAAGGAGAGCATGGCAAACCTCCCCAGGGAAAACAGGCAACCTAAGAATAACAAAGTCTGTGGGGACACATGCTTCTCTTCTACCCATCCATCCCATCTTATGTATTCTACTACTTTAGCACCAACCCAGTTATATTCATTACTTTAATTTAGAAATAGTGGTTGAGCAATTTACTCTTGCCAGGCATTGTACTAGATGCTTGACTATAGTTGTGAACACTCTGCTTGGACCCTGTTGATGAAGTTTAGTTGAGGATACAGGTGATAACTATTAAGGCAAACTTGATAAATGTTCTGAAAGAAACAACATTATCTGAGAGAAAATAATACAGTCAGATCAGTGTGTAGATACTTGATTTAGATAGATTGGGCAGGGAAAATGTAGCTCTCTTCTACCTTTTCTCTCTTTCTTCCTCCCTTTCTAATTTCTCTCCCTACAGAGATTTCAGGAGAAATCAGAAATTGGAGGTAAATTTTACAATCATTTATATATAGAGAGTAATATAAATCATGGAATTGAATATTAATCATGGGATCAGATAAAATCTGGGTAGGGAATGTATATAGATAAGAAGAAACAGACCAGAGCTTTGGAACATTTGAACAGTCAGTACCCATAGAAAGTGAGATGAGCCAGCCATGGATATTGAGGGATGGTCAAGAGACTGTAGTATAAGGAAAGACATACAGCAAACATAAATAAAGGAGAGTAAAGATGGTGGGAATAGCCTATTTTGTCAAAATCTGTTTGAAGTTAAGTAAGAAAATAATAAATATGTAACCATCAACCGTGCTAGCATAGAGGCCATCAGAAGGCACATCTTTAACTTATAAACCCTAAATGCACAAAACTAGCTCATCTGCTTCATCACCCTCTTTATTTTCCAACTGTTTGTGTTGAATGAAGGCTTCTCATTCTTTCAAAACACTAATCTTACTAGAGTAAAATCCCTACTTGTAAGAGAAGGACTTAATCCTTCTATAATCCTCTCTTTACCTCTCTATTGAATCCTTCTCCTTAGCAAACAATTAATGCTCCACTCTCCTCTGTCTTTAAAATCAACAAAGCTAAGTTTCAACAAAGCTAAGTTTCCAGTTCATAATGGTACCCTATGATTACTTTTACTTTGTGTCTTCCTTGAGAAACCAGTAAAATGGCTTTTGGTTTTTGAATGAAGCATGAGGTTAGGCCATCAGCAGAGAATGCAAGTCTGGTGAATCTTGGGACATTTTGAGAAAGGCAAGATAGAAAATAGAATGGTAGGGAAAAGGTTTAGGAAGACATAGTAGGAAGGCTGGTAGTGATGATACCTCAGACAAGGCTCAAATTTTCACTTTGTCTGAAGTTTAGGATACTCAGTAAAGAATAAAAAATAATGAAATGGAACTTTCCCCCTTCTCCTCATCTGAAGAAAGACATCCAACCCAATATGTGTATGTGTTTCATAAAGTCTCTATTTTTCTCAGCAATCTAGGACGTTAAGGGCTCTTTTTTTTCCCAGAATACAAAGAGACAAAAGAACAGTACAAATTATTCATCATATTCAACTATTAGTTAAACTAGAGTTACATAAAATGGTGTGGTGAATTGAATTGGAGGCACAATTCCAAAGAAAATTATTATAGCCCCAACTGAAATATTTATATGTTAAGATACCAGTGGCCTAAAGCATCAAAGACCAAATATGCATAATGAGGCATAGTATTAAAATGTAAATGAGATCTGCTAGATATACAAATAGGCAAAAAAAAAAAAAAAAATGACCTTTCTCCTATGTCTAAAAAGGAGGAGAAGCAAACATCACGTCCTCAACGTGAAATAAAAATTAGTGATTAGGGATTTAGGCTATAATTATTTTCCCTTAATTTTGCTGTTATCATTACATTGTATCTATAATATATACATTGATATATTTATCTTCAGTTTTGTTTGTTTTTTTTTCCGTTTGGAATTCTGTTCCCATGGCACATAAAATGTCCTGGACTCTTCAGGAATACAATGTTGAACTTGATCCTAGGTTGTATCTGTAAATAATGATGATGTTATGGCGTATTAGACAGAAGATAGGTATAGGAAAGAAGTTTCCTTTTTTTGCTTGCTATTGGAAGAAGAATATACTGCATATCTTTCATATGGCCCTATCCACTCTCCACCCTTCTCTACCCACTTTGGGCCTCTGGAAACTGCTTCAATTACTTCCCTTCCCTCCATCTTCCTTTTTAGTTCAGCAGTGGAAGTTCCCAGTAGGATATATGAAGATGGAAGGAGACAGAAATCTGAAGAACAGGTTGGCTACATTGGGTTGGCTGCATCCTTTCTCTAAGGAGCCTTTTTATATATGGGTATTTTGTCCAGGATTTGGTAACCACTTCCTGCACTGTTCCTTAAAGGCTTAAAGGGATGATAGCTTTCTGCTTTTACTAGGCCTAGGAGAGTGTATTATCTCTTATTAAACTCTGCTCACACTTTGTAAATTATACTTTATCAAAACCTTCAAATTACCAGATTATGATATATGTTTTCTTCTGGGACCTTGACAGATCAAAGGACTTTCATAAGACAGAAGATATTTGATCTGGGAGATTAGGTATGATAAGGTAATATTAGAGTTTATAAGAACATTGAGTCAGGCTTGGAATGGTACATATATGGTCTGACTCAAGATTCAGTGAGACAAAAATCCCTGCTTCTCTAGGTGACGTCAGGAAAATAGGAGACCAAAACTGCTGAGGAGATTGAGCACAGAGCTCTACCAAATTAATTTAAGAGATTAAAAATTCAGTTTAATTCTAGGGCCATGCAAGGAAAACATACAATGATCCTGAAACACCTTGTAGTACCAGAAATTGAGGATGTGTTCAAAGCACAAAAGGGTGGGAGCAAGCCAAAGGGACACAGGGAGCCAAACTGAAAGAGCTCTCAAAGGCCAAAGCTGGAACAATTTGAGCAACAGAATAAATAATAAATAAATAACACAGCAATGGATTCCCACCCAAAGTAAAAAATATATATATGCATAAACATATGATGATGAATACATGATAATATAAATAAAAGACTAAATAAATATATAAATGGAGATGAGAATAATCTTCTTTGTAGAATAATCCCATATAATAAATATAGGTATTCCCCTTTTTAGGAAGCAGAGCTTAATTCCCCTCCCTTCCCCTGAGGGTGGGTTAGACTTCAGTTTTTCTAAGTTCTTTAGCTATACAGTTTGTTTCTTCACTGAGAAGAATGTGATGGATTTTCAAAAGACTGAAAGCATGTTATTCCTGCTAACTCCAATACCCATACCGACCCCCAGCCCACAGCCTCATCTAATTTTGGCTTATACAAATGGTACTTATTATACTTGTGGTAGCAAGAAACAAATTGATCCAAATAAGGTTTGTTTTGTTTTGCTTCATTTTTTAAAAAAAAGCCTCTACTCTACATTTTTTCCAAAGAGGGGAGAACAAGCAGCAGTTTTGTGTGTTCCATTGATTTCTATAGACAAAGAAAAATGTACTTAATAGTTCATGTGCTAAGATGTATTGACTGATTTTACCCCCTGACTTCAGGAGGATAAAAAGGAATGTATCTTTCTGGATACAGAGATGAGAAAACTTTCCTTGTGCTACTGTCTGGCTAGTTCAATGCAAATCATGATCTGACTGGAGAGTCATTGCTCCAAAGGAACCTATAGAGGCACAATTTCCCTTTAGCTCTCAAAGAACTATAGGGAATCGTTATCACAAATATTGTGCAACTGAAAGAACAATAAATCAACATGAATTTATTGAATACCTGCCTTTTCAAGGCAATTTACTAGATACCTGTAGATATTGGGGAGGGGGGAGAAAAAAATGATACATGTTTCTAGTGTTGCATTATACATTTTAGAGAAAAGAAGCCTGGGCAAGTTTTGTGAAAAGCAGAGTTCTTTTTGAAATATATGGATAAGTAACTAAATTTACTGAGAAGAGAGGTTAAGTGTGAATAGAATGTATGATCATAAACTTTTATTTTGGTGGGTCAGACAAAGCCCCAAGGGGCTGTGAAGCATCATCTTGTAACCCCTGGCTGTTAGAGCAGCCATGCACAGACTAGCATTAGGTGGCACCACTCCTACTAATAGAAACTTTAAGGGACTTACTTCTAAAGAAAATTGATTTTACAAGGTAACATTTCAAGTTCTCTTAATTTGAGGACCTTAATACTATGGCAAGCCTAAGCACAGCAATGAAGACCAAATATAGTCTGAGAATTCTGATGCAACTTCAGAATGACTCATTTGTAGACTGTAATTAATGAAAAATGTTTCACATAAAGAGGATAAAACAAATCTCTCATGAAACAAATCTCTGTTTGAAATATAAGGTTGAATGCAAGATACAAAATGTTGAAAAGATTAAAAATTCACAAAACATCTCATAGAATTATTAAATTACTAGTAATCCTTACTTAGAATTATCTATTCCTAAATTGTTTTATTTGATTAAAAACAAATACAAACATAATTCGCAAGTATTTTGGATTTCTCTGAAGCTCCATACACACTATTAAACAAAAATTATTTGGATAAATAGTCACAGTTATTCAAATGCTGGAACCATTTATAAGGAAGCAAGATGGCTAAATAAAATGACCTTATCCAGAATCTTGTGTTTGAACTCAAATAAGTTTATCAACAAAGAAAGAGAAATTGAGTTTATCATCAGTCTTCAAAAATGTTACAACTTTGACAATGTCTCTTTTGGTACACATTTGTCTCTGTTCCTCTAGTATCTTAAAAGTATCCTTCCTATGGCAAAATCCTGGTTATTCTTAAGACTCTCCTCCTGTGTTTTGACTCCCTAATGGTTTTCTAAAGTCCTTTTGCCTCTCCTGGTATAGTTTTTCCACATTCATTCATTTGACATCTTTTCATTTTCACCTTGAAATTCATTGGCTATCTATTATATTATTTTTCTACCCAGATTGAAATTTCTTTCCCTTCAGGGCAAGAGGGGATCCCTATTTTCTATCTCAAAAGCTTCACCCTAGCTAGCGAAACTGTAATTTAAAACCTATAATTTTAAATGATTGGCTGGATGTTGCAGTACTACAGAATGTAGCATGAATTGGTCTGTGTCAGTGGCTGTTTAGCTGCTTAGCTCATGGAGAGTTTTTTTTTCTTTAAAGAAAGTGAATGTTATTCTCTAGAGGAGAGAGATGAGCTTGGGAGAAAAAGCTGATATTGGGAGCAGTTTAATGGTAGAGACTGCAAGTTAGAAATGGAATGGAATTTCAGATCTAGTACTTACTAGTTGTATGAATTTGGGTAATTTCCTCATGAAACTGGAAATGGACAGGCCTTTTGAGTCTAACTGCATTCTCTTTAAACCAAATCTCATCAAGTTAATTAATATGAAAACAAAGATTCTATCTTACTTCAAGCAATTGAAGAAAAGCAGTGTCTTTCCTAAAGTATGGGGGAAACATCAGGTACATTACTTCACAAACCATCCTGAAAATCCTGTTAGAATATGACTGTCTTCTTGATAAAACTGCACTCTTAGTTTTCCTCAATGCAGTTCCTTTTCAAATGGCTGCAGTTCTCTTCTCTGGAACCCTCTAAATTCCCAGTTTTTCCACTTGTCTGGTCTGTGTCTCTCCAATCTCATGGAAAACAGTTTTCCCTTCTCTTGACTTCTCCAAATCTCCTACTCAGACTTCACCTCAGCACTCAACTCAGCAGAACAAAGCTGAGTCAAGCATCCTGTGAGATATCTTGAGGAAGCAAAGGACTCATCCTCTTTAGAAACAGAATGGGGCCATGTAAATGCTTACTTACCCATTTCTGAATCCTGTTACATTTCAACTCTCTTATTTTAGTTACCTCATCTATAATGATAATAATAGAACAGTACACACCTCCTAAGAATGTTATTAGGATTTTAAATGTGATAATGCATATACAGCACTTTATAATTGTCACATAAAAAGGGATTAATAAATCTTAGTTTTGTAGTAGCTTGGTCAGTAGCTTCCATGGATTTAGTGGACACTTCTGGTCATTAAATCATTTCTTTACTTGACCTACTAAGATTGCACAACTGGCAAATTCTAGTAATTTTGTGGAAGCCATTTTCATTCTTTGTTTAAAGCTTACTTCCATGTTTCTAAGTTCTTGGACACCTGGAAAATCATTTATCTCAAATGATTTTCTAAGCCAAGTAGATGATCATGATTTCCCAAATGAAATGATCAAATTCTTACAAGAATTCAGTTCACTTGTGCCTTCCTCTACAATCTGAATTTTCTTATAATTGAAAATAATTGTTTTAGCATGAATTAAATACCTCAAACACAAATCCCTCCTTTTGGAAGATACACAAACTTTGATATTTATTAGCCCTGATATTCTGGGGGAGTTATTTAATCTCTTATAGTTAATGCACTGAATCATAAATTTCTGTCTTGGATTGCCCCCAGACCCTGTGCATATCTAAGTTGGATATATGGAGAAATGCTCCTATTTACAGATTGTTGGCATGCTTCATTATAATATGTATTCTAATATACTAACCTAGATTATAAATTCAAGACAACCTAATTTCTAGGCATTTCTGTCATTGAATCAAAATTGTTAACTTAGTAAATTTTTGTAGACTCAGTGACCATAGCTTCATATACTTTGATAAGATGAACGAAGATTAAGTGTACTGAAATATATAGAAACACCAAGAATTAACAATACCTTCTCTACATTACACATGTGCCAGTATGACTAGGTAATATATAAAAATAGTTCCATATTTCTTTTTTCTATTTCATAAGACAGATTTACTCCAATTTCATGGCTTGTATAGCTTGATGATTGTGCTTGATAGATGATATATTTGATCATATTGCAAATACAGTTTCTCTACACTGATAACCTGTAATGAAATATCATTTCCTTCTAAATGAAAAGAACTAAATATATCTTCCCTTCTAATTGCTAAGGTACTTTAATAAAGCATGAAATCTATTATCCAGTTAGTTACTCTAAGAATGAGACTTAAGGTAGAAATTCACCATAGCCCAATATTTGATTATTAAAAAAAAATTGTCTGACTGTAGCTCTAAAAACTATATAACTTGAAATAGTGATTTTATTTTTTCTATTTGTTGCAATGTGGAGTGACCTTGTTTAAATAAAATGTACTCAAAAAGTGAGAAATTACTCCTAAAGCTAGTTAAGGAATGTTGTTTAAATATTTCTTTAAAGAGTAAGAATACATTTGCAATTTTTCAAGCAATTGTTTTAGGTAGTATTAAACTTTTATGTATTAAATGGAAGCCTTTGTTTATGTACATTTATTTCAAAAAAAACCAAAAGTACTAAGACCAATAAGAGGAAATTTTTGTTCACTTTGGCTTACTGATACATATTATAAGTTAAGTATATTTTAGTTAAAAAAGATATATCAAAGAAACATGACAAACAATCTGAGTTCAAGCTTATTTTTATTTATTAAATATTGGTTAAATTACACAGACTTACAAAACTTATATATTTTGTCTTAAGATGTTTCAAAATTAGCTTGAATAATGTCAGAAAACAGCAAGAAGAAAATTTTGTCTGTTTTCAATTTTATGTGAACATCAAATTGTCCATGTAATGATTTACTTGATTAATCTGTTCTTCCAACATTAGTCAATTACTTATCTGCCTTCTGTAAATGATATTCTCTTTCTCTAAAGATTTTAACTCTATGAAGAGCTACCACACATGATAACTCAACACATTGAATTGTGTGCTGCAAAACAAGCAAAGTACTGAAGAGCCCAAATAATGGACTAAATAGAATATAAAAACTCATTAACAAGTGTTTCTTGGCACTGGCTCCATGTTGAAGAGAGTTATTCTAATCAACCCTGGACTTTCAGATAACAACTTAGGAAAGGAAAATTTTGCCACAGGAAATATGAAAGTTATACTCTCATTTCTGAAAAGCAGGTTCTAGCTTCTGCTTTAATATTTGAGTTAGTATATATAAAAGTGATGAAGGGAGTGGGTTTTCAGTTAGACTTATTTGGTTTTGACTTAGTTCTGCCATTTAAACAATATTGAACAAATTGCCTAAAGTTTCCTTACTTGCAGGTTAATACACATGCAAAAGCTCAAAAGTAATTCAAGTAAGGTATTTACTATTAGTATATAAAGCATTTAGCTTTAGCAATTAAAATATTTAGTATGGTGGGCATTATACATATAAGAGCTAAAAAATAAGTAGCTAGTATTTATGTTTTATTATGTATTTGTTAAATGTGTACATATTTCTTTCTTCTAGGTATTTATTGCAGGTTGGTTTCCCTAGAAGCAGAGATCAGAGTTCAGGAAGAGAAAGAGACTCTTTCTGATGTCAATCTCTCTGATCTCGAGAAAGATCAGAGTTCAGGAAGTTTATTAGGGAGTACAGTCAGAACCAGTATCTATGAGGAAAGGGATGGAAACAGGACTGTGCAGTGGGAGAAGCTGTGTGTCAGTGTAGTCACAACAAGGTGTCATTAAAGTTCATGGGCAGCTCTGCAGCTGGGATGGCCCTTCAGAGTTGTCTCTTATGGTCATGAGGGGACTGGATATCTGTACTGTGATTTCTACTAGTCACTGGATATAGGCCTCTCCAGGAAGGGGGTATGACCTTGAGCAATGCAGCTGTCTTCAACTAAGAACAATTCCCTGAAATGACTTACAGCTGAGCATTGTTTTCAGGCAGCATTCCCAGCAGGTGGAATGAATCCTTCTTAAGGGGCATTCAAGCAGCAAATCACAGCATCCATTACAGTGGTGTAATTCCTCAAGGACTGCCGTTCTGGTGCTTGTTCAGAAACTAAATTTGTTTGTCCTGTTTTTGTTTTTTGTTTTTGTGGGTTTTGTTATTTTTTAAGGTTTTAATTTTTAGGGACTATCCACTGCTGTACCTCTTCTGGAATCAATTAAAGAAAGGTAAGTTTGCTATCAGTAGATGTCTCAGAATTCCTGGATTAAACTCTGACAATTTGCTAAGCTTCTTGTATGTACTGGGCTTGGATATGGGTTTACAAATGCTTTTGGAACATTTTGGATAACTATATGCTGAGTCGTTGTTGACAGATAAACAACACAACTAAAATGGACCTTGTAAGTAAAAGAAAAGGAAACTTGCAGGTAAGTTAAATAATTAAGGAAAGGAACTATCATTATTCAGTCTAGGAAAGAAACTTTGCTTAGGTTTTGAGACCAGGGATGGTTCATCCCCATTGTGCACAGAAACGATAAAAATGGCTGTATTTTTTTATTTAATAACAAGTGGAAATTTGATAACAATAAGGTTGGTTGTATGTGAATAGCGCCAAATAATGGAAAAAACCAAAGCCCAACTTTATTATTTAAATTTGATTTGGTTGCAGTGTTTAGCAACATTAAGAGAAAAGGAAATTGTTGGAAGGATACTTGTTTAAAAGATCTCCCCATATTCTAAGGAGGAGTTGGAAAACCAAGCCACAGGGCCTCTTTCATGGACTCTGTATAAGGAGTTTGAGATCTTTCTCTCAAGAAGACAGCCATTAATGTGATTTAACTATAATTCATCCTACCAAAATATTTCTTACTTTCAAATTTCAGTTTATCAGGGATGATTGTGACTGTCTCATATTCAGTAAGGCATCCACTCCTATATCAAATAATTATAGGCAATGGGTAGGATCATGTCACATTCTTGTAGAAGCTCTCTTGTGATAAATGGTGTATCAGGGAGATGGAGTTCCCAGAAGGTGGAGACTCTATCCCAGTAATAATTTATTTTGTTGAATTAACTACTGTTGGCCAAACTGAGACTGTATTCTGATGCTTATTCTCTGTAGGCAAAGATCAAAGGTGTGTGTGCATGGGTGCATGTATGTCATAATATGGCAGTAAGTAACTGAGAGAGAAAAGTTTAGAATGTATATTAAAATAAGCTAGAATCTCATCTGTTTGGAATAATTTAAATCATGCTTCTTTACTAAGTCAAGAAAACTATATCATATATATGATTGTAAAATAACATACCCTGATATACTGGGCCTGAAATGAAAGAAAGCCTATTTCCCAAATAAAATAATAAAGTGTAAATATATATTTATCCACATATGTGGGTGTATGTATATGTGTCTATATATTCCAGTATATATTTTAAAATTACAGAATAGCATTGTGTTCACTATTCAAGTTATAATAAATCTTGGTATTTTTCATTAATTTAGTTGGTAATATATCCATATCCTTCATTATTTTATTGCCTGTCATATTGGGTGAGTAGTTGTGTGATGTTGGTTGAATATAAATATAGACTTAATTTACAAATTAGAAATCTAGAAATTTGGTAGCTGGGTAACTCTACCAATGAGAATCTGTATCTAAAGTATAAATATATTTTTAAAGCAGCTTTTGAACTTTTTAACCTATAGCAAATGCTTAGTCTGTCTATAAAGCCTAGTGAAAAACAAACTGACACATTTTAGTAGGCTCTTGATCTATAAAAAATATATGACAGAATATTTTCTGTAGTTAGTAAGTCAATTAGACATTGATTACAACACTGTAGCATCACTGCAATTTTTATTGTCACCATTCTGGCTTAGCAAGCTTGTATACTTCCTTAGATGTTTTAGCAGTTTTTGGTTTAATATTTGGAATTAATTTCTGAAACAGCTCAGATAGGCTAAGCATTCAGCCTGTCATTTTTCTAAATCTTATAGGATGGAATAAGAAGTAGCTGAAATATTCTAGAACTATATTACAGGCTTCAGTGATCACAGAGGACCATGATTCATTTCCAAAGAAAAATTTCTTTCCTAATATGTCTGATATATCACTTTTTCTTGGCAATGTTCATATATGACTTAGCGACCCTGCCATTTGTTTTTACTGTTGTTGTTGCCTTTTTGTGGAGAAGATAAAGAAAACCAGTTCAGGACCTCTGGTTGTTTATGTCTGCAGCCAGTTACTAGTGCTGCTCCCCTCCTTTGCTGGGTTCATTTCTTGCCAATCTTTTCTTGGATACCTGATTTCTGAGCAGGTGCTCTTTTTAATCTCATCTCATGTTAATTTAAAATATTTATTCGTCAAATATTTCCAGTCTCCAGTAAACTAGGAATTGGTTTTTGTATTGCTTTCGTGGCACTCACACTCATTGGATTGTTGTCTCATAATTTACATGTCTGTCTCTTTCAAAGTATTGTTAGCTCAAAGCGAGCAAGGATTGTGTTTGGTCATCTCTACAGAACCAGGATCTAAGCACAGAACATATCCTAGACACCTAATAGCTTTTGATTGAAGACATAAGCAATCACAAAACATGACTGCAGAGTTGGAATCTTAGCACATAGAAATTCAAGAAATTAAGACAGCAGAGAATGGAATGGTACTATTTTATTGGTTTGTAGAAGATTACATTAAAAAGAGAGTTATTTTCAGGGGGAAACAGGGTCTACCTATTCTTTCTCTTTCTCTTTAGATGAGTCTGACTAGACTGTGCATATGACGCAGAAAAATTAAAGTCACCAGAGGTCAGAATTCTCTGCCTTTCTAATTCTTCATGAACGTCCATCCACATTCATGTTTGACCTAATACGTCCTCCTCTCTTTCCCATGGTTTTCTCTATTCTTCTGACTCTGAACTCTTAATTCTATATCTCGTTCAAGCCTCTCCTTTTTTGATGATGCTCTTAATATCTTTTATTCTGCTTACTGTATTTACTTCTCATCCTCCTACTCCCACCCTGTTCTAGCTTTTCCTTTGTGTTTTTCCCTTCATTCTTTAGTTTCAGCAAATGCACAACACAAAGTCATAGATTGTCTCTGAGTAGCTACTCTACTTCTCAAGATTTGTTTTCAAACTAGAAGGCTGGGGAAGGGGCTCCAATAATCATATGTAACTGTGCTATTGTACTTAAAGCTTGGGACCTGCATTCCTGTAAAATGAATCCTATCTGTGAGTTTTTCCCAGAACTCCAGTATGTATGATCTGTATTGATTAACAAAGAACACACTTCAGTCCCTAACATTTTTTTGCCAAACCAGTAAAATCTAAGCCTTCAGAAGTATAGGAAGGATCAGAAAAGATGAATACAGAACCATAATTTTAGGCAAATCCCACCAGGTTATGTATACCTCTGTAGGAACTAATGAACAAGATTCTGTATGACCTCCCAGAGAGAGGTGAAATGGTTAGGAGTCCTGAAGTCAGAGAGCCTGATAGTGACTCTCAGCTATGCTTTTACCTGTTGGTGACCTTTGATAAGTTGCATACTTTCTCTGTATCTCATTTGATTTATAGGATTGTGGGGAATATCGAATATATAATCTCATGTGAATTTCTTCATTCTTATGTAGTAAGTACTCATTTAAATATGTTATTACATTACTATTATTTTTCTACTACAAAATATTTTTGATCTATTCTCTAGATTTGTTCTTAAGCAATTTCCTAGACCAACTATAATAGCACTGGCAAGAAATATGTTTCTAATTCCGAAGAAAAATTTCCAAACTACAACTTACAATTTTGCTCTCAGATTATTGGATAGCTATTGGTGTTTCTGAAATCAGAGGTCTTCAAAAAAAAATCAAAGATATTCAATGATTAATAGGGTTTGTCTTCTTAGACAGAACTGCTTCATAAATTTTCCTCTAACCGAAGGAATCTTCGTCTGTTCTCTGAGCATAACTGGAATTTTTAGCAGCTGAATACTCTATTTACCTTAACATTGTACTTTCCTAATCTAGCCCAGTCCTATGCCATCAAAATTGATACTGCCATAACAGTTGTAAGGCCCATTCATTCCAAGGAGGACCCAGATACTGGTGATCTCCACTTTGCTGCTACTTGTGACAAAGAAACTGTAGTCTATTGACAGTGATCTGTATTTCCACTTTGAGGAGCTAAAAAAACAGAAGATCAAATTAAATCTAAATTAAATAGAATAAAATATATGATAAGGATGAGATTAGATATCAATGAAATAGAGAATTAAAAACAGAGAAAAAGAGAAAAGCCCAAGGTTGATTATGTGAAAAGACTAATAATATTGACAAATCTTATCATCAGCAAGATTAATAAAAAGAAAAAGAGAGAAAATGCAAATTACCAACAACTGGAATAAAGAGGATATCACTAATGATCCTATGGACATTAAAAATAATAGAGAAATATTATAAACTATTTGATGGCAATAGATTTGGCAATTTTACTAAGTAGATTCCTTGGAAAACACAATGACTAAAACTGACCAAAAAAAACCCCAAAACTACTCATGTAATCTATTAAAAAGGAACTGAAAATTATTAATATATCCACAAAGAAAACTATAGTCCCTGATAGTTTCACTGGTGACTTCTACCAAATATTTAGAAAAATTCCAATTATATACAAAGTTTCACAAAATGGAGAAGCAAATACTTCTCATTTTATAAAGCTATGATAACTTTATGCAAGTTACTTGTTTTTTCACACCTCATTTTCCTCATCCCCAAAATGGAAAATTGATATCTCACAGAATTCTTGGAAAGATCAAAGAAATAACATGACAATATGATGGCTATATATGCCTGGAACATGGTTGGTGCTGTTCAATCTGAATTTTTATTTGTAAGTCTATTTCAGAAGGGAAGAATGAGATACCTGTAAACTGTACCCATATCTGGGTTTTTATTTCAAAATTTAGGTAGGTATATTGACAATTGATCATAAATTTTTCTTGTACATTTAGTATAGCTCCTTTCTCTCCTTTAGAAAAACTAAGAAAGAAAATTTTTTCCAAAAATTTCGATATCTTCATTTTATTTTCCATGAATATAAAGAAGCATCTTTTTCTAACCTGTCTTTGCTTACTTCTTTCAACAGTATATTTGATTATATTTATTCATTCTCAAGGCATTGTGATGTTTGGCTTGTGCTAATTCAGGACTCCTACTGATTTTACTTCAATAAGGTTTTCATTCATGTTTTTACTCCTGTTATGATTAAAATAAAGAGTCCAGAGTGTTAAGCAAATGTGGTTCAATGAGTTTCTTTACTCTTTCATCCCTCATATCTGAGTGGAAGGAATAGCTCTTCCTCACCATATGCTTTTGCTTGGTTTGTTTTTCTTAATTGTCCTGAATCCATTTTGAGTTGGAATGAAAACACTCATGTACCTAGTGTAGAGAGAGAAACTTTAAAGTCTCAGCAATTTCTCTGATTTAGGGTAAACACAGGGATACCAAATTATCTGCAAGATACTTACTACTGCTGAAGTTCTTTGAAGTATCTGTATAATTAACCCATTCCCGAAAGATACAGACATTGTAGCTGGCTTCTAGTCCCTATACTAGTTATCTACAGTTGAACATACATATCTGTAATTGTTTGTCAATGTCTTACCTAAGTTAGATTATTACAGACACAGTGACCTCATTGGTAATTTTCTCTAAGATCCCTAAAAACTCAAAAGCACTGAAAAAAGATTTTAACATTTCTGCTGCTTCTACGAAAAAAATCTATAGCTTAATGTTGTATATAAATTGTCCCTCTTTAATCTTGCTATTATTGTCTTCATTACTGATAACTTCCTCCCATGAGGTTGTGTGGAAGGGATAAAGGGGGAGTGAACCTGAAATTTCACCAAAGGTGAGAGTTCATAGCCAATAATGTGCCTTTTCACATTTGATTTAATCCTCACAATAAAACTTAAAGACAAATGTTAATGACAATTTTATAGCCAAAAAAAGTGGTAAAGAGAAGTCAGTCCACTTGCTTACAATCACACAGCCTTAAAGGAAAGGATCAAGGTTCAAAGTTAGGCCTTTTTGACTCTGGAGTTTATAATACTTTTTTTCTAAATGACTACTTGTTAGAAGGACTTTGAAAAAATGATACTGAATTATAGTAGACCCAGAAATAACTCTGTTTCACGCTGTGTCAAATGATATGTTTGTGATATATAAAACAACATGATATAACTGTCATATAGTCATTTTAAAATATTTTTAAAGCCACCACAAAATTGCTTTTCATAATTTCTATTGTGAATAATGGCAAAGGGATTAACTCTTGAAGTGTTAAATTATATGTATACCCATGCTGTGTGTGTATTCGTGTAAAATCTATTTTATGTAAAATAGGTAATACAGAGATCTAATACATTTCAAATGCCATTGTTTTCACTAGGCTAAACTGTCATCTGTTCTAAAAACGTGAAACTCTTATTCTACTGCAGTATCACAAACAGCTACACTATGATTTTCTGACAAGCTCTATTTTTATTTTATGCTTCATTTTTGAAACTTAAAAAAATGATACCAATTCTTTTAAAGACAATGTGTTCAACACAGTGGGGCAAACATTGTTTTTTTTTTTTTTTTTTTTTTTTTTTTTTTTTTTCCCTGAGTAGAAGAATTATAGGTGATATAGTTCTGATATAAACTTTATCTCTGCTCATAACTCAGAAGCTTGTAGAATGCCTTGATAGTTATGCAAACATGTTAGATTTCAGTCAAAAATTGCCATGCTATATATCCATGAATACATTCATATTTGGGAAGTACATTTCCTTGTTTATAATTCAGGTTTTTAAATATTGTGATTCCTGCTTCAAGTCTCTTGAAAAAATTCTCTTTTATTTTTATGTATGCATGTATACATACATGTGCACATATAGGTAATTATAAAGTATTCTTTTATTCTGGGCAAAGTAGTGTTTGTGAGTCATTTTATGGACTACTGGTCTTTTTTTTTTAACTTTCTACTCCTGTTCAGTCTGGCTGTCTGGATTAAAAATCGTCTATGTCTTTACTTTTGTTACTCAGCCTATGTCTGTATAAGGCTAATAATCCAAATGCAAACTGAAAAAGTATCTGAATTATGAACATAAATAGAGACTACATACAATTAAAAATGAATATTTCCAAAAATGAACATTATTTTTTCCTTAAAATCTCCATGTGCATTAAGCAAATCTATAATTATCTATATATTTGTATGTATACATATATAAACACATATATATAAAATAGCTATGAATGCTAATATTTATCAAGCAGCTACTATGTGATGGGTACAAATTCAGATTATGTACAGCAGAAATTTATGTAATTTGGCAAACCTTTAAAAACAAAAAGAAACAAAATAATAAATATAAAATAAAGTAGGAAAGTGAATATTTACTTAGGATAAGAAATAAATTACTACCAGTTACATAATTTAAAAAATCAAACCAAGCCATAAAAGGTGCCAAATCCAGAAAAATTATATTTTATTAAAATATCTATAAAATTCTATTTTTTTTCTGGTTACATGTTATTTAACCATCTCTTCATACAACGATTTTGTCATTTATTTTATAAATAGGATAGAAAGATAATTCAGTCTTTCTACTAGGCTGGTAGATTTTTTTTTTTGTCTGATAGTTTAGAAAAGATTCTCTCAACCTCACAATTTATCTGTGATAATGCCATATAACTTTTTGGATTGTTGTCAAATTTAAGAAAACTTTTATCAGGTTTCTTTTATATATTATTGTAAGATTTCAGAGTATTTCAGGTATTTTTTTGGAGTGACTCATCTTCAATACTTTAAATTGACAATACTCATTAAACAATTTGTCATTCATGTCCCCTCACTGCAGTGGCTTATTATGAATGTTATCTTTGTAAATATCAGTATTTTGTGTGAAAACAGTAAAAAATTTAAATCTTTTCCAATGTGAAAAATATTTGTTAAATAGATTAGCAAATAATTCAAAACTATACTACTTCTATTCAAAATGTATCTTCCACTTAATGAATTGCTGATTTTAGAATGATCCAAAAAATATTGCACTTTACTTCTCATTGCTATGAAAATTTCTACTGATTTTATACAACAGATGCAAAAATTATTTTATTGTATATAATCATTTGTAATTGTATATACTTCTCTATCAAATGTATTTTTGACAGGAGGAAAGACTCCATTTGACTTGGCATCTAAAAAACCAAGTTCTCTGCTTACAGTTGTACATGTTGGGTGATTGGAAGAATCATTCACTAATCTGATTCTGGCTTTTTATGTTTCAGTTCTAAACTTCCCTCCACACTCCACATGCTTATTTTGTATTCAGAGGACATTTTCCTTATTAGGACTCAGTCTCTGGCCCTGCTTCTTTAGGTCAAAATGCTGAGTTAGTTTTCAGAGTGAGCAGTAGCAACAGTTTTCCGTGAAGCCATTTCTACATTTTCAGGACTAACATATCTACCATGACTTCGGTGCCTAACAATATCTAACTGTATAGAAAATGACTACAAACCACTAGAGTATATCTCTGGAACCCGGACACAGTATAGTCTCAACTCAACATCTGTCTAGCGAAATCTCCCAGCAGTAGTTGTCACTCTAATGCCATCATAGAAAAGAGAAAGTATCATGAATGTGAGAAGACTGGGTGGGAAAAGTCATTGGTATTCATTAATTATGTGTAATTTTTTTTTGTTTCCAATTTTCCAAAAATCATAACCATTGGAACACATTGCCAAGGCCTCTTTATTAAGGGATGTGATGTATACTAATTTTCATGATAGCATTACTCTCTAGTGCTATTTCACATAAATTATTTGATGCAAGAATAACAGAAATTTTTGAGGTGTAAACAATTTTAGTCTCTAAAATGAGAGGAGAAAACTGAGAAAGAAAGACCCAAAAAATTTTCTCAAGATTACAACTAGAACCCAGGCAACTTGAGTCAGAAATTTGCTCTCCTATACCTCTCAGGCATTTTTATTTGGATAGAAAACAGTGACTTCAGAAGGTGTCAGTGTCTATAATTGGTCTTGCATCTAATCAGCTTACCGTGATTGTTTTAAGCTTCATTTAGGTTTTTATTCTCTTTACTCACACAAAACTGAATGGTGTGTAAGGCCTGAATTTGGCCTTATCCTAAGCAATCCTGTTATCTTTAACAGCGATAACAACTAGAAGAGTGGCAGACACAAAGCTAGTTCAATGAAGAACAGAATCAATGTTAGGATATATTTTGGTATGGAGCAATGTAAATAAAGGAATTACAGATACATGCGTCAGCACAGATAAACCTAATGAAGATAATATTCATGATTAGAAGGAAATTGTGGAAGTTTTTACACAGTATGATTCCATTTATATGAAGTTCAAAATATACAGTATGTGGATGTGTTTGTATGTATGTGTGAAGAAAGCAAGAAAAATGAAAATGATAACTACAAAATTTAGAGTAGGTATGGTACCCTAAATGGTATGGTACCTTGAATCATAGAAGGGCACAAAGGGAACTCCAAAGTTATTGGTGGTACTTATTTTATCTTTCTTTCTTATGCCTTTGAAATATATTTAAATATCTTAGCTATTAAGTATTTAATTAAAACAATCAACACATTTCAGTGGGATTAGAAATAACCAGGTAGACAGTAGAATAGTTTCAGTGTGGGAAAGACCAAGCCAAAAGTATATAAACAGGAGGAGAATAATTGGGTGAAGTTGGTGGCTTGAAGAAAAAGTATTCAGGCTGGACATTGTTATTCTGTGGATGGCTTCATGGAAGAGCATATCTAAATGTAGGTCAGAATTTGTGAGTGTGGACTCATTGAAAAGGCCAAGTGAGGTAAATGCATCAATGGCCAGTGTCCAAGTTGAGTCAAATCTCCTCAATACAGAATGAAATAAGAATGCCCCTATGATTAGTACTGTTGGAGTGGCAAGTGTTTGAGGGCAATCCAGGGAGCCAGAGGGCTGATACTGCAATGCTTGGCAGCATTTCAGTCTTTTTCAACAGATATATGTCAGACTTTTACTATCAGCCAGAAATTGTGCCAGGCCCTGTACTAAGATATTGAGCAAACAGTCACATGGATACTGTGATTTTCAAAAGTACAAATTCTCTTGCCCTTCAGGAAACATGCTTCAGAATAAGAGATGGAGAACATGATAAAAATCTGGTTTCTAAAATACTGGGGAAGACCAAAAAAAAAAAAAAAAAAACTCCAATTTGGCAAAACTGAGTTATAGGATGGAGATCCCAATTACAGGGCAGTTATTATTAAAAACTTAGCAACTGAGGACTAGGAATTTAAGCTAGAATTCCGTTCATTGGTTAAGTAAGGTAAGAAGATTAGAGAAACAACAACAAAGTGATAATTGAAGAAAGAAAACCTCTTCTTTGACTTTCTAAACAGAAGACTAAAAAGGATGATTTTGTCTGGGATTAAAACAAAGAATATGTTGTCATAAAAGACATGTAGGAATGAAGTGGTTTTCTTTGATAAGAAAGAGTTGTTATACTACTTATATATTTTGTGTGTAGTAATGAGGGTAGGAACAGGAGAATTGAGAGAATGTTATAATAGTGAATTGAAACCAACTTTGCTTAAAAAATGTATAACTTTGAATTTAAGTTTAAAAACCAAGTTTATAGGTATTATAAGTGAAAAGATCAGTTTAGCAATATTTCATGTAAAATTAGCTGGATATTTTAAGTGGAACACAAGTTAAAAACAGTAGTTTATTCATAAGACAAAGAAATCAGATCCACAGTGTCAGTAGTCACATCTGCCTCTGTGATTTCATAGTTTATTTTTTTCTTATGACTATATTAATATAGGAATATTTTTGGTTTATGTTCATTGATGTACTAAATGTTCATCTTATTCAGTGATGTGTGAGGTTATTATAATAATCTACCATAGTTTCTGGTACATAATTTGCTAATATTTCTTTGCACTTTCTTACTCACTCTTCACATTTCTCTGCCTGGCTCTGTGCCCAGGGTGGCTGATCTTTGTGGATTGTGTCAGTGAGCATTCTGCTTCTGGCTTCTGGTTGCATTTAACTAATAAGAGGTGTCAACAGGAGATCAAGCATCCCTCTCCTACAACTAAAACTATGCTCACTGGGTGGCAGTAACTACTCTGCCCTCTTGCCCCGTCAGGCCTAAAGGAAGTAAGAGCTCTTCTCTGTTGCAAGCCCCAGAATGCTTCACCAATTCTTACTGGTTTTATATAACACTGCCCACACTTTGTACAGTCCCCCACCCCCCTTTTTTTTTTTTTTTTTTTTTTGCGGTACGTGGGCCTCTCACCGCTGTGGCCTCTCCCGTCGCGGAGCACAGGCTCAGCAGCCATGGCTCACGGGCCCAGCCACCCCGCGGCATGTGGGATCCTCGCAGACCAGGGCACGAACCTGTGTCCCCTGAATTGGCAGGCGGACTCTCAACCACTGCGCCACCAGGGAAGCCCTGTAACAGTCCCTTTTAAACTCTCCTCAATTACCCACTTGAAAGTGACATCTAATTCTTTACAGAATCCTATTTGTTACACAAAATAACCAAAAGTTATTATTTGAATGAAGTTTACTTTTAAGATTAAATGAGATAGCAGCCCCGGTTTATTTGCATTGGTCAACCTACACCTGAGGTAACTGTTTAGTTCTGGATGTCAGTTTCAACAGGAAAGATGTGTAATATGCTGAATGAAAGAAGGGACCCCAGAGCCCCCGACCGACACACCAAAAGCACAGACAAAATTTTACTTTTTAAATTTATATTTCCCTTGATAAAAGGCAAAATATTTTTAATGCTTACAATTATCCAGTGATAAAATAGCAACTCTTTGAAGTAATGCATACCCTTTCATTGGAAATGTTCAAGCAGAGGCCCAATTACCATTGTCAGGGCTGTCTGAGGAATATTGCCATATTAGGTACAAGTTAAACTTCGTAAGTTCTCAGATCTCTTATTATTCTGAGTTGTTTTTATTTTAAGGGACCATTTCATGTTCTTCTAGAACACACTACAGAACAGCATTCTCCCACTACAGAAATGTGGGAGAATGCTCCCAATAACCCTAATCATAATATGATATAATTCAAGCCTTTGAGCATAAAAATCCAATTCCCAGGTTACACAATTGCAAGGTTAGAGATATTGCAATACCTCATTGTTTTCCATACCATTTTGACTCTTAAAAAAATAAGTAGACTATATCACATTATATTAAAAGAGTATAGAAACCAGGAGGTGGAAGACAGTTGGAAATTTGCAGGTGTTGAAGGAAAAGGGAGAGGAAAATACCTAATGTTTCTGTTACATTATTACAAAGTCAGTGATTTCATACCTTGGTTTTAAATATTTATCAGATTAATAGTGATTTTCTAAAATTTGAATTCTAATTACACTTAGTTTTTTTTCTTTTCTTTAAAATAGGGACCCATTTGGCCTTGTATCTAACTCTTTTATTTTTTATTTATTTATTTTTTAACATCCTTATTTGAGTATAACTGGTTTACAATAGTGTGTTAGTTTCTCCTTTACAACAAAGTGAATCAGTTATACATATACATATCTAACTCTTTTAAACTCCATATGCCAAATCCAAGAAACATAGAGTTCAGTGTATGTTTTGAACAAGTGTGTTTCTAACCTCATGATTTAGGAAGGAAACCTGC
This sequence comes from Kogia breviceps, assembly GCF_026419965.1. NCBI lineage: Eukaryota > Metazoa > Chordata > Mammalia > Artiodactyla > Physeteridae > Kogia > Kogia breviceps. The sequence goes on along the minus strand of NC_081310.1, from coordinate 139,277,536 downwards.
CTTCTCTTGCTGTCAAAAGCAGCATTCTTTTTCTGGGTTTATGCAGTGAACTTATGCAAGAATTCAATATCACCTAAATCACTGGGGCATGCTGCCATCAAGTTAAAAATCATATTTTACACAATGGTGCTCTCTTTCAAAAACAATGAGAAAACAATGAACTTACCTTACATTATGGGGAGACTCTTAAGAAATGGAATCAGTGAAAGAGATCAAGGTCTGTCTAGTTGCAGTTATAAAACTATCAACCTCTTAAATATCCCAAGTGTCAAAAATGAGGGAAGGTAGACAGCTTTACCTCTAGTGATATCATGACCTTTCTCACTGGATGGTTCCCTTTGCCTTCATGAAATCCAGGTCGGAGATGTCTGGAATTTCAACCTTTTAAAACTAAAGCACATCTTTCATTACTTAACTCAGGGTCCCTGAAAAACAGTCTTGTGTGATATTCCTCTGTGAGTGCTAATTTATGATTGTTGTTTTGATGGAAACCTGTCAGGTGGCCTTCTCTCTCTCTACTTCCTCTACATTGATTTATTGGTAAGAAGAAGATGCAATTGCAGTGACGACTTTTTCCATTTAAGCTTCACAGATATAGTGCACACAATTTCCAGTGATTAAACAGAATGCAACTGACAGACTGCTGGCCGGCAAACATTCATTACTGAATCATGGAGAGGAGATGACACAATTTTTAATGGCATCAGCTTTTCCTTTCTTGCTTATTTAGGTCACAAGTGATTACAATTTTGGCATCTCCAACCTTATCCCCATTTGGACATATAAAAATCATCTAAGTTGGCACCCCAAATGTCAAACCTTGACAGGCAGCTTTAGTTTCAGAGTGATGGATGGTCAAATGAGAGGTCCTACAAGCAAAGTATGTTTGGAGAAGTATGCAGGGAAAACTTCAAGTACTTACCCAAACTCTACCTGATGCTTTTTGGGAATAAATACTGTGTTTAATTATTTTTCACAGAAGAAAATGAGTCAGACACATTTTAACACATAGATAACAAGGGTGGGATTAATAATAGATCTTACTTCTACCCCTATCCTTCAGTCCATTTGTGTTTCTGCCTAAGTGCTTTGAGTTACTGGTAGAGCCAACAAAGGTATTGGCCTAAAATGGGCAGAGGCAGAACTTAGGGGCACATGCCTATGGCAATTCAATTTGATTTGACGCAAGTCTTGTTAATGCATTATGAACCAAGATCTCAGGAATTAAATCCAAGGAAAGTGATCCCTGAGTTTCTGTTGCTGCCTTGATCTCCAGCGCTTAACGAGCTTACACTGCAAAATTTTAGATATCTAACTTTAAGGGGCTTTGCTTGAAAAGTAGAATTAATATTTTTGATTATTTGGAGCTGCCAAATTATTTTCTTAGGCATCTAGTTACCCACAGAGATTTTAGGCAAGTAGGCCTTACTCTTCTTTGCATCAGGGTAGGAATATTGAAAGGCCATTGAAAAATATTTTTAAGTGTACACATTTTAGAAATTGTAATTTAACAATATGATTCAACTCAGACTTTCTAGGCATCTGCTACGTTTAGGTTCTCTGTTAGGTATGGAAATAAAGGATAAAAATTTTAACTAGGTAAATCGTTTTCTTTTTTCCCCTGAAGGAAAACATTAATAATTGTAGAATAAAAAAGAATATTATCAGTTCTATAATAAATATACAATCCATGTGCTCTGTTATACAAGAGGAGAAAAATTTATTTCCATGTATCCACACACCAACTCACCCAAACCCATTATTTTTTCTGTGAGTATTGAGGTAAATTCCACATATCCTAGCCTAGAAGAATAAGAACATGTCCCTAGTTGGATACTAAGGTGATTTTAATCTGTGGGAAGGTAGCCAGGGTGCAATGGTTAACTGAATACTCCAATAGTAATATGCATGAATATGAGTTTGTATGAACAAAGTTTCCCCACATTAATCCATACAAAGACGTATGTGGTTAAACATTGTGGATATTATCTCCAAAAGACTTAGCCATCTAAATAGTTAGTGGACAAAGCCCTGTTCTTTAGAGTATTATAGGCCAAATAAATATAATTATATTCAATAGAAATGGTATTTATAATTTCAACTCTAGTTTTCACAAAGGTAAATGGGCATATGAACAATATCTTAACTGAGAAAATGGGACTTGGCTTCATGTTTCTAGGTCATACATACTTAGAAAAAAAGGAGGATTTATGACTTTAAAGGTTAACATATCTGTTTCTTATGTGGGATTAATAGTGAATTCTTTTGAAACCTGCTAGGATTCTATCTGGAAGGAATAAAGCCATATTCACTCTAAGACATGCAAAGTTTATAATCCCCCTTCGGTTTCCTAGCCCCTGGTTAACCTAGTGGAACAGAAATACTATTGGCGAAGAAGGTTAAATTAGAACCATACTGATAGTTACAAAAATGTCCTTTCCATGATGCCCCTGTACCTCTCTTAACATTAGCCTAGTTAGACTGGACACCTTTACAGCGGAGGGAACAGAAGCAACCAAAAGTACTCAATACCAGCCAAGTCATGCAGACACTGACCAAAAAAGTTTAAATGCAAAGATGGTACCTAAGCTAGCAACCATAACAATCACCATAACAACAACCAAATCACTCTGGAGAGATAGTGTTTAATATGTTAATCCTACATTAATCCTACTAGTAGGTAGATTGTTTAGACTTGAAGCTAGCATTCACCTCAAGTTGAGGGCAGGGAAAGCTTGAAGAAATTGTCCAAATGACTCCAAAATGTGGGTGGAGAATTGGGATGAGGATATTAAGAAACACAATAATGTTGCATATTATTGGCTCAATTTAAAAAAATCTAGCACCTAAATTAAAGTTAAATGCAGAGTAATTTACATGGAGGAGTATTAGTTTAGGTAACATTTGTTTTGAAACTGCTGCCGAGACTTCCCACACTGGATAAAACTCTTCAAATGTGGGTACATAGGCAAATTTTGGAGAAGAAATATTAGACCCAAACACATCTGGGAAGAATAAATTGAAAGCAGCCTTACTGAGTTATACACAGAAGTTAGATGTGAGAGAAAGAGAGGAGAGACAAAGACAGAGACAGACCAAGAGACACAGAAAGAGAAAGAGGGAGAGAGGGTGTGAATCATGGGACATGCAGGGGCCTCATTGTGCTAATGAAGTCACATCATAGAGGAGCATCACAGAAAAGATGTCACTCAATCCACGAATGTAGGCTCAGTGTCCTCAAGGACTGGATGAGTGCCAGCACTCTGTCCTTTACCATGATCCTCTCTTGAACCAAATGCCACATCCTGCAAAAATATATGGGCAGGAGAGAAGTTTTGAATAGGATTGTTTTTAACTGAAATGCCTAATAAATGACAGAAATGACTGACTTTTCCCAGAAGTTAGTATTTTACATAGAAATTGAGCTCTATAAAAATAAAGTTTTGTTTTTTGCATACCTGAATTTCTGTGGAATTTATATCTTTTCTGTCCTTTTTCTGGGATTCTTGATCCATATAGGCTGAAGGAGAAAATTCCATTATCCAGTAGCACTTATAATTGGAGACACCCAAGTTCCTGTACTTTGATTAAAGATAACTGAGTCTATAAACCTTTACAGAAGGTAATAAACACTTCTTCATATCTACTTATATGAATCAAATATTTATTTATATCTACTTATTGCTACTAAGTTTTAGATATTACCAAGTGTTAACACCATTTTTGTGTAACGGCTGAGTTTTTCTTTATTTTATAATTTGTTTTCTAGGTATCTATTTTGTAATAACACTGTTTTTCATTTATAAGTAATTCAACAATATAATTCAACTCAGCATTTCTAAACATCTACTATATGCAAATTCTCTGCTAACATTTAATATGTGCTAGAAACTAGGCCAGGTACAAAGGATACAAGGGTAAAAGTTTTCCTCCTTAAATGAGTTAACATTCTAAAATATGCCTCTTTTATAATGAAAATGCTGTTTCATTATATATATTATAAACAAGTAGATGGAGAGAGAGTTACCTCTTGTAAAAGAGATTACAAGAGCCTCCTTATACTGGAGCTGTAGGCAAAGGTCTACTAGGTCTTGCCTTTTCTCTCTGCTACCACTAAGCCAATCCTTGCCATTCTTCCCTGGAACTATGTTTTCTTGAGTATAATCTCTGGTCTAGAAACAACTCATCTTAAGCTTGGTTTTCTTGAATGCCACAATAACTTAAACTAGAGTGAGAGTAATATATATATAAAAGAGTTAAAGATTAGTTTCATATTAAGTAAATTAGTACAAGTTAACAAGTTAATTTCAATGAGGAGAGTTTTGATTTTGATCAATAGAACTGAATTCTAATTCCCCACAAACCAAGTGTGGTAGGCCAATTTCTAAAGATGGTACCTGCTACAATCCTATGCCCTGGTTATTCAGTCAAACACTAATCTAAATACTATGTTGAAGGAATTTTGCAGAGGTAATTAATCTTAATTCAGTTAATCTTAAAATACAGATATTATCTTTGTAAGCCCATTGAGCCCACTGAGTGAGTCTTTTCAAAGCAGAGAGTTTTCTCTGGCTGAGAGCAAAAGAGGAAGTCAATTAAAGATGATATAAACAGATGGAGAGATATACCATGTTCTTGGACTGGAAGAATCAACATTGTGAAAATGACTATACTGCCCAAAGCAATCTACACATTCAATGCAATCCCTATCAAACTACCACTGACATTTTTCACAGAACTAGAACAAAAAATTTCACAATGTGTATGAAAATACAAAAGACCCCGAAAAACCAAAGCAATCTTGATAAAGAAAAATGGAGCTGGAGGAATCAGGCTCCCAGACTTCAGACTATACTACAAAGCTACAGTAATCAACATTACGGTACTGGAACAAAAACAGAAATATAGATCAGTCGAGCAGGATAGAAAGCCCAGAGATAAACCCATGCACATATGGTCACATTATCTTTGATAAAGGAGGCAAGAATATACAATGGAGAAAAGACAGCCTCTTCAGCAAGTGGTGCTGGGAAAACTGGACAGATACATGTAAAAGAATGAAATCAGAGCACTACCTAACACCATACACAAAAATAAACTCAAAATGGATTCAAGACCGAAACGTAATGCCAGACACTCTAAAACTCTTAGAGGAAAACATAGGCAGAACACTTCATGACATAAATCAAAGCAAGATCCTTTTTGACCCACCTCCTAGAGAAATGGAAATAAAAACAAAAATAAACAAATAGGACCTAATACAACTTAAAAGCTTTGACACAGCAAAGGAAACCATAAACAAGATGAAAAGACAACCCTCAGAGTGGGAGAAAATATTTGCAAATGAAACAACAGATAAAGGATTAATCTCCAAATATACAAGCAGCTCATGCAGCTCAATATCAAAAAAACAAACAACCCAATCCAAAAATAGGCAGAAGACCTAAATAGACATTTCTCCAATGAAGGTATACAGTTGCCAACAAACACATGAAAGGATGCACAATATCACTAATCATTAGAGAAATGCAAATCAAAACTACAATGAGGTATCACCTCACATGGATCAGAATGGGCATCATCAAAAAATCTACAAACAATAAATGCTGGAGAGGGTGTGGAGAAAAGGGAACCCTCTTGCACCATTGGTGGGAATGTAAGTTGATACAGCCATTATGGAGAACAGTATGGAGGTTCCTTAAAAAACTAAAAACAGAACTACCATACGATCCAGCAATCCCACTACTGGGCATATACCCTGAGAAAACCATAATTCAAAAAGAGTTATGTACCACAATATTCATTGCAGCTCTATTTACAATAGCCAGGACATGGAAGAAACCTAAGTGTCCATCAACAGATGAATGGATAAAGAAGATGTGGCACATATATACAATGGAATATTACTCCGCCATAAAAAGAAATGAAATTGAGTTATTTTCAGTGAGGTGGATGGACCTAGAAACTGTCATGCAGAGTGAAGTAAGTCAGAAGGAGAAAAACAAATACTGTATACTAACATATATATGGAATCTAAAAAAATAAGATAAAAGGTTCTGAAGAACCTAGGGGCAGGACAGGAATAAAGACACAGGTGTAGAGGATGGACTTGAAGACACTGGGAGGGAGAAGGGTAAGCTGGGACAAAGTGAGAGAGTGGCATGGACATATATACACTACCAAATGTAAAATAGATAGCTAGTGGGAAGCAGCCGCATAGCACAGGGAGATCAGCCTGGTGCTTTGTGTCCACCTAGAGGGGTGGGATAGGGAGAGTGGGAGGGAGATGCAAGAGGGAGGTGATATGGGGATATATGTATACATATAGCTGATTCATTTTGTTATACAACAGAAACTAACACATCATTGTGAAGCAATTATACTCCAATAAAGATGTTTAAAAAAAAGAGATTTGGAGCATGAGAAGGATGGCTTTGAAAATGGAGGTGGCTATGTGCCAATAAATGTAGCAGTGCTAGAATCCTAGGGCAGTCCCAAGCTCACAGGTAGCAAGGAAACAAGCACCTTAGTTCTATAATCATGAGGAACTGCATTCTGCCAACAATTTCAATGAGCTTGGAAGTGGATTCTCCACCAGAGCCTTCAGATAAGGTCTCAGGCCAGCCAATAGCTTGAGACCAGATAGAAAGAATCCATCCATATATTCTGACTTACAGAAGTTTGAAAAGTTTGAGTTTTTTGTTGCTGTTGTTGTTTTTGCGGTACGCGGGCCTCTCACTGCTGTGGCCTCTCCTGCTGCGGAGCACAGGTTCTGGACACTCAGGCTCAGCAGCCATGGCCCACGGGTCCAGCTGCTCTGCGGCACGTGGGATCCTCCCGGACCAGGGCACGAACCTGTGTTCCCTGCATCAGCAGGCGGACTCCTAACCACCACCACGCCACCAGGGAAGCCCGAAAAGTTTGAGTTTTAAGCCACTGTTTGTGGTAGTTCGTTATACATCAGTAGAAAATTAATACACCAGGAAATCTTATTCAATTAAATTAGAAGTGCTGAGAGTCAGTCTCTTCATGTACAAAATGGAGGGAGTTACAGGACATACAGGTTTATTGTGATACTTGAATGGGTGAGGAAAAAAATGCTTAGTAGAGAGTGAACTCTAATGCAAAGATTATTGTCATTATTAATAGACCATCCACTGTGCATAAATAGTGGTATTCAGAGTCTAGTTTTGCCTATAGCTGTTGCTAATTTTCACAATGACTAGTCGTATATTCCATTCTATTCCTGTTTGGGGGTCCTTTTGTGCAATCCTGTGGGGTTCCCATTAGTTTCTTTGAGCCTTCCAATTAGAATTGCTATTTCTTTAAGTGTCTAACAAGTATGTATGTTAAAATTTTTAATCTCTGTTTTGCATTCCTCTTTAAAACAATTTAATAGTGATTTTGTCCATTCCTATTTCTATTCAGGTAGTTAAGGACACAGTCCTGGTTTTCTGTATCTTCAGCAGACAAATTAGGCTTATACAACTATGGATAAACCAGTTTATCATGAGACCTCCCATAGTTATGCAAAGGGATGGGCCAATTCCCCTTATATCTTTACATAGAAATCTACCATGCTCACAGCTGACTTTGTGGAAGCTGACTTTTCTCTACAAGTAGACATTAAAATTTTTCAAGGGTTTCTGGTGGTAGGGTACAATAAACAAGGAGAGTGGGATGATGATTACCTGATGTAGGAAGGACTATATATTCAAACCGGTATCCTGACTCCATGTGAAAAGTATAATATTTGGCAGGCTTGGCAAGGTTTTTTAAAATATTATTTCATAAGTATTATATTCTACTTATATGCCTCACAAAACAGCATACATGTTTTATCATTGTAAATGTTGAATCAATCTGTTTTAGTCTAAAATTGTAAAATTAGAATGTTATAAACATATGTGTAAAACTGTTTGGATTGAGCCAAAAGTGTTGATCCTGTTCCTTGAGATGAAATGAAGTGATTCTCAATACAGATCCCATTCAGCATAGGCAACTGACTTCATTCTTGTTCATCAAGTGATTTTATTCATATATATTATTTCTAGCAACATGTGACTAATTCCACTAATCCAAAAGTATTTTTAAAATAATGTGTGTTGAACTTCTATCCTAAATATGGATAATATATCTATTTCTAAATAATGCCTAGAAATAACCCTCTAGGGAATGAGGAGCAAACGTTGGACCATTTGTATTTTCTCTTCTTAAATTAATCTTGTATTTGTAAATTTAAACAGTCTCTAAATTAGAAAAAAATAGCTGAGTGCTTTTAGAATGCTAAATCTTAACCAAAATATTCCTATAGATTCCCAAATGTCTCTATATATTTTCAGAAACTGTCTGGGAGACAGAGACATATCTTCAAAAACTCTGTGACCTGTAGGACTGGTAGACCTTTGAGAGATTGTAAAGTTGTACCACAAAGAAGCAGACACATATCAAGAATGCCTAGACAGCTGGTCTGCACTATTTGCCAATTACTGTGTCTGAGATTGCAGTCTGGCCATTATGTACAGAATTGCTGTGCCTGATATTATCTTTTACAGTGTGACAGTTTTGAAAAAGTTGGCCTAATAGTCAATTAAATTTCCAACTGTGAGAACTCATTGATTTGACGAACTTGTATCATCGAGCTTATTCTCTGATTTATTACACAATTTCTTGCTGATTGGCAATCATTAATTCCATGTATTATTGATTTTTTTCTGGCTGCAGACTCAGTTTTCCAATTTGGAGGAGGCTAACTAACCCACAAAACCTAGGACCCAGGATTATCTTGGTTTACATTAAATGGGAATGCATGATTATGAGGTAAAAAATGTGAAAACAAGAGAGAGTAGTACAAATATTCCTCTTTGAACGTTTACATAGTTCAGTGGAAAAAGGATATAGCTATCATTTTCTTGACATCATGCCACAATATTTTTCTTGCGTGTCTGAAACTATGCACTGATTAGTAGTTTTTACAGTTTCAGTAAGTTTTTATCTCTATGTGTTTTTCTTCTGCTGTTTATATAAAGAAGCAAAACATATGCAAATAATATTCAAAATATCAATTGCTGATGACCCTGACATTGTGAAAGGCAATACTACATTTGATTATTCCAGCATTTCAACTGCATTTACTGCTGTGGACCAATGCAGAAGAAATATTAGCTCAAGAGTTCTTCAGTTATTATCCATATTTCCTACTATTTGGAATGAAAATGGTGGATTAATTACATTGATAAGGGAAGGAGAATGACTTTTATCTCTTTGTGTAGTCCCTTCCTAGCCCAGTGGCTACTTATACTTTAATTTTAATGAATGAGCAACTTTCACGCCAGAGAAAACTTATCATTATGCAAGAAAGTCACATATAATAAGAAACCAAAAAGAACTCTCCTTAACCATCATTGATTCCATGTAGGATATATCAACGCTGGATGGTTGCATAGATTTCTTGTTCACATCACTTCTCTGTTGAAAATTCGTTTTCTGTGGGGTAAAATAGTAATTTCTTTTTAAAAAATTTTTATTGGAGTATAGTTGATTTACAATGTTGTGTTAGTTTCTGTTGTACAGCAAAGTGAATCAGTTATACATACACATATATCAATTATTTTAATGACATTAAAACTCTTTCATAGGCTAGTACAAACCCACCATATTTCTTTTTTCAGAACTGAATCAGCGATTTACTCCTTTTTCTGACTCTTCTGTAACTTATGACCTTCCAAATGCCTCATTTACTTTATACTGTCTTCCTAATACCTTTGTTAATGGTATTTCTTTGATCTGTAGAGCACTTTCTGTCCATCTTTTGCCTATTTGTCTTAAACTACTATTTCAAGATAAAATTTAAATACTACTATCCATCTGAAGCTTTCCCTAATTCCTCAAGGCAGAATTTTCTGGGTTATTCCATCATTTCTACAGACATCCATCATTAAAATCATTCTGTATTATATACAATTTTCTATTCTTCTGGCTCATTCATTAGAAGAAGGAGTCTTTTTAAGTCAGGAACTATGTTTTATTCATCTTGTGCACTTTTCTTTATCAATTATTGTGCAAACAAATCCTTTCTAACAGTAAGACATAAGATCCAAAGGTACAATTGCATGAGTAATACAGGGATTTATTTCTCTTGCCTGATATAGTCCAGCTGGCCAGGTGGCTGTGCTTTGTGAAATCATTGAGGGACCCAGGGTTTTTTCATTGCTTTATTATGCTTGCTCCATGACTGTGGCTGATGGTGGCTCCTGTCTTCTTTCCTTTCTGAAGAAAGGAAAAAGAGGCAGTACTGGGAAAGAAGATTATTTTAGATGACCTGGAAGTTGCACACAATATGCACACAATAATTTATGCTCACATCTATTGGTTTAAATTCAGTCTCAGGGCTATACTCAACCACAAGATAGACTAGGAAATGTTAGTCAGGTGGTCAAGTGCCAGACAAAATCCTGATGTGTGGGGTGGATTTTATTGATAAAAAGAAGGACAAGATAATGGATACAGGGGAATGATTAGCAGTCTTTCCCAATGTACACAAATGGAGTATTTGGAATATAATAGGAGGTGAGTTGTTATTGTTTAATAAGTGAATGAATGAACAAGTGAATGGAATTGCATATGGAAATTAGTATAAAAAGGAGACTCTATTTTCTAGATATTTAAAGAAATATTAAACATTGAGAAGATTCTATGCCTTAGAATTTGCAATATTTCATTTGAATACAATTATAGTGATTCATTTCAATGGGACTCATTTATGTGCCAAAACCTTACCTGCCAAAACAATGATCTCTCAAAACCAAAAGGGTTTTGTATTTGTATAATTTTGTATTTTGTCAGAGTGACCTAGTTTAGACAAGATATTGAACATTTCATGGCACTGTAGTATTTTGTATTTAGTATTTTGAATGTCATCTTAATTAACTTTAGTGGAAACTGAGAACGTGAGAGATAACACAAAAATCTAGACGTTTCTAAAATCCAACTAATAAATGAATAATTTGTTTTCTCCTTCTGAGAATAAAGAATGATTATATGACCTTAATTATGCATTAATTATATACTTTAGTTATAATTACCTAAGCATTTATAAATTTATTATATTATAATTGGAATATTAAGATTTTGTCATCACTTGAGGTACTCTTAAAACAGCTTACTTTTCTGCCTTGATGAAGTCAGGTGGGGAAGTAAATGCAGATAATTAAATAAACTTACTTTTAAAATGTTTTATTTTTAAATAAGAATCAAAACAAATACACCTGTGATTTGTAGTATCTATAAACACTAGATGGAGCTCTATCACTAATGCCAATACTAATACTAATATACAATATATATGTATATGTGTGCGTGTGTATGTTTGAAAACACATATGCACATTTAAGAAGGAACATATCCTACAGATATTTTGAAAGTCAGAATGCAAATACGGAACTTGGGAATGATTAAGCATTGTTAAGGACCATTTCTTGTTAAAAATTACATTAACAACAGTCTTAGTTTTTTTTCCATACCACTTTCACCCTCTTCAAATTCATGATTGTTTATATGTGAAAGCACAGGAATATACTAGTAGGAAAAGGTAACTTTTCTTTAAATCCCTGGATTATTTGGTTGTTCACAGTGACCTGTGTATTTTCAAGATGCTGCAGGGACACTTAAGATATTGATAAAACACAGTAGTATATGGTAAGTAAAGAATATTCATTTATATGCAAAGAAGCCAATTAAATAGGCAAAATGCCTATATATTTTGTTACTCAAGACATAATATAGAACCAACAACAAACTCCAATATTAACCTACAGAAATTCCAGAATGGAAATTTAATATCTCAAGTTTTCATTTTTTTTTTAAATTTTCATGGCACAGTAATATTTTTCCCACTAACAAAGATATAAAATGATTCTGAACAAAAATTTACCTTTCTGATTCTTTTCTTTAGTTATTTTCTCTAAGTATTCTTCATTCACCTAATCAATAGAAGAATAATGGGACAATTTTCGTTGTAGACTCAAATATGGATTATCTATCCAAAAAAAGAACACATTTCCTTTAGTTATCAGCCATTATCTAGTCTTCCTTTCTTACGATGTACAAGATTTTTGCTAAGTTCCTGAGTCCAGATACAGATTAAATTTTCCACTCTTCTTTTGCTAGACAGGCCAATGAATAAATTATTTCCATGATGTACATATGATGTGTGCAACTTCCATGCTGTGACCTTAAATGAAGGTCTATGCCCACTCTCCCCCTTTTCTAGTCACTCTGCTTGATTGTTTCAATGCAGATACTTGCTGGAGCTGGAGCAGAGTCCCTGAGTGGCAGAAGTGGTGTCATCAGATATAGGACACTATAATCCTGACAGCATGAATTTACCATACGTAGGTTGGATTGCTTTTGACCAGATGATAACCTGAGACAGAAATAAAATACTGTTTCCTTTAAGCCACTGTTATTTCAATTCTCTTTGTTGTTAAAGCTCAATCAATATCCTAATTATTATATATTCCTTTGTTTTAGAAGCAGTTCTTAAGTAATTTGGTTCTATTTTGTGATCACATTGATTAAAAAAAAGAAACAGGGCTTCTCTGGTGGCGCAGTGGTTGAAAATCTGCCTGCTAATGCAGGAGACACGGGTTCGAGCCCTGGTCTGGGAAGATCACATGCTGCAGAGCAACTAGACCCGTGAGCCACAACTACTGAGCCTGCACATTCCTGGAGCCTGTGCTCCGCAACAAGAGATGCCACAATTGTGAGAGCCCCGTGCACGGCGATGAAGAGTGGCCCCCGCTTGCCACAACTAGAGAAAGCCCTTGCACAGAAACGAAGACCCAACACAGCAAAAATAAATAAATTAATTAATAAACTCCTACCAACAACATCTTCTTTAAAACAAAACAAAACAAAACAAAACAAACCCCAAGAAACAGAATCCATTTAGTGCTTTTTATTTACTTTTCTAAGCCCATAGAACAAATGTAGAAGAACATGACCTCCGAAAACACCTAATTTGACTCCATTTATAGAGAAAAAAATTAATTAAAAAAATAAAATTTTTAGCATGGTAATTTTTTTCTTACCAAGTGGATTAGAGAACAGATTTGGAAATGAGAGAGAATGTGGTTGAGTCATTGCTCTTCAAATGACTGTATGCTCTGGCAAATTTACTGGACTCTGAAAGCCTTAGTTCCCACATCTGTACATTGGAAATAGGAACTTTTCCACAAAGTACTGGTGAGGATTAAATGAGACAAGTAAAGCAGTTATCATAGACTCTGACAAATCACAGGCACTGAAAAAATGTTAAACATTGCAGAGTCATCATGATTTTCATCAAAAATTTAAATTATTTCTGCCACTACTATTACTTGGAAACCATCTAATATTACACACAAAAGAGATATCTTGCCAGCGCCAAACTCTAAACCAGTTTCAGATCTTTTGAATATTGTTTACTCTTCTCAATAAAAATAAAAGTCCTAATGACTTGGCTTACACATTGAAATTATGATCAGGATTATCATCAAGATCTGGCTAGTTTAAGAGATCCAATTCTTTTTAATTGTAGAATCATAACAGTTGTGATAATTCCATGTTAGAATTCATAAAAACATTTATGTTCTTTTACCTCTCAATAATCCTAAGTAGATATATCTTCATAAAAATGAGTAAACAGGGAAAATAAAATCAACTTGAAGCCCATGTATGAAAAAGCACTGAGGCATAAAAGATTGAAGACTCAGAGGTAAATATTTTCCTCTGAAGTAGATATTTTGCAAATAACAGATGTTAACCATAGTATTTAATTAAAAATTTAAAGTAAGATAAAATGGACACTGAATCTGTGAAGCAAGATTAACCCACATTCAGAAAGCAGAATGAGATGAGTGAACCTCATAGAAAGAAGTTCTTCTAGGGACTTCCTTGGTGGTGCAGTGGTTAAAAATCTGCCTGCCAATGCAGGGGACATGGGTTCGAGCCCTGACCCAGGAAGATCTCACATGCCAGGGAGCAACTAAGCCCATGCACCACAACTGCTGAGCCTGCGCTCTACAGCCCGTGCACCACAACTACTGAGCCCGCGTGCCGTAACTACTGAAGCCTGCGCACCTAGAGCCTGTGCTCCGCAACAAGAGAAGCCACTGCAATGAGAAGCCCACGCACCACCGCAGCCCCCATTCGCCGCAACTAGAGAAAGCCCTCGTGCAGCAACGAAGACCCCAGGCAGCCAAAAATAAATAAATGAAAAAATTTATTTTAAAAAATGTTCTTCTAAATAACTATTGAGTCAACAGTTATGCTAAGCAAAAAATACCTATAATCAATGAAAGAATGAAAATCACTGTTATAATTTATTGAAAAGGGAAAAGTGAAACATTGTATATGTAATAGAAAATGCAGAACATCAAATAATTTATTATTAAGTAAAGAAAAAACAAAAATTAGTTAACTCATCTTTCACCTCCCAAAAATTGAAAAAAAGAAAAACCAAAACCCAATTGACCTAAGGAAGCAAAACTGATAAAATCTTAAATTTGAGGGTATTGATAAATACAATCATAAAAATAAAACTAAGATAATAGTTTCAGGTCATATATATATATGAAATGAACAAAGCCTTACAAATCAAATCAAGGAAAGATATAAACAACAAGATAAGAAATAAATAGTGGCTATAATGAAAGTTAGTGTGGATGTCCGTAGTATATACATTATGAAGAGAGAGTAAAATTCCAAGTTTAACATGGCTCTCATCTGCTTTAATTGTAACTCCCTGACCTGCCCCAGTCACCTTCTCTCCTTCTCTCTCACTACAATACAGATGTGTAGGCTTCCAAATTGTTCCATAAACAAATCAGTCACTCTTCAGCCTCAGGGCCTTTGCATTTTGTTTGCTCTGTCTCGATTGCTCTGCTCCTGCATGTCAACCAGATTAACTTTCTCTCTCTCTTCTGGTGCCTGTTCATATTTTATCTTACTAGAGAGACTTTCTTCAGCTGCTTTATATAAAATAATCCTCTTATATGCCTATTACTCTTCGTTTTCTTTAAATAACACTATTTTTTTTCATAACACCTATTGCATAGCATGCTATATATTTATTTGTTTTTGCTGCCCCCCCTTAAAATGTAAGAAAATGAAGGTAGTTATTTATTGTTTTACTCAATGTTGTTTCTCTAGTATTGAATACACTAATGAATGAAATAATTATATATTTAACTAACATAAAAATTTCATCAAAATAGATGGTTATCTGGAAAACACAAATTATCATAATTCATTCAACAAGAAAGAGCGAACTCTAATGTATCAATCTTAGAAATCATTATAGATAGTTCAAGACAGGACTTGTGGGGATTAAGTGAGATAACTGAAACATTTAGCATAGAGTTTTTACAAGTCATAGACATTAAAAAAATGTTAAACATCACAGAATCATCATGATTTTCATCCTTTGGTAGTAGGAACTCTCCAACCCCTCTTTGGTCCATCTAGGAAGGAATTCACTTACCATTATCTTCAAAAATATCCAGGTGCTAGGCACCTAGTGTTACAAGACAGCTTCTGTAAATACCTAGCATTTTAACCCCTACTGTGTGGTACACAAATAGTTTGCTAATCTACCAATAGCATTTATCTCAGTCTACTCTATTAAAAAAAAAAAAACCTACATGAGGAGGTCTCATATTTAATACTGCTTGGCCCCATCATCATTCTCTCTGTGGGATGATGAGAAGATTGGAAGACTTGTGGCTTCTATTGCTGAAATGTAAATTTCTCTTATAAAACCTATTCCCTAACCCACTGTTATGAAACTGTGGACACAAGCCAAGTTCCATGATACATGGTAACCTAAACAGGAGGTGATGATTGTCCTCCCCTACCTTAAATGATAATTTTTTTTAACCTTAAAAATTGTATTAATTTTAAAATTATATTAATTTATAATTAAGGTTAGAAAATTGACCATGTGGAAAATGAATATGCAGAAATTAATGGTATTTCATATTAGAAAAATTCAAATAGAATTGAGAATGCTTACTTGATTGTTTTTTTAAAAACTAACTGCAGCTAAGTCTATTGCAGAATAAAATAAATTAATCTCTTATCTATTTTTGAATTCTATTAAATTTAATTATTAAAAAAAAATCATTCTCACAACAACCTTTATATCCTAGGCAGTGCTTGAGGCATTTTCCTATAGTCCAGAAATCAATAAAGAGAGCATCTTCTCTATTTCTGTTTGGTGTGTGTGTGTGTGTGTGTGTGTGTGTGTGTGTGTGTGTTATAGCTTGAAAAGGGAGGCTGAGATGAATCTTGCTGCCTAATAAACTGTAGGAAAAAGTGTAGTCTAACCAAAGGAATAGGCTATTTAAAGCTCTTCTGCACGTTTTCTTAGACCATTTTTAGCTTTAGCATGTCTGTTGGCAGAAGTCCTAGAACTATATGACTTTGAGTTTTAAATGATGCATCCTCAAGATTCACTGAACAATTTTTTGCTACTTATTACATACTAGATGTTTTATGAGGTTTCATCACATGTATTTTCCTTATAATAATATATGCAATGGACCTTGAGAAATTTGGACCGAGTTCTATGAGAAGAATGTCTATACAACTAATGAAATGTCCTATGGCTAATTAACAATACTCCCTGTTTCTATCTCCAGCAAATATTTATTACATGTCTTCTACATAACAGACTTGCAGAATCCAGGAGCAGTGATGGGAAAGGAGGGTGTAGGCAGACACATCAGCCACTTGGTTCACTTGTATCATTTGTTTACATATAGCATTCTTTCTGATTAACTGGTTGTTAAATTTTTTAAATATTATCTTTGCCACCGAAATCACTAGAATTAACTATGGAAGTCAATAAGATGACAAATATAATGAAAAGTTGGCTTCATATTTTCCACATTTAAAGAGGTTTTTAGTTTTAGCATACTTGACAGTATCATGATGTACTAAGTCATTTAACCATTGAAGAAACATTTGATTATGGATTATTTTCTATAAACAAAACTTATGGTCTTCTGAGAAGAACACTAGTACTACTAAAGTCTTGCTATGAGTACCACTACTATTGATACTACTTATACGTTTACTAGTGCTAAACTATGCAGTCCTCAAATGACTTCCTGATACGTACTTTAAATAAAACCCAAACTTCTAACCATGGCCTATGAGACTCAATACGACCCAGTCTCTGCTTGGCTTCCCTAACTAATCTTTATTGACCCTTCTTACTGTTTCAATATTTTTAAACCATAGTTGCCTATCTCAGTGTTTTTGTACATGCAGTAATGTTACTTTGGAATGCATTTCCTCTAACTTTTTACATTGTTGTCTCCTTCTCATCAATAAGTTTTAAATTAAATACTAGCTCCTCAGGGAGATTTCTATCCACAATCCTAAATACGATAGCATCCTCTCTTCTCCAAATCACCACTTTATCTTTTTCACTGCACCCAACAGTTCCAGAAATTGTCTTTTTTGTTGTTGTTGTTTATTTATTTATTTGTATGTTTTTTGTCTTTTTCTATCATGGGTCTTATGTATTTCTCTAGGGAAGTGATATTGTCTGCCATTGCTATATCAGAGTCTAAAAGAATGCCTAGCATATACTATACCTGTGTGACAAACTGACTAACATTTGTGCTTATTCTTTGATAGGTAGGTACTGAGATACATACTTTACATGGACTCTTCCATGTAATTTTCTCAACCACCACATTAATCTGTTAACATAATTAATGTCAACTTAATTTTTCCAATAAAAAACTGAGACATACAAACATAATAAATGTTTATTTATTAAACATAAATAAATGTCCAAGGTCACCAAGCTAGTATAGTCTGGAGCCAACACTGCTTGATTGCTAAATCTAGCTCTTCTCCAATATCCCATTTACATGGAACTGCCTTCATAAAACATTTAATCTAGTTGGGCATTACAAAGATAGAAAGAAGGAGAATATTTGTTTGCATATATTTGTAGGGTTATAGGGTGGTTTTTTGGTATAAGTTTTATAATATGACAAATTCATTCAGTTTAATTATCTTTAATATTATATGCATGTTGATCATATCCTCCTGTCTACAAAATCATAATTATTAATTTGTGGAAATGTTTCAAGAGGGTTGAAGTAGAGAAAGGTGTAAAATATTGTTATTATTCTAATATTTATTATTTAGAACATTCTTCATATTTTGAAGATGAATTCCAGTCATTACTTATTCCCTGTCATGTTGCCTTGGTTACAATTATAGTAACTGAAACTGTCAAATGCTGCAGGCAGAGCATGAAGAGTATAGGGTCAGATTAACACTGAGTTACGTAGAATGAAAATGTAGTCATCTTCCAATTTAAAGCTCTTTCCAAATTCTCCTAAAATGGTTTTATTAGAAACATATAGAACAAATAAAACACATATTTGGATAATTTCCTTACTAAAAATATTCACTTCAAATTGGTGTCATTTTATTCTACACTAGAACGTCTTGCATTTTATAAATAATCTCATTCAGCCACATGCTCAGATACATTGTACTTTACACGCATTTACAATGGATCTCAATTAGTGTGCTTCTACTTAGTAAGTAACTATTCAGAACACAGAGTATAACGACAAAGATACCACATAATTCCACCATAAGAAACCTGAATATACAGTGCTGGTAAATTATACCTAACTTGGAGAATAAGAGTTTTATTTTTTTTCCCTCACTCAAGGATGTGGGATACAAAGCATTTTAAAATCCTTACGGTCGGGTCTTCACTGGTGGCGCAGTGGTTGAGAGTCCGCCTGCCGATGCAGGGGACATGGGTTCGTGCCCCGGTCCGGGAGGATCCCACATGCCGCAGAGTGGCGGGGCCCGTGAGCCATGGCCGCTGAGCCTGCGCGTCTGGAGCCTGTGCTCCGCAACGGGAGAGGCCACAACAGTGAGAGGCCCGCCTACTGCAAAAAAAATAAAAAATTAAAAAATAAAAAATCCTTACGGTCTATCAAAAAGCTATGCTTGTATACCCCGAAGGAAATGAAATTAAAGAAAAATCCATGATAATGCTGTTCATTTTTATATATGCTGGGAATTTTTAATTGGTATTAGTTTTTCTGCTTAAGTCATGGTATACCAAAGAAATGCAAGATAGCTGGCTTACAAGTGTTAAGTCAGTTTCCAATCACCAGGGTTATAGAGGAACAACACACTATCCACATTATTTTTATTTATTTATTTTTTGCGGTACACAGGGCTCTCACTGTTGTGGCCTCTCCCGTTGTGGAACACAGTCTCCGGACGCACAGACCCAGCGGCCATGGCTCACGGGCCCAGCCACTCCGCGTCATGTGGGGTCTTCCTAGACCGGGGCACGAACCCTTGTCCCCTGCATTGGCAGGCGGACTCTCAACCACCGCGCCACCAGGGAAGCCCTATCCACATTATTTTTAAGGGAATTATTTTTATTTTACAGCTAGGATGTGTTTCTTTTTGTGTCATTGCTCATGTCTTCTAGTTCTAATACTGCACTGACCTCACAAGATTGTCACAAAAAAGAAGTAATCCTGAGTACTGTATTATGTAAAATTTTGTTTCACAATAGGAGTGTGCATATGTACTGTAATAATATTGTTTGAAAACATGCTTCAGAAAGTTTTAGATATCAGGATAGAAAGATTTTTATATCATAAGAACTCAATCAGTGTTCCTTGACAAAAATCATGGAGCAGATATTTAAATTGAAAGTTCTATCATGAGGATACCCAATTGTATAGCCATGTGAAAATAAAAAAAGACAAAATTATAACCTCTTATTTCAGGGACAATACCCTGGGTGCCTGGACAGGAAACCAAATTGAGGCAGAATGCTGATATGACTGTTTTTCATTCTGATAGTCTAATAACTCTGATTGGTTGTTATTGAGAAGTAGTGTTCAAAGTCCATACAACTTTTTCTCTTGTGAACTTTCTACTAAAAATACACAATCATTGATGAAAAAAATACGTTTCTTCAAAGTGAAGAGTCATGAGACAAAAGTTTTGAAAATGCCAACAAAATGCTCTGTGGGAGATTATGGTATAATATGTTCCAGTGCATCCTTAGAGTGGATAGAAGAGTTATTAACTGTCTATAATTCATGTAGAAACTTTTAGGGTGAGATATGAATATGGAGTAATGTTTTGCCAAGGTAATGTCAGATCTCAACTCTTTGCATCTGGACATGTCATTACAGCCGATGCCTTAATCATGAACACCGTACAATAGAGTAGCAATCTCTCTGTGTCTATCTCCATTTACATTCTTAGCTGAAAGCTCCTCTGGAATCAGGACTAAAATAGGTTCAGCTGCCTATCATTTTATAGTCAGAGCTTTCACCACATGCTTTCCTGACTCTACCTATCCTTCTCCTTATTCCCCCAACTTTTACTTTTTAATACCCACAAAATACTTTTACTACCTATTCCTGGAAACTCAGCCCACATTGACTTCAGAGTATAATTACTTTGGTGGTGATCATGGAGTCCTTTCTATTCCTTTAATAAATTTTAGGCTCTCGTGGCAATGGCTCCTCCCTTGTTTATCTTTCCATGAATGGGGAAAAAGTCTTTTTTTTTTTTTTTTACAATTGTTTTTCAGTCTGTACCAAACCATCTCATTTTTTTTTAAAATACCAATTGTACAAGACAGAGATTTCTTATTCCTCATACATAAGTAAAATGAAACTCAGAGAAATTCAATTCTTTGCCCCAAAGCACTATACCTGGATTGACTACAGATATTATAATGTTACAGTAATGAGAATTCCTATGGACATGAGAATTTTTTATTCTAAGAAGGATAATCCAAATTTGAAATGATTCTGAAAAACAAAGCATTCCCAAAGATAATAGAGAAGATCCTTAATTTATTGTACTTTCTTAATTATTATTCCAAATTTTGTTTAAACTTTATACTGAATATTTTATATTTGATAAAATACTTTATAATATTTTATTACTTTTTATATTATTTCCTCTGAGTGAAATCATTATTCTATTATTGTCCCCTTCCAAATAGTATATGAGATTTAGCAAGTCATATTAAAACCTTCATTCTTAAAATATGCTAGAAAATAGTATGTCTCCTTCCCACTCCAACATTTAAGGAGATTAATTTGCATTAAATTACTTAAAAAGACAAGGGTTATTTGATAAGATCTCATTGATTTTCATTAAATATCTAGTTTACGTCTAACCAGGTATCCAGAGACAAGGAAGAAATAAGAAATAAGACAAAGAAGTCCTAAAAATCCTATCTAGTAAGAAGCATGTTCTCTGTAGTCATAGATTTTTCCATATTCTTAACAATAGAGTTGGAGAAAAACAACTGTAAATCTAGAGCACTTCATTTCAATATTAATAGTTACAAAATGAAAATAAAGTTTTCTTCATAGTGACATTCTAAAAGGTGCTCCTCTGATAAATTCAAGAAAGAAGAAGAAAGAAAACTTTCTTATCCAACAAACAAGAATGTTTAATCACCGTCAGCCTAAACTAAAATGATTTTTTTTCATATAAACTAGATTATTTTAGAAAAGTCAAAAAGAGGAAAGAGGTGGGACTTCTGGCTATGGTCAAGTGAGGAAGCTGGCAAATTTTCTCCCAGAAAAGCAGCTATAAAGCAGAACAAAATTGACAAAAAACAGCTGATTTAAGCTCTGTAAATTGACCAAAGGCTATTTATGAGTAGTATTTATGCTTGAAGAATGGCTGAACTTTAGTAGTAAGGAAGTATGTAGTGTTCTTGCCTGTGGCTACTCTCCATAGTTCAATCAATGTAGCGGTTTTGCCAGGGCAGAGTTGTAACAGAAATCTCAAAAAAAGAAGAAAAAGAGGACAAAAAATAATTGAGAAAACAACAGATGAAAAAAATTCAAATTGATGAAAAACATTCCTCTATACATTTGAAGATAATGCATAAACCCTAATACCTAAGTAGAATAAATACACAGAGATGCATACCTACAGGTGTGATAACATGCATGATACAGGTGTATCAAACTGTTGAAAACAAGACAAAAATCAAGTCGTGAAAACAAGAGAAAACCAAACCATCATATGCAGGGAGAGGACATCAATAAAGTTAATAATTAATTTCTCATCTGAATCAATAGAGACAGGAAAGCAATAGAATGAGATATTCAAAGATCTACAAGCCATCAAACAAACCAACCATGAAAAAATAATTCTATCTCTAGCAAAACTATCTTTCAGGAATAAAGGCAAAATAAGGATATCCACAGATAAGCAAAGACTGAGATAATTTTCTGTTAATGAACTTTTCTTAGAATATTAAAATTAATTCTTCAAACTGAAAGAAATTTATATCACAATGAAGATCCTCAGAAATGGTTAATATGTAAGTTAATATAAAGGGTGGTCTATATACAGGGTTCAGTTACAGATCACAGCAATAAAGAGAATATTGTAATAAAGGAAGTCACAAATTTTTTGGCCTCCCAGTACATTTAAAAGCTATGTTTACACTATATTGTAGTCTATTAAGTGTGCGATACCATTATATCAAAAAAAAAAAAAAAAAAAAACCAATGTGCATAGCTTGATTAAAAGTACTTTATTGCTAAAAAAATGCTCTCTATCATCTGAACCTTCTGTGAGTTGTAATCTTTTTTTTGTTGTTGATGGAAGGTTTGAAATATTTCAAGAATTACTAAAATATGACACAGAGACTTGAAATGAGCAAATGCTGTTGGGAAAATGGTGCCAATAGACTTGCTTGATGCAGGATGCCACAAATTTCAACTTGTGAAAAATGCAATATCTGCAAAGCACAAAAAAGCAAAGTGCAATAAAATGAGGTTTGCTTATGTTTATTCAGTCCTTCACTTAACATCTTGAAAGCATTTAAACTTGATTGAAGAAATAATTGTAACACTGTATATGGTTTATAACTAGAAAAAGCCAACTAATCCCAAAGCAAACTGAAGAAAGGAAATAGGAATTAGAGCAGAAATTAATTAAAAAGAAAAAAAAATGCAGTACATAAAGTTAATGAAAACAAAAGTTTATACTTCAAGGAGATAAATAAATCTGACACAACTTAGATACGTTGATGAAGAACAAAAAGAGAGAAGACACATATTACCAAAATGAAAAAAAGAAACAGGAGATATCACTACCAACCCTACAGATATGAAAAGCTTATGAGGGGATATTATGAACAACTTTTGACAGCAATATTGATAACTTAAATGAAATAGACAAATTTCTAGGAAGAAATACGCTACCAAACTGACTTAAGATAAAGTATAAAATCTCTATAGACCTATAACAATAAAGAAATTGGATTAGCATTTTAAAATATTCCTGTAAAGAAAGACCTAATCTCACATGGCTTCACTGGTGAATTTTTCCAAATATTAAAAGAATAAATAATACAGAATTATACTTCAAAAATTCTAGAAGTGGAGGGAATACTTTTCAGCTTGTTCTGTGAGATCAGTATTATGCTGAGACCAAAGCCAGACAAAAGAAATCACAAGAAAATAAAATGACAGTAAATTATCCATCATGAAAATGGAAGCAAAATTCCTTAACATTATATGAGCTAGTAGACTCTAACAATTTTTTTTTAAAGATTGTGCCCTATGACTTAGTAGGATTTGTCTCAGTGATGCAAGGTTGATTTAACATCTGCAAATCAATTAATGTACTACACCATCTTAATAGAATAAATCAGAGTTGTTAATATTTTTCTGTAATGGGCCAAATAGTAAATATTTTAGACTTTTCAGTCCATGTGACATCTGTTGGAACTACTCAACTATGCTTAAGATAGTAAACAAATGGTCATGGCTCTGTTCCCCTAAATATTTATTTATAAAAATATTTATTTACAGGTGGTAGCCTAGACTTGGCATGTGAACTGTATTTACCAGTCCCTGGAGTAAAGGAGGAAAAACACATGATTATCTCAATAAACATAAAAAGCATTTGTCAAAATCCAATACCTTGTTATGATTAAAAACTGGCATAAGATAGAAGGAGACTTTGTCAACCTGATAAAAGACATGCATGAAAAACCCACAGTTAAAATTCTGCTAAATGGTGAAAGACTGAATATTTTCACCTTAAAATCAGGAACAAGAGAATACCCGAACTTACCAATTTTATTTAACAAGGCATTGGTAGTTCTAGCCAGTGAAATAATCCCTCCCTCTCCTCCACAAATTGATCTATATTGAGAAGCAAAACTGTCTTTATTCACATGTATCATATTTGTTTAGGGCGGAAACACCAAGTAATAATTTTTAAAAAACAGAATTAGTAAAGGAGTTAGCAAAGTCACAGGATAGAGAGGAGAATACAAAAATTTAAAGCCACCTATATCACAAAAAGAAGGAAGAAACAGATTTGGAACAAGTTACCCAAATGATATGAGGTCCTTGTTAGCTCTCCTCAATGTTAGTGGAAAAAGCAGTGATAGGTGACAATGAGGTGCAAACACTAGAGCTCAGTCGGAAACCAATGTGGCTGTAGCTGCTGAGACAAAGGGACTCTAAAGCTGAAATAAATGCTGTTAGCAATGAACACCTATCCAATATAAAGCTATGGGTGTTTTGAAAACATCGGAAGTTCATTTAGTTGAACCTTAAGCAAGCAACCACTCAAAACTGAAAGCAAATGCAAAATCTTGCTCACTGCTGTGAAGTAATCTCTTTGTGTCCAATTCCTTTCTAGTCCATCTAGTCCAATCTTAGCTAATTTAAGAAGATGATTATGGGTGGAGCCAAGATCATCCTTTCCCCAGTAGAAGCCAAAAGCCTACATGTATATCTGAGTAAACTGGGGAATTTGTGGCGAGGTGAATGACTCAAACATGGCTCTGCTTGATGCAAGCAAACAAGTAACCATTCTGTGGAGTGGGAATTTGTGAATTCAATTGATAAAGTTTGGACAATTTTCACAGTGGGGAAAGGAAGACAATATGATTTTGCAATAGAACTGTTTGGGCCAACTTAATGTACTATTGTTGTGTTTTCCACTGCTGAGTGTATATTAGGTTTTCATTTACATGTTTTTATTGTGAATTTTCATCAAATTCAGAGGGGATTATCCTGATCTGAAAGGGCTGCATATAGAGTAATACCAATATCATTGGAGCATCACAGCTCTAAAGACCCTTTGAGCTATAGGTCTCTCTGACTGATTATTTGGCTCATTAGAGCCTATGACAAAGGGAGGCAGATCCAGAGACACCCTTTAGTTTATCACTTCTTTGACATGACTGCCAGTTGCACATCTTTTGAAAAGTATCTACTAGCTTCCTACTGGGTTCTGTCCAAAACAGAATGCCTAACCTATGGAGATTTTATGTTTATGTGATCTGATATTCTCAATTTGGGGTGGGCCAATTCACACTAAATGACTAACAAGGTGAGAAGGACCCAAAATCTTCTCTGTCAAATGGAAATTCAAGAATACAACTGACCCCCAGTGGTACCTCAGCTTTACATAAAAAGAGTAGTAGTTAGGTCTTTGTGGGAAACTTTCCATTCTGCTGTATGAAGCAGAACTGCCAGCTCAGTAAGAGCTTTGATTCACAGTTTTCTGTAAATGTTTGGGCCTAGTTTGGTTAAGCTAAACACAAATTGTGTCCACTAAGCTACTGCAGGTATTCAAACTCGGTACCAGCTATTCCAAACCAAAAAGGTATGTGGCCACTTCACTCAGTAGGCAGAACTGAAGTTCATTTTCATAACCATGGCCAATACTTCCCTTAGTGAAGCTTATAATATTTTATTGATTCATGGGCTCTTGCTTGCATCTTGTTTTGTTTCCAAATTAGAATACTACAGACTGGTAGATGAAAGACAGATCAAACTGTTTGGGGCACTTGCACAGTTACCCATTATAAGAGTTCATTCTCTGATGAGACTAATCATAATAATGCTGTTGATTGAGACTATGACACCCAGAATGGCTACCATTGTTACCTGGAACCATCATCCTACAAAATATGGAAATATATCCACCATTATAAACTGGGCACAAAGTAAAATAATATGTTTTTATTGCAGCAGCTACCATGGCATGTTAGGTTTGTGAGCCCTGCCAAAAGTTGGCTGAATTTCCCTTACTTACATTTTCAGGACCCCCATTAATAACTGGACATCCAGGCTTGGGTCAACTTTCCTTGTTGGCAGCCCTTCATACACGTTGTCAGACAACTTTGCTGGGATAGTGAAGTACATCTTCATGAAACTCACCTGGGTGGGACATTTGAAAGCTTTTGTCTGTTTTTTTTTTTTTTTTTTTTTAAACATCTTTATTGGAGTATAACTGTTTTATAATAGTGTGTTAGTTTTTCCTTTACAACAAAGTGAATCAGTTATACATATACATATGTTCCCATATCTCTTCCCTCTTGCATCACCCTCTCTCCCACCCTCCCTATCCCACACCTCTAGGTGGTCACAAAGCACAGAGGTGATCTCCCTGTGCTATGCAGCAGCTTCCTACTAGCTATCTAATTTACATTTGATAGTGTATATATGTCCCTGCCACTCTCTCACTTCATCACAGCTTACCCTTCCCCCTCCCCATATCCTCAAGTCCATGCTCTAGTAAGTCTGTGTTTTGTCTGGTTTGTTCTGGACCTTGACCCATGTGTCCTTTCCCTTTGCTGATTTTGACTGGTATCCTTTCACTGTAATAAACCATAACTGAGTATCACAGATTTTTTGAGCCCTATAAGTCATTGTAGTGAATCACTTTGCCTGAGAGTAGTCTTGGGGTTTCCAACATAGTCTGCCATCTTCTGCCAGAAGGCTCTGACTATTATTTTATTGTAATTCCCCTTAACTTTCCTGAGAAATCAATGAGAAATATCAGGGATGGCTGTAGCTCTTATACCTCTGTGCAAAACACTTCTCAGTACCTCCAGATATCTTCTAATCCCAACCCTATAGCCCTCACTCGATTATTTCATGGGGCAGAGAACTGCCACTTGGCTTGTTGTATGAACAAATAAGACAGGTTGGACAGACTGCACTCAGGCAGTCCCTTCAAACAAGAACTTAGTTGTTTGCACTAACTATGAACCCTAAGGACTATCAGCCAGCCAAGAGTACACATTGGAAGCAATGTCAACCTGTGCCCTCAGATTGATAAAGGCTATGCTAGAAGGGCCTCAACAAATGTAAGCAACACTTTCATGCCAGAGCTACCATATGTGGCCCTTGAACTATACTTCTTGTGTGGTAGTCAGGCATTAACTTGCAACCCCTCCCTCAAAATAATAACTTTCACCTTAGAGGTGGTCATAAGAACCATCAAGTGTTTAAGGAAACAACAACAATAGGTTATGCAATACTCAGATGAGATACCAAGAGGCACAATGTACTGACTCTTTATGTAGACCCTGTGGTCATGTATTTCTACAAATAGATCTATTCAATTAGAAAAGGTGATCCAAAATGTTTTCCTAACTTTAACTGAAGTGAGCTATCAATATTATACCACCTCAGCTCTAGAGAGCATTCAGGACTGATTCAGTTCACTGAACAGGACGGTTGTGAATGATAGAATTGCCCTAGATTTCCTCCCTCCAGGGTAAATCACAGTCTGCACATTCACTAATACATCCTGTTGTACCTAGATTAATTGCTGAACAAAAGGCAATGTCAATATAGAAACTTAAAGAAAATGCTACTGGCTTTTGAAAGTAGACCATGATGGTTTAAGGGATCTATTTAGCTGGCTTATTCTAGGTCCTTAGGTCATGGATGACATTCATTTGCACATTAACCTCATCCTGCTGATTACAATCCTATTGACTGTATGAGAGAATTTGAACAGATATGGTCCCAGCCTCTGCTGGCCAGATGAATCAGTGGTCAGCAGAATTCATAATCGTGGAAAACTTCATCAGAAGCCAAGACAGTGTAGAAAGAAGGGATGGATATTATCAAGATACAGTTCTCCATGTTTCTCTATTTTCTGTGCATCTTGCAAGTCAGGCACTAATTGTTCTTTGTTCTGGATATCTTTTCAATGAGGTTTATAAATTTAACGGCCTTGAGAGACAGTGATAGGGTTTCCCACTGTAGCAAATGGAAGGCCTGATTGCTGACCATTTCAAAAGATTCTTGTTCCCAAAGCTCAGAGTTCCTCTTCTGAGAGCATATGTAAGCATCTGTGCCCATCTGTGGCATTCCTGTGGAGCAAGGAGAAATGGAACCAATATGCTGATGCTTATGCTGCCTTTTGTGCCATGAATAAGAAATGCTTTTGTCTCTAACCCAGAAGTTTTGTGCCTCTTATTAGCATCTATGAACATCTGATAGACTAATTTGTTAACTTGTAACTAAGATAAAATATCTGACCCTTCAGAGTAACAACACCAAAAATAAGAGTAATTCCGTTTGGGATCCTCCAGATATACCCTCTTTAGCTGTCATAAAAAACAGTGCTTTAACAGCTTCTAGGAAGTTATTTTGTCAAATTTGAAAGAGCCTGGGCTGTAGAATCAGAGGCATATGAAGAGAAAACCCAGGCTTGCTGCTTGTAAAAGCACAAGAATATCCATAACATAGGGGTATTGTGACAAATAATATGATGGTATTAATAAGGTTCTTATCCAACACCTGGCCTGCCAAAATCAATGATATTTTTTTCTCTAAGAGTTCTTAAAGATTTGGATACTAAATTGAGAGGCGCATAAAGAAAAGGAGTACAATATATACACTGATATGTATAAAATAGATAACTAATAAGAACCTGCTGTATAAAAAAATGAAAAGAAGAAAAGGAGTACAAATAAAAAATATTTTATAGTATCCTTATAAAGATCATATACTTGTTTAATAAAGGAACTGAAAATACCAAAAAAAAAAAAAATAGAAAAACATCAACTATAATTTCATCATATAGAACAAATAAATGTTAATAATTTATTGTATCTTCTTTTTTATAAAATACTAAGAAGCAGATTTTAGAAAATGGAATATATACAATTTTGTATCCTGAAGTAGGAACATCTTGAGAGTGGTTCTGGTGAGTTTATTTTCAAGAAAGAAAATATAATAATATCACAAGCCAGAGAGCTTGCTGTTGAATTTTTGTTAAATCTACCAGTTAAGAACATAAATGAGACTTTCATAGAGTTTTTTCTTTAGCCCAACCATCTGGACATTTGCTGTATTTTGATTAAAAGCAAAAAACCCATTAGACAAAAACTTAAAATGCAGTTAAATTCCAGGCCTCCACAGAGAGAAAACCAGAGATAAAATAATACGTAAAAAATTCTAAAAAAAAAAAAAAATCATTGTTGCATCAAAAAAGTCCATTAATTATAGTAATTATCTACGATTGGAACTTTTAAAACATCTGCAGTAAAACAAGTGACTATGTTTAAGCATGCTCATTTCATTTTTCAATCATTTAAATATAGCTATTGTTAAGGAATTAGTTGGAAGTCATTAAGAAAGTAACTTGCAAAAAACCAGTTCTGGCACATGACAGGGACAAAATTGAAGGATTAGTAAAGGAAAATGTACACAAACATTATGATCTTAATCATTATATCTAAATTAGTGTAAAATGAAGAAAATCCAGTTGATAATTGACTTCAATTATACTTCTTTATTTAGATATTAAGATCATTAATTCTATTAGCTAATTAAAAACTGCAATCACACAATTGTAATGAATTCTTATTCAGTGAAGACAAAGACCATTTATTCATTTAACAAGCATTTTGTCAGATAACTGCCATATGCCTGGTCAAGAAGTTGTCATCATAGGTACAGAGAAAATATGGTAATGATTCCAATTCTGATTATCCATTTGAATCACTATGTGTCTAGAATTAGAAATCCCTTCAAAACTGAGAGTGCAAAATAGGTGAAGGGGATTGAGAGATACACACTTCCAGGTATAAAATAAATAAGTCACAGGAAACAAAATCTGAGAGTGTGTGTTGAAAATGACAAAGAGGTATAAGGTAAAATTTATTCTGTGATAATATAAATAAAATTATAATTACAAAACAAGAAAAAATTTCAAATATATTAACTTAGAAGGATGAACAAAACAGATGTATATCATCTCAATTTTTAGTATATATATTAAATAGATAAACTGAAAAGAATACTTATATATGGATAGTGGGGCTGTGGGTAATCTTTGTGTATTTTGGATTTCCAAAATTTCAGCAATGGACAAGTGTTTATTATACAATATGAAACAGTTATTTTTAAATGGGAAAAGTCCTATATGTCAATCCCTTTTCCACAGGTCCTTTTCTTGTTAAGTAAAGTGTAAAATTATTGCAAATATATGAGTATAATTAAAGCAGAAAAAATCAAATCAAATCAGATGACCTGAGTTTCAGTCTGGGTCAACCATTAATCAGATCTTTGATTCTGAGCATAAGATTTTGGGCCTATTTTATTTGTATGTTGATGGATTTTGACTGGGTGAGCTCTATACTTTATTTCATCTCTAAGAAAATAAGCTCTATTCTTAAAGTAGCTAAGAGGAGTCATATAGCACCAGTCTCTTTAAAGCACACATGAACCCACACACATGCACATGAAGATTGCTTAACCTTGATAATAACAATAACTCCTGTCTCATAATAGTTCTTCTTCACTATTGATTCAACGACTTATATTGCCAATAATAAGTGTATTTATCAGGGTTTTGCAGAGAACCAGAAGGACATATATATCTCCTGTTGAATTATTATGGAGTGAATCATTTCCACATTTAGGCTATTATGCTACTATGAGTACTGTGTACTATTGATTGTGTGTGGACGCATGCCTTTTAGTTGTTGAGTTGTGTTTTTCTTATATTCTAGATATGTCTCTTATTAGATATATGATTTATAAACATTTTCTCTCATTTTATGGATTGTCTTTTCACTTTCTTAATGGTTTAGTTTGTAGTACGTTTCTAATCTTAATGAAATTCATTAAAAAATACTTTGCCTAACACAAAATTGCAATAACTTATTCCTATGTTTTTTAAGTGTATTCTAGTTTTAGTCCCTAAATTTAGGTCTTGGATCCATTTTGAGTTAATTTTTGTACATAGTGTAAGGCAGGGAGGGACCTAATCTCATTGTTTTGCATGTGGCCAAAATCCAGTTGTTCTAGCACCATGTGGTGAAAAGACTACTCTTTCTCAGTGAATGATCTCAGCATTCTTATCAAAAATCAGTCAATCATAAACATATGGGCTTATTTATTGGCTCTTAATTCTGTTCCAGGGTTCTACATATCTACTCTTATGCCAATATCACACTGTCTTGATTAATATAGCTTTGTAACAAGTTTGGATATCAGGAAGTGTGAGCCCTCTAACTTTGTTCTTTCATATGTTTTGGTTATTCTGGGTCTCTTGAATTTCTATATGCATTTCAGTATCAGCCTGTCCATTTTTGCAAAAAAAAGTCACCTGGTGCTTTGATAGGGATTGCATTAAATCTGTAGATCAAAAATTGGGAAGCACTGCTACCTTAACAATATTATGATTTCTAATTCATGAACATGGGATGTCATTTCATTTATCTAGGTCTCCTTAAATTCACATGCATTTTTATTATACTGAATACAAATCCCTTCATCATATTTAAGACATCTGTAGATCTCCCTCCTTATTTAGTTTTACCACCTATTAAAATAGAAATACATATAAATGCTGCCCATTTTCAAGAGAACTCTGAGAACTATAAATGATTTAGGGTGTCTCTACTATTAAGAATGCATTATTTAGGTATCGAAATCATTGTGGTTAAACATTCTGCTGTTTTCTGAGTGTTCTTTGTATAAAACTTATCAAAGAAAAAGGTAGCCAATGAAATACATGATCCTTTAACTTATATGTAATGTACATTATCTTATTTATATATAAGTACAAAAGTACATGTGTATGTAAGATCATAGAAAAACATTGGAAGAAAACACACCAATTTATTATAGTAGTTACTTCTGCAGAAAAAGAAGCAATGATATGGAGGAGAAGAAGAGGACTAAGCACTCTTTACTTGAATTTATTTTTTTGCCATAAAAATGTTTTCAGGTATTTTTGGTGTAATTTTAAATGTGAGTAGCAATAAATATAAATATGCCCCAGTAAAATGAGCTTTTTCAATATGTATCACCCTAAGAGTAAATAACCTGGCTGACTTTGAGATTGCAGGTGGTGCTCAATAGCAGGTTGAAAGGTTTGAGGTCATGGTACTGTACGTTAGCTGAATGAATATATTTTAACTATCTGAAGATCTGGTAAATAAAGTAGTATATTTGGTCATCACTGAGGAGTTGTGTCTTCAAGAACTGATAGAGATCTGTTTCCATGAGGTCCTATACCACATATACGTGTTTCACTTGCTTGATGTTTGGCTCTTGAAATTTCTTTCTTCAAGAAAGAGCTAGTGTAGCAGTTCAAGTCCAAAGACTATCTGCTGGTAGAATTTCCTCTTACTCAGGGGAAGTCAGTCTTTTGTTCTCTTCAGGTCTTCAGCTGATTAGATGCGGCCCACCTGATTTCTGGAAGGTAATGTGCTTTATTCAAAGTCCAGTGACTTAAATATTACTCTCATACAAGAACACCATCACAGAATCTTTCAGAATAATATTTGACCACATATCTGGGCACTGTGGCCAGCTAAGTTGACACATAAAGTTAATCATCATAATGACTAAGTACTAGTTATCATTTAAGATCACCTCAGTACCCAATATTCAGATATCACAGTAGAGATGTATTGGTGTCCCTAACTAGGTATTACATATTACTTCTTTTCCAAATTCTAGGATTTATACTCATTACAATAACTTCACGTGCTCTCTTACTTACGTAAATGAGCCAAATGAATTTAGTTCCAGGTATATTTCAGTTTACCAATAGACTTGCTCATAAAGATTTGTGTGTATATTGAATTGTTCCATATGATTCCCCTTGTAATGTCAGATACATTTTCTCTGTATTTCTCATAGATTTTCAATTGCGTGTGGCTCTCAGACTTTCAGCCTTATGTTTTTGACCCTTTGTATTTCCATGCATTTATAATATTAAATAGTGAATAAATCTATGACTAAACAATTAAGAATGCTGAAGCTCTTCACCATTTCAGGGAGCTCTGTAATAGTGATTTACTGTGATAAATGGAAATATCAGTAAAATATTCAACCCATTAGTTGTTTAATGGCTGCTATATTTATAAAATCGAGTTTACTGCCATAGGTGAGATGAAAGTTAGAATTCTTGTTTTTAACACAGGCTTTTATAAGATATATAGTACTTTAAATTATAAGTACTCTGATATATGTTTTCCCTGATTGAGTGATTAATTTACTCATTGAGAAAATTATTGAAAGGCTACCATGTGTAAAGAACTGTTTCAGGCCTTCCCTGGTGGCACAGTGGTTAAGAATCTCCCTGGCAATGCAGGGGACACAGGTTCAAGCCCTGGTCTGGGGAGATCCCACATGCCACGGAGCAACTATGCCCGTGCGCCACAACTACTGAGCCTGCGCTCTAGAGCCCGCGAGCCACAACTACTGAGCCCACGTTCTGAAGCCTGTGTGCCTAGAGCCCGTGCTCCACAACAAGAGAAGCCACTGCAATGAGAAGCCGGCGCACCGCTACAAAGAGTAGCACCTGCTCACCACAACTAGAGAAAGCCCGCATGCAGCAACAAAGACCCAACACAGCCAAAAATAAAATAAAAAACAAAATAAAATAAATTTAAAAAATAAAAGAACTGTTTCAGATGCTGAGGGTACCAATAATAGAAAAAGATACTCCCTCACGCCCTAAAAAAATCAATGCCATGATAAAGCTTATATTTAAATTAATCATAAAACTAAGTATGTATGTAAAATGTGTAGCAGTTTTTAATAATTGCTATGGAAAAATAAAGCATAAAAGAAAAATGCAGTGAAAGTGCATTTACAAATAGAGTTGGATCAAAGACAGCCTTGTTGAGAAAGTGACCTTTCTAAGTGGTAGAAGGTACAAATAAAAAGGCCCTGGGCTTCCCTGGTGGCGCAGTGGTTGAGAGTCCGCCTGCCGATGCGGGGGACGCGGGTTCGTGCCCCAGTCCGGGAGGATCCCGCGTGCCGCGGAGCGGCTGGGCCCGTGAGCCGTGGCTCCTGAGCCTGCGCGTCCGGAGCCTGTGCTCCGCAACGGGAGAGGCCACGACAGTGAGAGGCCCGCGTATCGGAAAAAAAAAAAAAAAAAAAAAAAAAAGGCCCTAAGTCAGTAGTGTCCCCTGCAGTTTTTTAGAAGGCCAAATGTTGGCCCATGTGGCTGTTGAGCAGTAGCTGTTATAGTGGGAGAATGGCAAGAGATAATGTCAGAAGAGTAATGAAGCATTGAGCTTTGGGAGCAAATTGTGGAGTCTTATTAGTGATACTGGCTTTTACTCTGAGTGATATGGGACACCACCAGCAAGTTCTTAACACAGGAGTGATGTTAACTGATTATAATTTTAATAAACGCTTTGGCCATCCGGAAACCCCTTAGAAGAACACTACAGTACCCCAGGACCAGGGGAAAAGCAAGGGTGGCTCAGACTACGGATGTAAAAGTGGGTGAAGAAGATAGGCTATTTATGAAGAAGCAGACTTTTGTATTTGCAGAGAGAAAATGAAAAATCAGGAACCCCTCCAACCATTTATCCTTCATATGTGGAAGCAAGGGAAGAGTGTGAGATGAATAAATTCCAGATATTTTTCTTTTCACCAACTCTTTTAAACATACCGGTCAAATGAGCAAAAATATGTAACTTCTCCTGACAAGCTTTATGTATCTTGTTGGGACAATGAGTCAAAGTTCCTAAATCAATAATTATTTTTATTATATGGTTCCAGAGAAACAATGTATAAAAATATATTCCAGTGTAATTTCTCTGTAATCTGTTCCTCCTGTTCCATCAAGTGTGACAGTATGTTATTATATATTGACAGAAAACACCAATATGGATGATGTTAGACAGTGGGAGGAAAGCATTTTTGTGTGCTGGTTTTGTCTTCATAGTAACAGCATTGATCTGTATTTCAGTTTACCCGTTGTGGCAGCTCACAGTTAATTTGCCCATATCTACTTTGGTATGAGAAGTAATATGGTGAATGTCAGATGGGGTCTGCAATTCATAGGAACAACTCTGCAGTCTAATGATTTTTGTCAATTGTGAATTAATTATTTATCTGATTTGTCCTTCTTTGTTCAGATTTCTGCAAATGTTAGTAAATCAGAGTCTGCTCAAACTTTTAGTAGAACTGGCATGATAATAAGCAGTCATTTTTTGGTTTACTTACTTTCCTCTTGCCTGATTAAATAAACTATTCTGGTACTGTTATGGCTTTGGGATTAACATTTTCTCAATTTTACAATCCTTTACTCAAAATAAATTGTCTGCTTAGTGATTTTCATGTTCTTTACCCTTCTTTGTTTGAGACTTTCAGCATTCTTTAAATAACATGAAGGCGTTCATACTATTCGTAGGTCACCAAATCATGGTAGCAGTGAGGAGGGGGCTTTGGATGTTGAACACACCCAATTAATGGTTAATAACATAGGCAAGTATTTATAAAAAGCATGTTCCTTATCTATGTTATTGTATTAAAAAATACTTGTTTCACAGGCTTATAATGAGCATTTAATTAGATAATGTACACAGAGCTCCTTAGTTTCTGAAAATTGCTTTGTTAGTGTGCCTATTAGGGTTGGAATGGAAGGCAGACCATAAGCCCTTTAAATCAAGTTATTTATTCAAAGATGACTAAAGATATGACTTGCCATTTACACACAGTGTGTTGACTCTTTTTATCTATTTAGTTGGGGATTCAGTCAAATTATTAACTGAATTGGTGGAAAGTCAGCACAACTGACATACACATGATTATATTAAAATCATTATTACAGTATTTATTTGATTCGTTCATCTTCTATGCGTAGAATCTATAAGAAAAGTTGTGTATTAAAGTGGTTTGCATTCTCCAGTTAAAAGCTGAGAATCTGTATACCCTGTTGGCTTAGCGTGCTTTGCTTTTTCATAGTTTATTGGCTGATTTTGAAAGCAGTTAGTCTAGAAGGCTGAGAGAGCCATGTTAAATTCCAGCTTAACTGAAGTATGAACTGGGCTTGCAGCGGTTATTCAAAACAGCCTGGCTTCCCAGTTCTTACGTGTGAGTGTAACAAGGAGAAAATTAGACACCTGGCAGCTACAAGTGTTTTAGTTTTATGTTTTTAGATTCATGGCCAAGATTACTTTGTGAGTGGCAAATTACTACCTTAATTTAAAAGCACACAAACACATTAGATTTTTACCACCTAGAAAATCATGTTATATCCTTGCTTAAAAACATCTCCATTAGCAGAGAGAGGGAAAAAAATATTTTTTCAAAGTTAATTCCCATCTGATTTGAAGGGTTTGGACCTCTGACAATACTACTAAGCTGTAGGAACAGTTTCTGTGTTTTGAAATGTTAATTTCATCGCGGGAAGCCTATTAGGATAAAGCGTATAACTGAATGGCTTAGGGGTTGATGTTGTTAAATGAAAGTCAAAGGTCTGTTTTGTTTTGTTTTGTATTTTTTATTTTGCTTGCAGTGTGGTTTTATTTGACTTTTCCAGTAGACACAATCCTCAACTTTAACGTAGGATGGAAAAGAAACTTGTTATGAAACTTTAATTAAAATAGATTAAAATTCTATACAAGTTACACCTAACTCTAACATGCACTTTTAAGAAGCAGAAAACATAGGGCATTTAAGAAAAACATAATCCAAGAGGCAAATATGTCACATATTTTTGCCCGAAGGTAGTTAGTCAGAATTTAATGATGGAACATCTGAATATGAAGAAAAAGAAAACTGGTGACAAAGAATGTGAGAAATGTATCTTACTGTTTGACAACAAAAACACATGCCTAAAAAAATGAGCTTAAAGCCTAATTTCTGAAAGAAGGGTTTGTTTTTTTTTTCCTGTCCCTTTTGTTATATTTTAAAGTTTGTTAAGCTAGCGAATTGTGACATGAATTTGGTTAAACAAAGACAAATATGCTTGGCAATGCAACTGGGGCTTTTGAGTGCTTCCTCATTCATACTGTTGTTCCCTGTGCATCTATTTGCCTCTATAATATTATGCAAAATTTGTTCTTAGCAGCCAGCTTTCCATGCCACACTCCTGTTCCTATTCCAGGTTCCTATCCCATTACACCTATTGACCCAAAGCTGTTCACTCTGCTCACTTTCACTGGCCCTCTTCTTAAGTCAATCACAATGATTTAGGGAATATTAATAGCTTTGACTCCTTCACAAATCATTTTCCCAAACTTCCAATTCCTCCCTAAATTTCTTCCAGTGCAAATCAAATGCGGGTTTTGGTACTCTTAGAGGTAGCTCTGGGTATCTCTACTGACACAACAACAGTTCTCCCTTAAGCCCCCTATTGGCATCCTTTTCATGGTGACTTCTCTTCTGATTTCCTCTCTACGTTTCCACTGCTAATTATCTCTGGCAACTTTCAAAACTGGAGACCTTTCAGGAATCTAGAAGAGCAGGAGAGAACCTGTCATGTGCCTTCTTTCTATTGCCTACATAAAGGCAAGTAAGCTTAGCATGTTATTCAGGATCCTTCCTGTTCTGTCCCAAATCTCAATTTCAAGTTTCATTACCTGCCCCTTCCCCAGGGCACCCTAAACATCTTCCCTAATAAGTATGCCATTGTAAAACCTTGTTCCTTTGGCTGGTGTTCCTTTTTCACAGTTTCTTACCCAGCAAACTTCTACTGATCATTTAAGCTCAACTTTAATATTGCCTCCTCTATGAAGTCTTTTCCTCCTCTATGAAGTCTTGTAATTACTTACAAAGGCAATCACTACTCTCCCAGAGATACTATAGTATTTTCAACAGCTCTAGGAGAGCTCTTAGGATCCAGAAGTTGGTTGGGTCTGCTCTGAATGAAGTTATTCCAGAATATATCAGCAATATAGCATGGAGAATTTTGAATCAACTCCATCCTAAGCAATGCAAGAGATGACTCAGAAAGAGAACAGAATGCACCTTATCAAAATCTTGAGTGACTTTCTTCCCCAAAGTATAATTGAGGCTCAGAGATTAAACATTCCCAATACAAAGACATTCTCTTTGACATGACCAGTGAAGGAAAATGGATTTTATAATAATCTACTAATGTTCTAACAGGATTATTGCTTCTTGTGTGGAATTGGAGGAAATGACCTTGGCAAGAAGTTGTACAGATTCTTGGTAAGGGAGTCTCCCTGAGCCACTATAAGATATGGAACAGAGGCAATATACTTAAGGAAGAAATATCTACCTGACTAAGTATTGAAACTGAGCAGGACCCTGTGAGGCTCCTAGATACAAATCCTTTATGTGCCCCCCATGTTTCTTGTTTGTAGGAAATAGGCTTCATTCAGCCTCCTTGACCTTCACTGAGTTCTGAAGGGCAGGTTCAAACAGTTGCTAATCAG
Source organism: Kogia breviceps (assembly GCF_026419965.1). Classification (NCBI taxonomy): domain Eukaryota; kingdom Metazoa; phylum Chordata; class Mammalia; order Artiodactyla; family Physeteridae; genus Kogia; species Kogia breviceps. Next base: position 139,239,006 of record NC_081310.1, on the reverse strand, counting down.
GGCAGGGAGGGAATATTGTCAAGAAACAATAATGCAAGTTTGGGGCAGGGTCCTCGTTCCTCCTTAAGGAATATGCATAACACTATCTTTGAGCTCTTCTGCAGAACTAAGGCCCCCACCAGGTGGAGAATGGCAACTTCAGACAGAGCACAAGATTCCTGGAGCATTGCCCTGCTACCTTACCACCAGCCAATCAGAAGAAAGTCACACATTGTTCAGCCCTCACCCCAAATTTTGCCTATAAAAACTTTCCCCCAAAAACTATCAGGGAGTTCAGTGTTTTTTTTTTTTTTTTTTTTTTTTTTTTTTTTTTTTTTTTTTTTTTTTTCCGGTATGCGTGCCTCTCACCGTTGTGGCCTCTCCCGTTGCGGAGCACAGGCTACGGACGCGCAGGCTCAGTGGCCATGGCTCACGGGCCCAGACGCTCCGCGGCATGTGGGATCCTCCTGGACCGAGGCACGAACCCGCGTCTGCTGCATCGACAGAAAGACTCTCAACCACTGTGCCACCAGGGAAACCCAAGTTCTGTGTTTTTAAAATTTTTTTTAGTTTTTGGCTGCATGGGGTCTTCGTTGCTGCACGAGGGTTTTCTGTAGTTGTGGCGAGCAGGGGCTTCTTTTCATTGCGGTGCACAGGATTCTCACTGCAGTGGCTTCTCTTGTTGCAGAGCACGGGCTTTAGGTGCGTGGGCTTCAGTAGTTGTGGCACGTGGGCTCAGTAGTTGTGGCTTGAGGGCTCTAGAGTGCAGGCTCAGTAGTTGTGGCGCACGGGCTTAGTTGCTTCCTGGCATGGGGGATCTTCCCGGACCAGGGCTTGAACCTGTTCCCCTGCTTTGGCAGGTGGGTTCTTAACCCCTGTGCCACCAGGGAAGCCCTGAGTTCAGTGTTTTTGAGCAAGAACCACCCATTCTCCTTGCCTGGCCCTGCAATAAATATTTATCTGCTCCAAACTCCAACATTTGGTTTATTTGGCCTCACTGTGCATCTGGCACATGAACTTTGCTCAATAACAATTACTTTGTTTGGTAACAGTATATTGTTTATGGCTATGTTTTTCTCAGTTCTGAAAACATTTTTTCACATTAACTAGATTATAATAAAGACCAAAGAAGCATTAGCATTATATGGGAGATCTACTCCTTAGTGAAAAGATTGAGTGCAACTTTCATCCAACCAAGAGCAGGAGTGGTGCTCTCCTGTTGTTTTCCCTATCCTTTTTAAGAACAGGTTAATTGATGACTAAGGAAAAAAACAAAACAAAACAAAGAGAAATTAGAAAAGAGGGGCAAAAAAGTAGAATCCCATACAATTTGTTAGATAAGAAGGAAGGCTGGACTTAGGAAATGGGTGAAGTACTGCCTAAATAAAAGTATTGGAGAAGAGGGAACTGGCCTTCAGTAACTTGCAATATCTGCTGCTCAGTATTGGCCATGTGTTGGTTGGCATTAACAGTGAGAAAGATAAGGGAAACAAAATGTGGCTAAAAGTCAGCTATGGGTCACTGCACCCAAATACAAATTATCCTAGAAAGGCTACTCAAACATAAGACCTTATCAGGCAGTGCTTAAGTTCTTCAGAATTCGTTATAATTGGTTTCTCTATTAGAATAGAACTGAATATACAAATGAAACCAGCTTTTGAAAAATAAGGAAGGTGGAAACAGAGAAATTAAGATGGGGTCTGACAGTCACTCTTTCTGTCAACACCTAGGGAGGGACTCTAGAGGACTAACACATGAGTGAACTAAGAATATTGATGGGCTGATTTAGATTCAACATATGATTTTAGAAAAACTGGTGGGTTTATTTCACCACTAGTAAGTCTGTCCAAAATGTAACAGGAAGGAGGAAAACTATTAGTACCAAGTTATACAACTACCACTTCTACAGTGAGCTCTTTTCTTTGGTCACAAAATAACTGAATGAAGAATAAGAATTCTTTCAACTCTTTCTTCTGGAAAAATTGATATAGGGCCAATAAATGAACTGTCTAAAATGGTATTGGGTGAATTCTGACATCGAAGGAAAGATTCTATTATCTTATATTCTAAGTTACTTTTGCTTTTCTCTAAAGAACTCAAATTTTCCTCTTTTGTTTATCTCCTTAAATGTATGTGGAAGTTTGATTTTCAGAGGCTTATTTATAACTTGCATGCTTCCCTGAGCAACAATGGTTTAAATGGTTTTAAACCATTTAAACTTTTTAAATGGTTAAGTCAATATGTTTTTGTTCCTTTGTTTTTATTTTTTCTCACTACATTTATGATCTTTGCCTTTTCTGCTCAGTTAATCTCTGCAAACTTCTGATATGGCTGAAGGTACCCTATCCACTTATTTTATGAATCTCCCTTACTTCTCTACTGGATTGTGACCTCTAGACAGCAGAGCTTGTATCTTTTTTTCATGTGCATGATCTTAGCATCTATTATAGTATTTCATATATAACTACTCAGTATGTAATTATTGTTTGAAATAAATTCTATAACTTATTTTAAATAATATTCTGGGAAGTAAGATGAAATTTTCTATATAAAATTTTAGGAAATAAGCTGTTTCAGTGATCTATTTCTGTGTAATAAATCATACAACACTTAGGGACTGAAAAACAATACCACAGTTTTCTGGGTCAGGAATTTACACAGGGCTCATCTGGGTGATTCTATGCTCCAGTTAGTGATATTCATCTAGTCACTGGGCTGGGCTCCCTCCATCTCAATGAAATCTCAAGGCCCCTCCACGAGGCTAGTCAGACATTTTATATGATGGCTCAGGATTCCCAGAAACCAAGGTAAAGATTGCCAGTCTCCTTGAAGCCTAGATTCAGATTTGAATAGTTTCACTTCAGTGGTACTTTATTCATCAAATTAATCACAAATCATCCCAGATTCAAGATGAGGAAAGGTATACTGCATTACAATGGGAAGGAGTGTAAAGAAATTATAAATATTTCCAATCTCCTATATATGAGGGAAAGAAGTAGAAACTTGCTTTACACTTAATCTCACTTTCTGTGCCTGCATTAGATCTCCATCTAAGGATGCTTGAATGGAAAAATAATTTTTAGAAAGGAAAAATATTTATTCATCTTATGGCTCGAACAATTTTGGCATAGATTTCTCTTGCCTTGATTACTCTAATTGCATATTTTCCTTCAGTGTCCAAATTCTTCTGATGTATTCTTTGCAGCACCTTTGTCATTGCCTTTTACATTTTCACTCTGAATACTGAATGCTGTCAGTCCCCCAAAAACTTGGTTAGATGCATAGTAGTCCATTAATTACATCAATACCTTTCCAAATAAAGATGAGGAAGACAAGGTTCAAGGCTTTTAGAGTCCTCCTCCAATAGTCCATTGCCCCTTGTCTGTGCCACTTCCAGACTTTATTTATATATAAATATCTATATTATTCTTTCATGTGCCTGCTCATAAACCTGTCAAATTAAGTACTAGCATTTCCATTTATATTTTTATTAATTTATTTCTATTCTAAATTTTGAAACGTTTTTATAAATCAAGTCAAATACATTTTAACATGAGACAGAGAAGAAACAAATAATGAAGTAGTTAAATATAAGCCAAATTTAAACTTTGTAACCTGGCACACAAGAACTTTGCAAATTAGTCTCCAGATTACTTTACAATCCGCATGAATAAAGACTCCACTTAATATCTATGTGACATTCCTCAAATATACTTTGCATTCTTCCAGATTTCTGCTTTGGCTGATGCCATTCCCTTCATCTAGAATGCCATTCCTATGGCTCCATCTGTGGAATCACAGTAATCTTTTAGCCACTGCTCAAATGTCACTATTTTTATGAAAATCTGACTGTCATGATTAAAAATTATCCCTTCCTTCTAAGGATTCCTAAACAGCTTTCATTGTACTTCTTACTGTAGTTCTTATGTTATAAATCACTGTAGTATTGATATTTACAAAGCAGTTTGTCTTAGCAAAAATAAAATGCTCCAGATGAGAAGAAATTGTGTGATTTGCACAGTGTAAAAACTCAGTAGATGTTGGAATTAATAAATGAATAAAGGAATCAAAGATTCAGTAGCAGTTTTTTTTTTAAATAATTTCTTCTTACTCGAAAATACATAAACTATAATGAGAAAGCAATTTTTGGAGAAAAACCTGGGAGAATGTCCCGCAGAGAATTCAGACATTTGATTAAGTAGAATAACTGACTATTTTCTCCGAGAAGAGCGTTTTACCAAACACTAAGCAATAAAATAGTCCTCCTTCTACATTAAAATTCCAAATGTATATTTTAAAAAAGAATGTTGAATTATACTTGGTAAATTCAAATATTTTTGTGGATTCTTAATATGTATGCACAAATGTCCTTATACATAATTATCAGTATTTTCAAATGTTTAATCATAAGATTTAAGGAAATGAATACATAGTTTTGTAAATGTGAATGTCTTGAGCATTCACAATGTTTTCATAATTTACAAATATAATCAACAATACAGAATTTTTATTAAAGCTAATATACAAAATGTTTGAATTTCCTAAATATTCCTTTTGTCTAAATTGAGATATGGCTGAAATTAGTAGAGCAATGATGTTTTGTACACTTTATGAAGCATAGGCCTTTAACTTAATATAAGAACATCTTTCCTTTACTCTATTTTGAACAAGTGATACTAAATGAAACTAGAGAATAAGTAGCTCAAAACATCTATGTGAATCGTGTTGAAATTTCACAAGAGGTTTAATTTACATTGATTTTCTGTTCCAGTAGCCCTAGTTACTAATTCACTTGTGACTAACTAAAGCATATTACTGACTGACTTGACTTATGCAAGTACAAAATTTAGAGTTTTGCATGGCTAGAGTAGGCATGAATAACTTTAAGTTATTATTTAAAGTCTTTTAAAAGTCTTTAAAATTTACAGGAATGTCTCAGTTTGCACTAATATACCCATTTTCACTTTGTAAATAGTTCAAATGCTTTTAATCCCATACTGAATGTCTCTTTAGGACAGCCCCTGGTCTCTCAAAGGCAGTATACATAATGAAATGGAAATTTCAATGACTTTTTTCCAGAAGTGTGGAACAATTTAGTAGTCTCTAAAAAATGAATATCAATAGACAGCTTGGTAATCACATGAAACTTGTTAAAATTTGGTCACATTATAACTCCCTGCTGTTTCACCTGTAAAAGTCTCTCACATTTTTTAGAATATCTTTTCTTTTTCCTTTGAAATGGTAAAAGTCTTTGACTTTATATTACCTGTTTTAATCTTTGTATTGACTAGTTTATAAGTGCTCCTAATTTATTATCATATGTAGATTATTGTTGAAGGATAAAGTTTGGGGGATTTTTAAGGAATAAAACTAGGAATATTCATCATAATAACAATACTAATACCTGATACCCAATTAGTTTAATGCCTAATTAATACCTAATAACTATTATATGTTATATATTGAACATGGACTATCCATCCAGTGTTATAGTGACCATTTTACATACATTATCTCATTTCACATTCCACATTGGTGATCACATAGGAAGGTAGCTCTTTTTCCCCCTTCTCTATAGGTGAAGGAACAGAGGTTCAAGGAGGCTGAGCGTCTGGACTAACTAAACATCAATTAAATGGCAGAAATGAGAGTCAAACTCAGGTCTAGTATATTCTAAGTTAAGTGCACATGTCTAGCACACATATCATACAATTCATTCACTCAGTCATTAAAAGTCTCAGTTTCTAATATGTATCAGCTGAAAGTAAAACAGTAAAAAGACAAAGTTCATGTGTCAGTTCAGTTTGGATCAATGGAATCTTATCAGTATTTACTATAGGCTAGCATGTGAAACACTAGTAATAATTACTGAAATAGAAATTTAGAAAACATGCATTAAATTCAATAGAATAATATACTTAGGGTATATAAGAGAACAAAGGAGAGATAGGATATAGAAAGACTTAACAAAAGATGTGGATATTGAGTTGGGTTTAAAGGATACAGGAAAAGCAGATGGTGGGAGGGGTCTCCAAATAGAGTGATAGCATGTGCAAAGATACAGAGAAGAGAATGTGTGCATATAAGTACTTCATATTACTTAATGCAGGATTTGAGATGAAGCTGGAGAAGTAGGTAAGATTGCATATTGGAGAAAGTTTTGTCCAAGTCTGCACAACATACAATGCTATGGTGTACCTCAGTCTTTGCTCAGA